>NC_082720.1:73806013-74152471 GCF_030144855.1 Hypanus sabinus | reverse complement strand
ACAATGCAACTGTAAACCGAAGAAAAGATGGATTGGTGAACCTGGGACTTTCCTCCTTTGAGCACAGAAGGTTAATGGAGGTTGAATGGAGGTGGTCATAAATAAAAAGGCTTTGATATGATAAATAAAAGGAAACTGTTGCCATTAGTGGAAAGCTGGTTCCCAGAGAGTGTAGATTAAGACAATTGACAAATAAAAAACCAATGAAGTCTCGTGATTGAAAATGCAACTTTGAAAAAATGGTAAATGTACTTCAATATTAAATATGAAGATGAAATAAAGTGGTACAGAGAATTGAAAAATATGCTTTGCAAGATAGCATGGTAAAATTTGGGGAATGAGTTGTTAAAAGCTGTTTTTAAGTCTGGCATAGATGGAAAAATCGGAATGGCCTATTTTATGGTGTGAAAATCTATTATATGTTTAATCCATTTAGCATGTTATTAGAATCACTGTCAAGCATTTCAAAAATTATTGTTTGGAAGTTTATTGTGTGATTCATCCTCAATATTGAACTGTCCTTGCTTGGATCCAGATGCAGGTAAGTCAGTATAACTAATATTTTATCAGCCATTTCTAAAGTTCACAACAAGTCTATCTTCTCTTCTGATTCTATCCTTCAATAATATAATCAGAATGGTGTGGGATCAGAAAACAACACGTTACACACAATGGAAACCTGAAGTAAAAATGTACATGATCTGGAAATAGCAGAACAGGCAGCATCTATGGAGACAATAATAAAAATTAGTTATTCATATTGATAACTTTTCATCAAAACCCAGTTCTGAAGAAAGGTCACCAAGCAGAAACATCCCTTTAAAAAATCTCTTCAATGATGCAGCTTGCTCTATTGAACATTACAGGGATTCTCTAATTTTGTTTTAAGAACTATGTTCTATTTACATGCCGAGGGGATCTAGTGTCCTCCCCTAACAATCTCTTTCTCCACAACCATCCCATTCTCTGATACGCAACAAGTTGAATTCAAAATACAATAACTAACTTCATTTTTCTTCTTGGCTAGACTGAACTTTGCAAGATCTGGGTTCTGCTTGATTCATTACTTGGTTTTAAAACATATGCCCAATCTCTCAATAGCACTATTTACTTTAAATTTTTCTAGTAATATTGTTCTACTGCATAAATTTGATTGGATATGTATCCTTATGAGTCATACCTGCACATCTGATGTAGTCTTAGCAAGAAACCTGCAACAAATGATGCTATTTGAGAGAAAGCATATAAACGTTGTCCTGAAAGTCACTATCGTTGGTCACTAGGGCAATTATGTTTTCATAATGCAATACTATTAAATCCCAAGCATATCTTATGTTCCTTAAGAACTTTGTGGTGCCATGGTAGCATAGTGGTTAGCAGAACACTATTACGGCTTGGGGCGTTGGAGTTTGGCGATCACTTCCAGCGCTGTTTATAAGGAGTTTGTATGTTCTGGCCATGACGGTGTGGGTTTCCTCTGGGTGATCCAGTTTCCTCCCACCATCAAAAGATGTACTGGTTAGTAGGTTAATTGGTCATTGTAAATTGTCCTGTGATTAGGCTTGTGTTAAACGGGAGGGTTGCTGGGGGGAGCAGCTCGTTGGGGTGGAAGGGCTTGTTCTCTAAATAAATGATTAAATAAACTCAAAGCTTCCATCCTGTGGTACTAATTCAATCCCACTTGCTAATTCTGTTTAGCTTGTCTCTCCCAAATGATCCCACAACTCCAAATCCCCACTAGTCTGAAGTTCTAATGTCTGATGTGCCAATTCCCAAATTACAACCTTCTGATACCTACGATGGAGACAGTAATTATTCAACACCTTCCATTCCTGATTCTCTGATTACTACTTCCTCACTCCCACTCCTCTACCCAGGAGCCTGGTTCTCTGACTGTCAACATGGCCTTCAGACCACAACTTTGCCAATTACCACATCATTTCTAAGCATTTATCCCATTGCTATCACAGTGTATTTTGTGAAAATTTGCTATTCATATTTTGTCTCACTGTTCTAAATGCTACTATGCACTACATTTCAAGCTACATTAACTTCTGCTAGATGTTCTGAAAAACACGTGAAAAGCAAGCTATCTTTCTTTTCTATCCAAAAGCCTTATGAAAAGCTCATAACCTCATAATGCCCTTTGGTCCTCAAATATGCCTGTGTTTTCTCTACAACTTTCCGCTCCAGCTTTGGTAATAGTATCTCAGATGATCTTTTCTTGTCACTTGGAAATTTTCCTTGCAATTCCTCGATCCTTCACAGCCATGTCAATTTCCCTGGCACTATGAAAAAATTCTCCTGAATCACGGCTTAGCATTTTTTGTTCCTCTTCCTCCTCCATGAGAGACTGATTCTTTCAGTATAATGTATGTAAAAATGCAAATATTTATTTCATCTGGGCCTGTACTCACAGGAGTTTTAACCTAATGGGAGGAAGTCTAATTGAAATCTATTGGTTATTAAAAGCACTAGATAGAGTGGAAGTAGAGCGGATGTTTCCAGTAATGGGGGAGTATAGGGCCAGAGGGCACAGCCTCAGAATATAAAGACATCCCTTTGTAACAGAGGTGTGAATGAATTTCTAAAACCAGAGGGTGGTGAATCTCTGGAATTCATTGCTGCGGATTGTCATTGAGTATATTTAAAGTGGAGGTTGATAATTTCTTGATTGGTAAGGGTATCAAAGGCAACAGGGAGAAGGCAGGAGAATGGGGTTGAGGGGGTTAATAAATCAGCCACGACAGAGCAGACTTGATAGACCAAACGATCTAATTCTGCTCCAATAACTTCTGGTCTTATGGTCTAGTAAAACCTCACACAAACTAAAATAGGAATTTTGATTAGATTTATTAGGTGAGCCAATGTTGCTCATGACACTCGCTCTTTCAACTGTCTTTATATGCACTGTGCTGAAAGGGTGAGAAAAATAGGATTTGGCCATGTGGCTCCTCTGAAGGATGGCATCATGAATAATTCTATTTAACAGTGTAGTATAATGCCAGTTTCATTTAAGTCGTTGTGTGGGATTCAATGTATAGTCTCCTTAAGTAATCAAGTTTGGCTGGCATAGTTCTTATTGCGGATGTCACTTTAATCAATTCAACTATTTAACTTGCTCAACAATCTGTTGCATATTGTTATTTCTGACTTCAAATTTGGGGCAGAATCTACAGTTTGTAGTTAGCTCACAAAGTGACACCCTGAATAAAAACAACAGAGAAAGTGTTCTCAAGTTGGCCTAATTCAACACTTAAAATTCAGACTTCCAAACTTTTTTTTTAAACAATCTCCCCCAGCCAAATCATCAGGGTTCCAATACTCCTCCTGATCATCTTATCCTCAGCCTTTGTCTGTAAATATCATGTCTTCCTCTCAAGTATGAAAGGCATTTGTGCACTGTGTCTGGCCCTGTTCTGTTGTGAACAATGCCTTGGCCATTCTGATCCTCTTTGGCAATATAGAGCAACCTTCAGCCTATATACTCCATCTTATAATAAATCTCCAATTCTTGTGAGCAAAGGGATCTATGCCAATGATTATCCTTGAAGCTTTAATATATATTTTGATTTCCATAGGAGAGTTATTGACTGATTTTAAAGTTGTAAATTTAAATTGATTTCATTTTATGTGGTTTATTGATAAACACTAAACATCTAAGGTCAGTTATTTGTCTCAATATGATTTTTTTTCAAATCAATACAAGCCTTTTCTGATGATATCTAATTCACAGTGAAATGAAACAATTATGGCTTTGTTGGTTATTGTGAGAAAGCTTAGAACACATCAGTTCATTAATATTTTAAACAAACATTTTATCTCAGTGTGAACAATATCTGTTACAGGTAGATATTTACTCTTTAGGATATCCAGTAAACAATTCACCATGGAGATACAAGAAACTACAGATTCTTGAATCCGGAGCAACTCTGAAAAAGCTGCTGAGAAGACCATAACAGGTTAGACAGCATCTCAGGAGGAAAAGGGACAGTCAACAATTTGGCTGAAGACTTCCGGTAATCAGGATTGTGTTAACAAGGGGTATCAACTGCCAAAATAGTTGGTCTGAAACTAAAAGAGAATTCTGCCCAACTAATCCAATCTGAATTTCAAAATAGCAATGTTATTCCATTTGGAAACTTATCCATGTCTAGATGAAGGATATTGACTCAAAATATTGACTGCTAATTTCCCTTCATAGATGCTGACTGACCCTCTGAATTCCTGCGGCATTTTGTGTGTATTTAATCATTTAACATTCTTGCAGTGTAACTTTTTTTATTTTGATGTTCATTAAAATTATTTTTATCATTTTGAAAGCTGGAAGGGGCATCTACTGTAGTGAGCACATTTATATAACTAGGCTGCCTGAGACTTCTGCACAGTACTGTGGTTGCCAATGTGCAGCAGAGATAAAGTTTGCAAATCTGGTGGGAGCAAAAGATGTTGGGAATGGTGAAAGTGGTGAGTCGCACAAAGGGTGTGGGATAGATGGCAGAGAAGGAGTGTCCGGGGTGGAGGGGTGGGTAATGTGGGTACAGACACACCCAACTCTGAGACATAAGTCAAGGTCATTTGATTCCAACCAAAGGCTTTTTGATCATTACAGAAGTCTCTCTGGTACTCCCTGCTCTCTCCCCTCTCCCTTCCCCTTTTCCCAACCAAGATTCCCTTCTCCCTACCCTATTGCACTCTCAGTCGATAAAAGAGAGACACATATCAGAATCAGGTTTACCACTACTCACATATGTCATGATTTTTTTTTTTGCGACAGCAGTACGGATCAATTCATAAAATGACTAAAATACTGTGCAAAAATCATAGGCACCCTAGATATACATATGTGCACAAGACTTTTGCACAGTTCAATAAATATGAAAGTAGGGTAATTTTGCAGATTAATTAAAATGTTGACTTATTAAAGCTGGGTAGATGTCTTGGTTCAACTTATAATTGAATGTTTTTGATTGTGGTCGCTGATAGCAGAGCTGTATTGATGTATTCACTGCCCGATCAATAAGCATATCTCATTTTTCCACCCTTTTTAAGAGACAAAGTCATCGTGTTCATGCTTCTGATTTCATTGTGTATGCCCTTCCAGTTATTCACTTTGAACTCAGAACTCAACTGCTTTGTTTATGATCTTGAAATAGGAATATGCATTCTTTTAAGTTGAGGGTGGAGGGTGGGGGGGTGGGGGGATTTAGAAGTGAAAGAATCATGCTGTTAGTTCATATAAGGTAGGCTCACCAAAGTATTTTGATTTTGCATTTACAATCTCTTTGCGTTGACAAAGAACATAAGGCTGCATCAATAAAACTTCCATAAGAGATGAGAATATCACAAAAATATTAATTGTTTGATAGATGTCAGAATAATTGCTCTTTTTTTCCTCTCCACAGTCATTCAATTCCTTAAAATCGTTTCCCTAGGTACATTGCTGATGAGAATGTTGACATCGAAGAAGTAACGATTCACAATGATTGATAGTCTATGTCAGAGTTATTTGACGGGGAACATAACTGACAGTAGTTTAACCATTTAAACTGAAGTATTTTTCACACATTTACTGGCAATTATGCTATTTGGAGAATAGAGATATGGTTGGCAAGGGATACATCAACGAAGAAACACAGAAGTCAGGAATTTTCAACACAAGTTGATCACTGCACAAATTGAAAGAAGACAGACAGTATAGACACCATTTCAGTTACTCATTAACCAGTAACCCTATACTCAAAATTTTCTTTTTAAAAGTTCTGACATAGGTTCCTATCCTGAATTGTTAACTCTTTCCACAGATGCTACTTAACCTGTTTGAGTGTTTGCACCTTTTTTCTGTTTCTATGTAATCTTTCAGAGTGCATTTTACTGGCATGGTACTATTAGACCATAAGACAATAAGTTATAGGAGCAGAATTAGGACATTTGGCCCATTGAGTCTTCTCCACCATTTTGTCAAGGGTAACCCAATTTTCCTCTCAGTCTCAATCTCCTGCCTTCTCCCCGTATCCTTTTGTACCATGACCAGTCAAGAATCTATGAACGCCTGCCTTAAATATACATAAAGACATGGCCTCCACAGCTACCTGTAGCAAAGGATTCCACAGATTCACCACTCTCTGGCTATTTGGCAGGCCTAAGGAGGAAAAGATGTAATCAAGATTGGACCAACAATGGATATCAATTGTCTGAATAATTGCTTGGCAGAAGAAAGACAATTCTGACCATTCTAGCACTGAATATCAAAATAGATTCTAATGCCAAAGCTCTACCAATTTGAAAAAAAAACTAGGTCCTGCATTCACCAACTATATTATATTGTATAAATCTGTTAAATTTCAACATGAAAATTAGGGTAAATCATTGCTTTTTACAGGCATATATCACTGCCATTATATAGATTTGACTATTTTCAATTGTGAAATTTTCAAACTTATTAGCAAAACAGTTGTCATATCTGTCAAGATAGAGTCCCAGGCCTGCACAAGGCAGAACTCCATCTTGCAGTTTTCTTGATCCCCTGCTTGGGTAATGATTTTATGCTAAATCGTGTGCTTTGATATCAGTAGACTGTATGTGATCTCAGAAACAAGAT
Organism: Hypanus sabinus; assembly: GCF_030144855.1. Taxonomy (NCBI): domain Eukaryota; kingdom Metazoa; phylum Chordata; class Chondrichthyes; order Myliobatiformes; family Dasyatidae; genus Hypanus; species Hypanus sabinus. Next base: position 74,145,870 of record NC_082720.1, on the reverse strand, counting down.
CAATCAATATGGAAGGGGTTTCTTTTTACATCTACATATTAAGGACATTCATCTGTTTCAGGTAGGAAGCCTCAAGTTTCATGAGTTATATTTTGCTAATTCATGCCTGTTGTACTCATTTGGAAACCATAGTCATCACTGCTTAAGTTGAGAGTCTGCAGAATTCAGCATGCAGTGTACTCTCAGTCTTGCCAGCTGTCAAACTTTGAGAAAAATAGATGTTTCCTCATACCACCAATTTTCTGAAAACATTTAGTACCTATTTAAATGAGGCAAAATAAGTTACCAAGTTTATTTTTCAATTCAAAACTCTGAAACTACATAGTAAAACAAAAGATTAAATCATAAAATATTTTGCATTTCAGGGCGGCACAATATGATTGTGTTTGGCACAATCATTTTACAGCACCAGCAATCACTCACTAGGGTTTGATTCCCACTATTCTCGTTGTGGCCACATGGGTTTCCACCAGGCACTCTAATTTCCTCCCACGTTCTAAAGCTGTACGGGTAGAGTTAGTGAGTTGTGCGAATGCTATGTTGGTGCCAGAAGAATGGCCATATTTGCAAACTTACCCCAGCATGGTTCTCAGACTGCATTAGCATTGATACAAAAATCATGAGCTTCCTTGAATATTTCAATGGACATGTGCCAAATAAAGCTAATTTCTCATTGAAATCAATGAATTGGGAATTCCCCAGTCAAACAGAATTTGAGAGGTGACTGCCCAGTGCCAGTGCTGGAGATCACAAGATGGAGTTCTACTATGAGGAGCCCAGAGATAAAAGAATGATACCCATTTTCTGGGTTGCAGTAATGAAATTTATCAAAGTCCTGCAACATATTTTAGTAGTGGCTACAGAAATAAAGTTGAATTAAATTAAAATATCATTGCCATGACAGCCTGGATTGGAATCCACTATTACTTCTGTCAGCCGCTGATATTCTCTTGGTTTTATCTTGGACAAATCAGTTTTTCAGCACGTACAAGTACAAACCAGCTGGAGGAACTCAGCAGGTTGGGCAGCATCCATTGAAATGGACAGTCAACGTTTCAGGCCGAGACCCTTCATTGGGACAGTTTTTCAGCATGATTGATCAATTCCACATATGCTCTGTAAGTGTCAATATTTGAACTTCATAAGGGTATCTAATGTGGAATTGAGAAACTTCTAGTCTTCTACTCCAAATTATTTGTATGCAGTTGAAATTAATTTAGTGTGAACTTCATTCTGCAGCAGTGTGCAATTCCTATGAGTGCTTCAACAGTGAACTTATTCTATTCCCATAGTATCTTGATCATAACTTTGGTAACCACAAAATTCACTAACATCATTTCCTTCCCAATTTCTGTCTTGTTATCGTTTAGTATCAGCCATTGCATTCATTCCCCAAGAAACTATAAAAAAATACTCCACATATTTCCTCAGCTTTAACATAATTACTTGCTATTGCTGAGATTATCAGATCTTGCAACTTCATAATTTGAAATGGAACACTGATGTATGATTACAGGAACTGGTAATAATTCACACAACAATTTTGTGTTGGACAGTACTTCTCTTTCATCTAACATTCCTATTTGGGTGCATTCGGCTATTTGTACATGTGTCCTGTACATAATTTGGCTGCCACATATCTTACAGTGCAATGGACCAGAAAGATTTCATTATCTTTAATGCTCTAGGGACAGGCAATGGCTAAGAAAGGTGCGTTATGAATGAAGCTCTTATATTTAAATTTGACTGACAGTGAAACAGTGAGCCTCAGAAAGCTTTAGGTGTGGGGTTAATTCACCTGCACAGCTGCAATAAGCTCACAAGGATCAGCAAATTTGAAATTGCCATGCAGCAATAATCTGAGGATGTTTTAGTTATGATGCCATTATCAGAGTAATTGTGCTGTTTCGCATTTCTGTCAATGCTATAAATACTATCTACGTTCTCATACAGCTCGTCAATGCATGCTGCTTAAATGCAAGTTGCTTTACCAATAAAGTAAACATTACTTTAGTCATGAATTGCTGTAAGCAACTTTCTGAAAAGATTTGCCCTCCATCCCTGAGAATTTAAAATTTCACTGCCTGGAAATACATGCCTAACGAGAAGAACAGATTACACTGTAAAGCCTTTGTGAGATGAAACAGAATTTTAGAAGCAAACTGCTACTTGAGGTCAATATTACATTCAAAATTCAAAAACTGGCTTCAGTTTTGCTATTCTCATAACTTTTTGAAGTAGTGGAATGCTGTGGATTTCTAGAACATACAAATGTATTGGTTAGAAGACAAGGAAGTGACATGTGGAATTTAGTCTGGAGCAGTTCATGTACATAGGAGATGAACAAGATAAGATAATTAACTAAACCAGTTGGATGTTTAGAAGTGAAGGCAGAAGATCTTGGAGTTCATGTTGACAGATTCATGAAGACAGCAAGACTGGTGCATAGGTTGACCAGGAGTTTTGAACGATACTCTATTGGACAAGGCAAAAAATACAACATTCATAAAGTCATGATGATTAATAGGCAACAGAGTGGATAGAATAACATTTGCACTCAACACATTGTAGAGGCAATATTGTCACACTGGTGGTAATTCAGAGGAGGTTTATGAGAACAGTGAGAAAAGTGGAGAAATTTAGTTTTGAGGAATGATTGACTAAGTTGTGATTATTTCGTTATAAAATTGCAGAAAATTTAATTACTGTGTATTTTATTAAACAATGTGCTTATGTCATAACATCATAAGGTAAGGTGAATGAGAAGAAACTTTTCTCTTAGTCGTTGAAATCCAATTCAATATATGTGATGGATGAGAAGGAATATAAGGAAAAACTATGGTGGAGGTATGAAAATTATGTTTTGAAAAACTCTTCCCTCAGTCTGCTAAACGAAAGGTGGATGGGGCCACAAGCTCTCATTGCATTTACGAAATACCCTGATGCACCGCAAATTATAGTGTAACACGCCAAGATTTGGAAGAAGGGATTAATTTCAATGGTTCTTTTCTGGAAGGCATTGATATGATAGACTGTTCTAATTGTTTTCTTTTTATGCAATAATCTTTTATAATTTGATCATAGTTTTTAAGTCAATATAACAGTGAATGAGGCTATTCAGCACATAATGTCAATGACACCTCTCTATATAGCAATCAGGTCAGTTTCCCTCCCTCACTCTATCCCTATTGCCCTTCAAATTTATTTCCCTTGAGTGACTCTTTAAATTTCTTTTGAATAAATTGTTTTCAGTTCCACAGTCTTTGTAGACTGAGATTTCCAGCCATTATCACTTTCTGCATGAAATCTTAAATCTCTGTCCCCTTATGCTTACACCATAACATAAGACCATAAGGCATAGGAGCCGGATTAGACCATTTGGCCCATCAAGTCTGCTCTGCCATTCAATCATGGCTGGTCCTTTTCTCCCCCTACTCAGCTCTACTCCCTAGCCTTCTCCCCATAACCTTTGATGCCGTGTCTAATCAAGAACCTATCAAGCTCTGCCTTAAATACACACAATGACCTGGCCTCCAAATTCACCACCCTCTGGCTAAAGAAATTTCTTCACATCTCTGTTTTAAATGGACGCCCCTCTATCCTGAGGTTGTGCCCTCTTGTCCTAGAAACACCCCTCCCCCCACCATGGGAAAACATCCTTTCCACATCTACTCTGTCTAGGACTTTTAATATTTGAAAGGGTTCAATTAGATCCCCCCATTATCCTACTAAATTTCAGTGAGTACAGACCCAGAGCTATCAAACATTCCTCATATGATAACACTTTCATTCCCAGAATCATCCTTGTGAACCTTCTCTTTATAATATAAAAGGAAGAACTTTTCATTTCTATCTCTTCAATACCTGTCACAATCTAGCACACATCTATCAAATCTCTCTTCAGCTCCCTTTCAAAGTTCAACGTCCATTTATTGTCAAAGTATGCATAAATTATATAACTTTGCGATTCATTTCCTTACAGGCAGCCACAAAACAAGAAACCTGAAAGAACTCATTAAAAAAGACGAACAAACACCCAATGTGCAGAGAGAGAGAAAAAAGTGCAAAACATGCAAACAGTAACAGCAAGCAACAGCATTCAGAATGAAAGTGAGTCTATTGACATGGAGCCTGGAGCAGTTGAAGCAGGCCCACAGGCTCAGCCACAATAACCCCAGCTTCTTCCACCATTATGAAAAACAAAAATTCCTCATTCCTGAAGTGATTTAGTGAATGTTCTCTGCAATCTCTCAGAGATCATATTTTCTTAACATAGAATTGTGTGAAATGCCTTAGCTATGATCTAATCAGAATTTTATAAAGATTCACCATAACTACCCTGTGATGCCCAGATATCAAACAGAGGTACAGGGCACAAAAATACTTTTTGTTATCACTCTTCTCTTTTTTTTAGTCTATTTTGCCTTTCTGCATCTTTCTTGCTAAAGTTTATCACTCTGTGTGTATATTTGTCTTTCACATCTGCCATTTTGTTAGTCTAAATTCTGTTGCAGTTCATTGGCATTATCTTCAATGTTTGCCACAGCCCTCAAATTTCAATTTCTTGCCAAACATTGAAATTTTACTCTATATTCCACATTCAGATTATTTACAAGCACATTTCTATCAGTTTGTCAATGCTTCTGAGGTCATGTAAATATATTCCAACAGTGTCTGTACAATGGTAGCAGAACTAACGGTTCAGGCCAAAGACCTTTCATCAGACCTGTAAGATTACTTCTGTTTTTCTTTCCCCAGATGTTGCTTGACTTTTTGAGCATTCCAACATTTTCAGTTTTTATTTGTCACATCTCACTATTTTCTTTCTGAAACCTGTGTTTATTTTTTCTCTTATCTAAAATGTCAATAAGCCATCTATTTCAGAAGTCATGACTTCGGTAACCATATTTTAATGTGGTTCTTGTAATGTGGTACTTTGTCAAACGCTTGCTCAGAATCCAAAATGGACAACGTCTAGTGCACTGTGTACATCAACTTCTCTTACTTTATCAAACAGTTCATTCTGCTTAAGTGAAATACGTTCTGGCTTTTACAAAACTAAACTCAAATAAATATTGTCCTGCCTGTGCAGTATATTTCTAGAGCCTATTCCACAAGCTAGTTATTTGAACATGTGTGCAATTCTGAGAAACGTTATTACACCCTTACATGGACACTTTGCCATTACGAAATCACCGGAGATTTCTTCCTAAAATGATTCAACTGAATGTGTATGGAGAATCTAATGGGGAAACTAAGCCACAGACATTTCTCAAAGTCAGCATATAATCTACAAGTGAAATCAAGCACTTATTGCATAAAGCATCGTGGAAACATGGGATTTGCTCCCAGAAGGTTGTGGCTGCTGGATCAATTGGAATCTTCAAGATCGAGATCAAAAGATTATTGTTAGGCAAGGATATCAAGGGATATTGAACAAAGTTGAGCAAGTGGAATTAAAATACAGACAGCCATGACCTTACTGAATAGTGGAAGGGGCTTTGGGGGATGAATGGCTTATGTTTATAATATAAAAGAAACCCAATGTATTAGCAATAAAATCAAGATTATAGATATAATACCAAACCACAGATTACATAAATGCCAGCTGTTATGTTAACTCAGGTCACTTTACACTAGTTATAAAACTGGATTTGCAAAGATATTAACAAACTAAAACAGTGGTACAACTCATGAATACAAAACACATCAGAGTATTCACATGATGGTTATAGCATAATTTGTCAATTCAGGTTCTTATTTCATACAGCTATGTCAGCATCTTCTCAAAGACCCGTTATGCTAAATTGTCTTTCCTCAAAGAGGCTTTGTACGTGAACCATCAAATACGATGTAGGTCCATATCTGTCCATTTGGTAGTGCAGCAATTAAAGTTGCATTTATGTTGTGCCACTGTGTTGCCGTAAGGTGATGGTGTGATTGTGAACTGGAGATCCAAAGGTAAAGAAGTATGCTCCCCGGAAGGCTACTGAAATCTTATGGTCCAGGCACAGACAGTACAAGTTTAGCTTACCAACAAAACCAAAATAAGTATACTATAGTTGTAATGTACACCTTCAGTTTTCTTTGAAATAAACATGAATTCCCAATGAGTAAGATATTCTAAATGATTCGCTTAATATATAAAAAATGTCTACTAGTCATGTCACTAGACAGGACAGCTTATAGAAAATAACATAATTGCCAGATAAGTCAATCAAGCATTACCCTGTCATTTTAAATTTTGAAGATATATAGACAGTTTTATGTGCATGTGTTTCACACAATACTTCCCTCAGGGAGGCATTTTACCAAGCATCAATTAATTTTTTTTTCTAAGGATACTGGACAAAACAAGTGATTATTTTATTACATTTTCCAATTACTGTTTGTTTCAATATTGGAAAGCAGGTTTGTTAACATATTTTCCAAAGGTTATGCTGTGCAACTGAAATTTATGCATTAGACAGGACAATATTACTTTATTTTCCTTCAAGGAGTCAACCTTGCCAGTCTCTGGTCTGGAGCCAAGAGTTACATCAATTGACAGCTTGCAAAATAGCAAATGAGAAAGCTGTGGGAGTTTGTGTAAGAACTCCTTGATCTGTCGCTTGCCTCCAGTAAGGAAAGAACATATTTACCACATCTGGTTGGTGTAGTAGTGACCTTGTTTCCTTACATTTTGGAGGACCAAGTTCAAATCCGGTACAGACATGAGTGTGTAAAAATAGCTTGCCATTTACAAAGGTTCCAGATGGAAGAAGGTACGTAGGAAAACCTTGCTATAGTGCAAAAACATACAGCACACTAATTGTGCCAGGTTGTGCTCAACCCAGTCCCTTGCACACAGTAACCAATCTCCCATACAAAACATGATATTACCATTATTCTGTGCTTGAGAGTATTGTGTACTTAATATCCTCAAGGCCTACCCTCAAGTCATAATAGGCTTTGACAGACGGCAATATCGAAGCACATTTTTGTCAATCTTTAAAGCATCATTTTTTACTTCTTTTTCATTTTCCAAAATTTTGATACTTTAGACCATGAGATTTGAGGGCAGAATTAGGCCATTCCATTAAGGCTGATTTATTAACCCTCTCAACCCCATTCTCATGCCTTCTCCCCATAACCATTGATGCTTTGACAAATCAAGAAACTATCAAACTCCACTTTAAATATATTCAATGACTTGTCCTCCACAGCCATGAGTGGCAATGAATTCCACAGTCTGACCACCTACTGGCTAAAGAAATTCCTCCTCTTTTCTGTTTGAAATGGACGTGCCTCTATTCTTTGGCTGTGCCCTCTGGACCTAGACTCACCCAGGTAGGAACCATCCTCTCCCCATATACTCTATCTACTATCTAGGCCTTTCAATATTTGAGAGGTTTCAATGAAATCCTCCCACATTCTAAACTCCTATGAGTATTGATCCAGAGCCATCAAATGCTCCTCAGTCATTAACCCTTTCATTCCTGGGATTATTTCTCATGAATCACCTCTACAACCTCTGCAATGCCAACGTTTCTTTTGAGAAAGGACTGCTCACAATATTCCAAGTGCAGAATGACCGATGCCTTATAAAGTCTCCAAGTTACATCATTGCTCTTATACTCTGCTCCTCTCCAAATGAATGCTAACATTGCATTTGACTTTCTTGCCACCAACTCAACCTGCAAGTTAACATTTAGAGAATCCTGCACAAGAACTCCCAAGTCACTTTTTACCTCAGTTTTTTGAATTCCCTCCCTGTTCAGAAAATAGTCTATGTCTTTATTCCTTATAACAAAGTCCATGATCATACACTTCTCTACACTATATTTCATCTGCCACTTTGTTGCTCACTCTCCCAATATGTCTATGTCCTTCTGCAGATTCTCGGCTTCCTCAACATTACATGCTCCTCCACCTATTTTCACAACATCCACAAACTTGGCCAAAAAGCCATCAATTTGCCATCCAAATTGTTGACATATAATGTGGAAAGAAGCAGTCCCAATACCAACACAGGCAAAACACTGCAAGTCACCAGCAGCCAACCAGAAGAAGGCTCTGTTTATTCCCCCTCTTTCCCTCTTGTCATTCAGCAAATCTTCTATCCATGCTAGTATCATTCCTGTAAAACCATGGGCTCTAACTTTGTTAAGCAGCGTCATGTATGGCAGGCACCCTGTCAAAAGCCTTCTGGAAACCCAAGTAAACAAAATCCACTGAAATTCCTTGGTCTGTCCTGCCTGTAATTTCCTCAAAGAATTCCAACATATTTGTCAGCCAAGATTTCTCCTTTAGGAATCCATGCTGACTTTGGCATACTTTATAAACAATAGACAATAGACAATAGGTGCAGAAGTAGACCATTCGGCCCTTCGAGCCTGCACTGCCATTCTGAGATTATGGCTGATCATCTACTATCATCTACTACCGGTTCCTGCCTTGTCCCCATATCCCTTGATTCCCCTATCCGTAAGATACCTATCTAGCTCCTTCTTGAAAGCATCCAGAGAATTGGCCTCCACTGCCTTCCGAGGCAGTGCATTCCAGACACCCACAACTCTCTGGGAGAAGAAGTTTTTCCTTAACTCTGTCCTAAATGACCTACCCCTTATTCTCAAACCATGCCCTCTGGTACTGGACTCTCCCAGCATCTGGAACATATTTCCTGCCTCTATCTTGTCCAATCCCTTAATAATCTTATATGTTTCAATCAGATCCCCTCTCAATCTCCTTAATTCCAGCGTGTACAAGCCCAGTCTCTCGAACCTCTCTGCGTAAGACAGTCCGGACATCCCAGGAATTAACCTTGTGAATCTACGCTACACTTCCTCTACAGCCAGGATGTCCTTCCTTAACCCTGGAGACCAAAACTGTACACAATACTCCAGGTGTGGTCTCACCAGGGCCCTGTACAAATGCAAAAGGATTTCCTTGCTCTTGTACTCAATTCCCTTTGTAATAAAGGCCAACAATCCATTAGCCTTCTTCACTGCCTGCTGCACTTGCTCATTCACCTTCAGTGACTGATGAACAAGGACTCCTAGATCTCTTTGTATTTCTCCCTTACCTAACTCTACACTGTTCAGATAATAATCTGCCTTCCTGTTCTTACTCCCAAAGTGGATAACCTCATACTTATTCACATTAAACGCCATCTGCCAAGTATCTGCCCACTCACTCAGCCTATCCAAGTCACCTTGAATTCTCCTAACATCCTCATCACATGTCACACTGCCACCCAGCTTAGTATCATCAGCAAACTTGCTGATGTTATTCTCAATGCCTTCATCTAAATCATTGATGTAAATCATAAACAGCTGTGGTCCCAATACCGAGCCCTGTGGCACCCCACTAGTCACCACCTGCCATTCCGAGAAACACCCATTCACCATTACCCTTTGCTTTCTATCTGCCAACCAGTTTTCTATCCATGCCAATATCTTCCCCCCAATGCCATGAGCTCTGATTTTACCCACCAATCTCCTATGTGGGACCTTATCAAATGCCTTCTGAAAATCAAGGTACACAACATCCACTGGATTTCCCTTGTCTAACTTCCTGGTTACATCCTCAAAAAACTCTAATAGATTAGTCAAGCATGATTTTCCCTTGGTAAATCCATGCTGGCTCGGCCCAATCCTATCACTGCTATCTAGATATGTCATTATTTCATCTTTAATAATGGACTCTAGCATCTTCCCCACTACTGATGTTAGGCTGACAGGATGATAGTTCTCTGTTTTCTCCCTCCCTCCTTTCTTAAAAAGTGGGATAACATTAGCCATTCTCCAATCCTCAGGAACTGATCCTGAATCTAAGGAACATTGGAAAATGATTACCAATGCATCCACAATTTCCAGAGCCACCTCCTTTAGTACCCTAGGATGCAGACCATCTGGACCTGGGGATTGGTCACCCTTCAGTCCCATCAGTCTACTCATCTCCGTTCCCTTCCTAATGTCAATCTGTTACATTTCCTCTGTTACCCTATGTTGTTGGTCCATCTGTACATCTGGGAGATTGTTTGTGTCTTCCCTAGTGAAGACAGATCTAAAGTACTTATTAAATTCTTTTGCCATTTCTCTGTTTCCCATAACAATTTCACCCAAATTCATTCTTCAAGGGCCCTATATTGTTCTTAACTATCTTCTTTCTCTTCACATACCTAAAAAAGCTTTTGCTATCCTCCTTTATATTCCTGGCTAGCTTGCATTTCTACTTCATTTTTTCTACCTGTATTGCCTTTTTAGTTAAGTTCTGTTCCTTAAAAATTTCCCAATCATCTGTCTTCCCACTCACCTTAGCTCTGTCGTACTTCCTTTTTTTTAATGCTATGCAATCTCTGACTTCCTTTGTCAACCACTGTGGCCCCTTTTCCCCCTTTGAATCCTTCCTGCTCCGGGGGATGAAATTTGCACCTTGTGCATTATTCCTAAGAATACCTGCCATTGCTGTTCCACTGTCTTTTCTGCTAGGATATCCGTCCAGTTAACTTTGGCCAGCTCCTCCCTCATGGCTCCATAGTCTCCTTTGTTCAACTGCAACACTGACACCTCCGATCTGCCCTTGTCCTTCTCAAATTGCAGATAAAAACTTATCATATTATGGTCACTACCTCCTAATGGCTCCTTTACTTCAAGATCGCTTATCAAATCCTGTTCATTACACAACACTAAATCTAAAATAGCCTTGTCCCTGGTCAGCTCTTGTACAAGCTGTTCTAAGAATGCATCCTGTAGGCACTCTACAAACTCCCTATCCTGGGGTCCAGCACAAACCTGATTCTCCCAATTCACCTGCATGTTGAAATCCCCCATAACTACTGCGACATTACCTTTGCCACATGCCAATGCTAACTCCCTATTCAACTTGTACCCAATATCCATGCTACTGTTTGGTGGCCTGTAGACAACACCCATTAGGGTCCTTTTGCCCTTACTGTTCCTTAGTTCTGTCCACACAGACTCTACTTCTCCTGATCCTATGTCACCCCTTGCAAAGGACTGAATCTCATTCCTCACCAACAAGGCCACCTCACCCCCTCTGCCCACATTTCTGTCCCTACAATAGAACGTATACCCTTGTACATTCATTTCCCAGCTCCGATCTCCCTGCAGCCATGTCTCCGTTATCCCAACAACATCATAGTTACCCATTCACACCTGAGCTTCAAGCTCATCCACCTTATTTCTGACACCGTGCATTCAGATATAGAATTTTTAGCCCATTTCTCCTCTCGCTGTTTAAATCTCTGCCTATTGTGCTTAACCCAGCTTTACCATGTGCCTTCAAGTACCACAAAACTTAACTTCTTCTCAATGGTGAAAGTCAGGCTAACTGGCCTATAATTTCCTTTCTTCTGCCTTCCTCCCTTCTCAAAGAGTGGAGTGACATTTGCAATTTTCCAGTCAGTCCTCTGGAATCATTCCAGTAACTAGTGATTCTTGAAAGATCATTACTAATGTCTTTACAATCTCTTCAACTAACTCTTTCAGAACTTTGGGGTATATTCCATTTGGACCAAGTGACTAACAGTACCTGCCTTCAGATATTTCAGATCTTCTGCCTCCCAACATTCTCAAATTTCTGGCATACTGCTAGTGTCTGCCATATTGGTGACCTCTTTTATATTATTGGTTAGCTTACCATATTTTATCTTTTCTCTTTTTAGTTGACTTCTGTTGGTTTTAAAAATCTTCCAAATCCTCTAACTTCCATCTATTAAGGAAGCCCTTTCTCTTGCTTTAAAGCTGTCTTTGATTTCTCTTGTCAGCCATGGTTGTGTCATCCTTCCTTCAGAATACTCCTTCATCTTTGGGATGTATCTATCCTGCGCCTTCTGAATTTCCCCCAGAATCTCTAGCCATTGCTATTCTGCCATCATCCCTGCCAGTGTCCCCTTCCAATCAACTTTAGCCAGCACCTCTCTCATGCCTCTCTAACTCCCTTTAGTCCACTGTAATATTGATATATCTGACTTTATCTTTTTCCTCTCAGACTGTAGGGTGAATTCTATCATCTTATTACCACTACTTCCTACTAACTACAAACTGCTCTAAAAATCTATCTCGTAGGCACCCTAGAAATTCCTGCTCTTGGGATCCAGCCCCAGCCTAATTTTCCCAATCTACCTACATATTGAAATCTCACATGACTATTGTACCATTCCCTTTTTCACATGCCCTTTCTAGCTCCCAGTGTAATTTATATCCCACATCCTAGCTATTGTTCAAAGGCCTCGATATAACTCCTATCAAAGTCATTTTACCCTTGCAATTTCTTAACTCTACCCACAAGAATTTTACATCTTTCAATCCTATAACTCTTCATCCCAAGGATTTGATTTAATTATTTATCAAAAGAGCCACACTAACTCCTCTGCCTACACACCTGTTCTTTCAATACAATGTGCATCCTCCAGTCTTTTAAACATCACTCTTTTCCATTTTGTTCCCAAGTTACACTTTAAATCATCACATTCATTGCAATTTTGCTCCAACTGCTGCCTATCCTTTCTCACAGTCTCACAACACGCTGCATGGAGTTGGATAACAACTGCCCCATCTTCAGCTCTATCCCTCTGGTTCCCAAACCCCCCATGCCCCAGCCAAATTAGTTTAAACCTCCCCCCCCACCAACTCAAAGCAGGTCTAGCAGACCTACCCGCAAGGATATTGGTCTCTGCCCGTTTGAGACATCACCCATCCTTTTTGTACAGGTTATACCTTCCCCAGAGATGATCCCATTGACCAGAACTCTAAAACCCTGACCCCTGCACCATTTGCTCAGCCACTCATTCATCTATACTATCATCCTATTCCTGTCCTGACTAACACGTGGTACTGGGAGTAATCCAGAGATTGCTACCTTAAAAGTGAAGTAATTAAAAAAAATTAGAAAAGCACAAATAAGTTAATTAGAAACATGTGAGCGCAACAACAAACAGATTAAAAAATCAAAAATAAATTAAACTTTTCCATTCTCCAGACTGATAAATGTTGATGGCCTCCCATTTTCTGCTGGGATGTGACTGACATATAATCAAAAATGTAGACTGCATGGACCTATTGCTGGGAATTCCCTGCAATGCTATGTTAAGAATTGGACTCAAAATGGATGGCAAATTGTCCTGGACTCAGAATGACTCTGCATATAGTCGTAACTTAGCTGCATGTGAATGGCTGGAAATCAGTAGCCTCTTTCAGGACAGTTGGTCACAGCCAGCATGACTTTACTCATTTGTCACCAACTTAACATTCTCAGATTTGCTCATGTGCAAAAGGAAAAAAATCTCCCTCTAGAGCCCCAAGATTATCAACTCAGAGGACAGCTAAGGAATATTTTAAGTTAACATGAAGAGAAAGCCTGAGCTGAAGATCCAATTGTAAGAAAAAAAAACAAAACTTTCCAGTTTTCTGCTCAAGTATTGGAACAAATTCTTGAAAACAGGCCTTTCCATCACTCGCTTCAGTCTAATTGTAAAATACAAATACCAAGATCTTGTTTTAGATTAGTAGCTGACACTGTTCTCCATTTATCCAATTAGGTTTGGCTTTATAATGGTTTAGTCAAGTAAGTCAAGTCAAGTCACTTTTATTGTCATTTCGACCATAACTGCTGGTACAGTACATAGTAAAAATGAGACAACGTTTTTTCAGGCATCAAAAGCAATAGCTAATAATCACTCCCTCATACCAGTTCAGAGGAGGAAAAGAGGAAAAGGGTGCTTCATTCTCCAGCATCTTAGAGAAGTAGCATAAATTTGAAATTCTCATTCATGAGAATAACTAACATGACTGAATCAATAAAATTCAAAACAATGGCAAAGAAAAGGGGCTTGGTCCTTTGAAATGGAAGATACTTGAAACTTCATCCTCGCCTTGTTTATTGGCAAGACTGTTGGTGGAGGAGTTGCATGGTCTCAGTTGTAGTGAGGACTAGGCCTCATGCTGTGGGCTTGCCTGTTGCAGCTATCCAGGAGAGGAATCGCCAGAGGCTGTGTTGTATGGTGTCCATAATGGGTTGGGGGCTGGCTCCTTCCAGCTGTGCTGCTCTCCAGCATTATGGCCATTAGACATAGGAGCAGAATTAGGCCATTCAGCCCATTGAGTCTGCTCTGTCATTCCATCATGACCGATCCCGCATCCCACTCAACCCATACAGCTGCCTTCTTGCCATATCCTTTGATGCCCTGATAGACTGGAGATGATCAACTTCCACCTCAAATATACACACGGACTTGGCCCCCACCACAGTCTGTGGCAGAGTATTCCATCGATTTACTACTCTCTGGCTAAAAAGTTTCCTCTTTACCTCTGTTCAAAAGGGCCACCCCTCAGTTTTGAGGGTGTGCTCTCCAGTTCCGGATACACCTACCATTGGAAACATCTCTCCACATCCACCCTATCTAGACCTTTGAGCAATTTTACGTGTCGATGAGATCACCTCACATTCTTCGAAATTCCAGTGTACAGGCCCAAAACTATTAGCTCCTTCATTCCTGGAATCATTCTTGTGAACCTTCTCTGGACTCTCTCTAATGACAATGCATCCTTTTTGAGATATGGGGCACAAAACTGTTGACAATACTCTAAGTGTATTCAGACTAATGTTTTATAAAAGCTCAGCATTATCTCCTTCCTTTTATACTCTATTTCCCTTGAAGTAAATACCCACATTGCATTTGTCTTCTTTACCATAGACTCAACCTCTAAATTAACCTTCTGGGGACCTTGCATGAAGATGCTGCACCTCTGATGTTTGAACCTTCTCCTTATTTAGATAATAGTCTGCACTATTGTTCCTTTTACCAAAATATATTATCATACATTTCTCAACAGTGCCACTTTTTTGCCCATTTTTCCAATTTGTCTAAAACCAGCTGCACTCACAGTGCTTCCTCAGTACTATCTACTCCTCCACCTATCTTCGTATCATCTGTAAAATTGGTCACAAAGCCATCAATTCCATTATCCAGATCATTGACAAATAATGTGAAAAGCAGTGATCCCAATACTGATCCCGGAGGAACACCACTAGTCACCGTCAGCCAACCAGAAAAGGCCTCTTTTATTCCCACTTGCTGCCTCTTGCCTGTCGGCCTTCCACTATCCATGCCAGTATCTTTCCTTTAATGCCACAGGATTTTATCTTGCTAAGCAGCCTCATGTTAAGCACCTTATCAAATGTCCTCTTAAAATCCAAGTAAATGATATCCACTGCCTCTCCTTTGTCCATCCTGCTTGTTACTTCCTCAAAGAACTCTAATAGATTTTCCTTAATAGAAATGAAGCTGATTTTGACTTATTTTATCATTAGTCTCCAAGTACCTTGAAACTCATTTTTAATAATAGTCGCCAACACTTTCCCAACCAATGAGGTTAGTCTAACTGGTCTATAATTTCCTTTCTTTTGCCTTCTTCTTTTCTTAAAGAGTGGAGTGACATTTGCAATCTTCCAGTCCTGAGGCACCATGCCAGATTCAAGTGATTCTTGAAAGATCATGAACAATGCATTCATTATCTCCTCAGCAACTTGTCTGAGGATTCTTGGAATGCTCCAGCTGGCTCAGGTGACCTATCCACTTTTAGACTTTTCAGTTTGCCTAGCATTTTTCCTTTGTAATAGCAAGAGTACTCACTTCTGCTCCCTGGCACTCATGACCTCTGGTAATGTCTTATACATGAAGACAGATGCAAAGTACACATTAAGTTCTTCTGCCATTTTCTTGTCCCCTATTACAGCACCATTTTTCAGTATCAACTCTCTCCTCCCCTTTACTCTTTATATAACTGAAAAATATTTTGGTATCCTACTTTTGACTAATCTGCCCTCATATTTATAAATTTTTAGTTGTCCTGTTGGATTTTCAAAGCTTCCCAGTCATCCAAGTTCCCACTCACTTTTGTTATCTTGACTTCTATGCAGTTCTGAACTTCCTTTGTCAGCCACACCTGCCATTGCAGAACTTCTTCCTTTGTGGGACTTATCTATCCTGTGCCTTGTGAACTATTCCCAGAAAATTCAGCTACCTCTGCTGTGCCGTAATCCCCGCCAGTATCCTCCTCCAATCCACCTGGGCAAGCGCCTCTCTTGTGCCTCTGTAATTCTTTTTATTCCATTGCGATAATGATACACCTGACTTATGCTTCTCCCTCTCAAATTGCAGTATATCTTCAGTCATATTATAATCACTGTCTCCTAAGGGTTCCTTTACCATAAGCTTCCTAATAAGATTTGGGTTATTACACGACACCCAATCTAAGATAGCGTTTCCCTGAGCAGACTCAAGCATAAGCTGCTCTAAAAAGTCATCCTGTAGGCATTCAACAAATTCCCTCTTTTGCGATCTGTCACCTACCTGATTTCCACCTGCATTTTGAAGTCCCCCATTACAATTGTGACATTACCCTTATTACATGCCTTTTCCATCTCACTTTGCAATCTTGGCTACAAGTTGGAGGCCTATAGTGTGTTCACTTGGTGGAAGACAAATTGGATTGTGTGCACACGCATGTTAATTTCTGGACTGCTGAGAAGTGCTTATTCTTTCCAATAACACTCATGTACCATCAATTTACAGGACATGTCACTTGGGGATTTGGGTTTTATATAAATCAAGGAATTCTGTAAATGCTGGAAATCCAAAACAAAACACACAAAATGCCTGAGGGAGCAGGTCAGGCAGCAACCATGAAAAAGAAAACATGAACAAATAGTCAACACTACAGGCTGTGACCCTTCTTCAGGACTGAACATATGTATTTGTGACACTGTATGTTTACTGCTATCTTTTATGTACTATAGTGTATGTGTTTTGTAATATCTGAAAATGTTTCAAAGTTTCAAATTCATTAAAGACTTTTTGAGGACGAATAACATCAATCAACTTTCTTTATTTGTGTAATTTCCTGATTATTAAGATAAAGAGCTTACAACCTTGACTTCCTCTTTACTTATAACTCCAGAGCATTACCAAAGAGGCTGGAAGTGAGTGACAGAAGCCATTGCTCTATTTTTTTTAGTATTTAAACTGGATAACTAGGAGAGAGGAGAGTTTGACTGATCTGACAGATGGCCTTTCTATACACTCAAGGTGCTCCTATCCAAATGTTTCAGTACTGTTGCAGCAACTTTCAACCCTTGTAGAGAAAGGTGAGCATGAAATTTCTTGCCATAAAGTGCCAACTGCTGTGTCATGAGCATTACATCTCTGGCACAACTCCTGTCAATCTGTTGTTCACCTCCTTGAGCCTATTTCTGAGTTCCCAATGCCCTTTCATTTGTCTGTTATGCCTCGATCCCCCTCCCATATAAGAAAAAAGAAATAAGGGTTGTACCTTCAGACTTTCACACTTGCTCAGCAATTTGACAAGGTGTTCTGTGATCTTTTACTTCAGACTCACTTTCTAGTAGTAACCTTGCATTCCTTCATTCTCTCAATATTTTTATTAATTGATCATGTTGACTTTCATACAGCATTCAGAATATCTCTCCTCAGGGGTAGCAGACTTCACTGGGGGACAAATTTCTGCTCTTTCCACTAAAGTTCCTTCTGCCTGCTCCAGTCTTCATGTGAATTCATTGGAGAAAATAGGAATGAGCTAACCCAGGAAGATACAAATGACACGGATGCACTCGTGATCAGCAGCAGTCCTCAGCCTTTCAGGTATGAGCTGGAAGAGTATAGGGAAATCAGTGGGTTTGTCCTATAGTGCTCAGTTTGCTGGAATGAAACCTTCTCAAAACTTCATGACTAGGAGTTAGCTAAATTTCAAAAATCTTTAAATTATGTCGGAGCAGCTGGAATTGGTTTTGTGTGTACTATCTTGATAGTTGAGAATTGGCTAAAAGAATGACTCAGAGTCGACCTTCAGTCTTGCCCTTCAATCATTCAGCCTCTGCTCGATCCAAGACAGCGTGCATGCATATCCATTATCGCTTAAATCGATCAGTGATCTGAGTGCATTGATTCACACACTGTGTTATATGGAAACAGATTACCACTGAACTGGTTTCATTTTATTGCAGATTTTAAAGGGGCATTGCAACCATAACCAGACTGTAAGATTTTGGCTGGCATTTAACGAAAACATGCCCCACCACAAAGAACCAAAGCTTGCATTAATAAAAAATGACCATAAAACATGGAAATACAAGCAAATTTAATCATTATTTTGGCAAACAGACTTCAGGCTTTGGATAACTGAAAGAAGAAATGATCCCTAAAAATTGGACTGAGAATAGCCTGCAATCAACTTCTCTACACAAACACATGAACACTCTGGTGGGCAGTGATTGGCTTCAATCCTTCACTTTTAAACTGGCTTGGCTGTATCTTTGTATCAGTTTTGCCAAAACAGTTTAATGAATGTTGAAGTTGGCAATCTTTGAAGATGCAAAATCTGCCTTGTAATACAAAAATAAAATGTTGTCAATTTCTTCAAAGAGAAATTGTAAGAACTTAAGAAAACAAGTCCAGGCAGCATGTGAAATCTAGAACACCCCACCTCCATTCAATATATTCGCTATAATTTCCACACTGCTTTCCTTCCCTTGTATCCTATTCATTTCATTGGCCAGAGTTCCAACAATGCCAGCGTTGAATGTCACAAACTCCTGACCTTTGCCAACCTTCAAGTCAAGAATAGAATCTCTGAACAAAGAAATCTCAGTCCTATACGACTGAGTACTTATTGTGAGGCAGTTATCCTAAGTTATAGAATTTCTAAGTTAGGGCAACAATTGTGCGGTACTGACTCTCAATATGGCATCTATCTTCCAGATAATTCTATGCAGTCCAATTAAGTTCACACAGTCTTTAAAAACTTAGAATATCAAAGTCTAAAGACATTTCTCACATTACTCGGATCAAATGACAAAGAGACAAGTACACAGGAGAAGGCTATATGTCCCATCAATCCCCTTTGCCATTTAACAAGATCGTGACTGATTTGATTTCAGCCTTGACCACATTTCAATTGATGCATGGTAACTTCTTCAATTCTTTGATTTTACGGAATTTCCTGCTAATGGGAAAAGTTGTGCCCCTCATAATTGTGTCTGCCTAAAACAGGTCAGCCCCTAGCTTTCTCTGCACTCAAGCAAACAAAACCAGCCTATCCAGACGTTCCCATTGAATACATACTAGGAAACAAACTAGGATGGTAGCTCATCTAGCAGAGGGAAAACTGATTTCAAACCTCCGCTGCCTTGCGGCTATACCAGCTCAAGGAAAAGGCTTTGGGAGAAAACCCCGAGGAAAAATCCGGAGTTGGAGTCCCGAAGGGGCTGACTGCTGTACCCAGCACCGGCACGGCAACTCCTGCGATGCTGCTGGCACCAAACCGTATTGACTTCCGTCGTTCCTTTGGACCTGTCGTCGGCATGGAGATGGGGGGGTCCCACTGCATGGGAACAGACGGATCTCCATATCAACTCTGCCCTGACTTGTGCCCTGGAGAGGCCACTCCAGCTTCGCTTCAGTGACTACCAGAGGCCATGGCCGACCACGACCGATAGAAGCCACACTAGGAAACAACTGGTGAATCTACGCTATTGTTTTTCCACTGTGATTATACTCTTCTACTAGTGTGGTGACTAGAATTTCACACCTTACTCTGGTTTGGCCTAACTAATGTTTTATATAGTTGTGGTACAATCTCGTTATTCTTACATTTCACGCTCTGTCTAACAAAGGTATGTATCATAATCACCTTATCTTCGTGTATTCTGCCTTCAGGATTCCACGGATATGTGAAAAAGTCAAATCCTAGAGGTCATAGCTACAAAGTGAGAGGGGGGAAGTTTAATGGAGATTTAGGAGACAAGTGTGGAAGTATTTTTTATTCCACACAGAATTGTAAGTACCTGTACCTGGAACATACAGTCAGGGAAAATGGTAGTCGTAGATATGCTAAAAATGTATAGACACATGAACAGTCAGATATTTTCCCGAATTAAATTTCACCTGCCATCTCATCAGGTTGTCAACATCATTCTGTAACTGAAGTACAGTATACCTTCTTATCTTCCATCGATGAAAAACAAATCTATTCTGTCTTTTTATTCTTTATTGTGACCATGTTGTCAAACAACTGCTAATTCCTTGCTCTATTGTTTAACCAATTTAGTTTCTCATATGGTATTGTATCTTCTGCAAACTTGGAAATAAGGTACTAGGCCCTTTCATCTAAATCAGTGGTACACATTTTAAAGATCCAAGGTCTCTGACCTGATCTATGTCTTCCCAAAAATGGCCCATTTATTCTTCAGCCCTGTAAACTGTCAACCAATCCAAAACCCAAATTAATTTGTAACTAAAACTCCCATGCCCCGCAATCTTGTCTAACAGCTCTCTGTGGTACCATATTGCATACAATTTTGAAGTCTAAGTGGATTCAAACTCATTCTCCATTATCTGCCTTTGTACAACCTCAACAACCATGATCGAGTTGGGCAAATACGATCAGCCTTTTCTGAAATACACTGCCTCTGTTTAATCACAGTGAGTTTATTTTTAATGCCCTTTCACCATGTACTTAATAAAAAAGAGATAACCAACAGTCTTCTATTATAATTGCAAGGACAATTGGTGTGTGTTGATCTGCATCTTCTTTGGATCCTTGCTTGTACAGTTGGCTGACATTTTGGTGATCTCCAAACCAAAGGCTCTGCTGTAGAATCTAGACATTAAAGCCAATACATTCACTAACTAGGCTGTGTGGTCTGTTTTAAAACACAGGATGTAAGCCACCAGTTCCAGGGGATTTGACGGCTTTTAATTCCATTAATTTCTCCAGTACTTTTTCTTCACAAACATTAATTACTTTTATGTTTTTTGCTCTCATTATGCCCTTGGCTCCCCGCAGTTTCTGATATGTTCTCAGTGTTTTCTACTGTGAACAGAGACAAAATAATTGTTTAGTGTCTCTGCCATTTCCTTATTCCCCAATATAATTTCCACTGTTTCTGCCTCTAAGGGACCAATGTTTACTTTTGCTAATCTCTTACAATCTGTTTTATATCTCTTGCTCCTATTCTATTTTCTACCTCTATCATTTTTTTCCATCATCATTGCTAATTTTTAAAACTGTCCCAATCCTCAGGTTCATTACTGCTTTTGGCAACAGTGGAAAACCTCCTTTTAATCGCTGTCAGCTTCCATAGTTAACCATGGTTGTACCACAGTTTCAAAGGAATTTTAAGACAGAAGTGTAGGTCTATTGATTCATTCAAGATTCAAGATTCAGGATCGTTTATGGTCATTCTTAATTGCATGAGTGTAAAAGAGAACGGAATTATTGTTCCTCCTGATCGATTCAACACAAAAAAACACTGTAACCATTAAAACATGAAAAAAAAACTAAATATCAATGCAATCCTACAAAACGCAATGTACAAGAAACTGTTGAGAGTAGTTGTATGTGCATAAGGCTAGCTTATAAACATAGACTGATTGTATAAATATTAACTGATGGTAGGTGCAGGAGTGTCTGAACATAACATGACTGACAGGAAATGATAAAAAAAGGCTGGTGGTGTGAGTGATGGGATGTTAATGGTTTCAGGTGTTGATCAGTTTGACGGCTTGCGGAAAGTAACTGTTTCTGTGTCCAGTGGTCCTGGTGTGAATGCTGTGTAGCTTCCTCCCTGATGGGATTGTGATGAATTATCTCTTTGCATGTCTATCATTGCTAATCTACCATCATATATTTCCATCAAATTTTCAGCCTAATTCAGACAACTTGCTTCCAATCATACTTCTGCAAATGGCTTTGTTGAAATTTAAATCTCCCCAGGTTAATACGGCATTCTATCATATTATGAGCTACACAAAGCTGAATACAACATAACCTACCTTTCAGTTTGTCCTTCAATATATTGCTGATAAAAGGGCTCAAATCCATTCCTTCAAGATACCTCTGCTGACTTAGTTTGTTCTCTCTCAAAGAAACTTGAGGATTGTTGTATTATTTTGTTTTTTTTTTGTACTTTCTGTAAATCTACCCTTTTCAAATATAATACTCTCTGATGGATTTTAAATAACAACATTTAACAAGTTAAATGACTTACATGAGATTGAAAAGCTTGAGCATATAGACATTAAGAAAGAGGATGTGCTGCAGCTTTTGGAAGGCATCAAGTTGGATAAGTCTTTGGGACCAGATGAGATACACCCAAGGCTACTGTGGGAGGCGAGGGAGGAAGTTGTTGAGCCTTTGGCAATAATCTTTACATCATTAATAGGGAGGATTGGAGGGTTGCAGATGTTGTTCCCTTGTTCACGAAAGGGAGTAGGGATAGCCCAGGAAATTATAGACCTGTGAGTCTTACCTCAGTGGTTGGTAAGGTGATGGAGAAGATCCTGAGAGGCAGGATTTATGAACATTTGGAGATGCATAATATGATTAGGAATAGTCAGCATGGTATTGTCAAAGGTACGTCATGCCTTATGAGCCTGACTGAATTTTTTTTTGAGGATGTGACTAAATGCATTGACGAAGGGAGAGTGGTAGACAGGTCATATTTTGCATGGAGGTCTGTGACCAGTGGTGTGCCTCAGGGATCTGTTCTGGGACCCCTATCTTCATGATTTTTTTAATAAATGACCTTGATGAAGAAGTAGAGGGATGGGTTAGTAAATTTGCTGATGACACAAAGGTTGGGGGTGTGGATAGTGTGGAGGCCTATCACAGGTTACAGCGGGACATTGATAGGATGCAAAACTGGGCTGAGAAGTGGCAGATGGAGTTCAACCCAGATAAGAGTGAGGTGGTTCATTTTGGTAGGTCAAATATGATGGCAGAATATAGTATTAATGTTAAGACTCTTGGCAGAGAGATCGTGGGGTTGGAGTCCATAGGACACTCAAAGCAGCTGCTCAGGTTGACTGTGTGGTTAAGAAGGCATACAGTGTATTGGCTTTCATTAACTGTGGGATTGAGTTAAAGAGTTTAAAGAGATATGGGCAAGTAAGACTAGTCTGGTAGGCATCGTGGTCCACATGGATGAGTTGGGACAAAGGCCCAGCTTCCAAGCTGTCTTCAAAGGCAACACGAGTGAATCTGCAGATGCTGGAAATAAATAAAAACACAAAATGCTGTTCTTATTGGTATTACTCGCATGGTGCACTAAACCATATTTACTGATTTGCAAACCCATCAAGCATAACAATTTCATTTTAAATATGCAGGGACAAGAGTTGTGTTTAGCATAGACAGACATCCCATCTCTCCCAGAAGTTACTGGAGTCTCCTGCATATTGATAGTGGGGCCCTGACACCCGCAAATTATATACAATATCCTGGAAATCGATTTTTTTTGAGAGCGAGCAAGAGGGAGAGAGAAAGCGGGAGAGGGGGGAGAGAAAGGGAGAAAGGGGGAGACGGGGGGTGGAGAGAGGGAGAGAGAGAGGGAGGGAGGGAGAGTGACAGATGTAATGACAAAGTGACAGAGATATCATCCTGATTGGTCTCTCTTTGTGCTAAGCAGACCTATCAGTTTTCTTTGTGGGCGGGCTTTACACTCGACCTCTCTCTCTCTTTCATTGTCCATCAGTTCAATGTCCTGTAGCACCATGGCAGAGTGTTCCAAAAAAAGAAAATATAAAACGTACTTCACCCCAGACTACACTGAAGTGTACCCCTGCCTAAAGGGGGTCAAAAATAATGACAGTGTTGATAGCTACACTGTTTGCAACAGTGACTTTTCCATTGCCCATTTGGCATGGAGATTTCCAAATGTGATCAAGGCAGATGCAAGAGAACAGCTCCACTTGGAAGTCCTGGATTGCGTCTCAACTAACCTTGAAGGACTGGTGCCAAACTACAAAAGTTTGCCAGGTGACGAGATCTGGGAGAAGCTGTCCGAAGTAAAATCTGTGAGAACAGGGCAGTTGAGATTCAAAGAGCTCTGCCAGTTGATGAAGCTGCTTTTGGTGCTGCCAAATTCTAATTGTGATGTAGAAAGGGCATTCAGCATGGTGCGTCACATCAAGACAGAATTCAGAAGTCAGCTGTCTCACAAAGCACTTGAGAGTCTGGTGTCTTGCAAAACTAACAAATTCATTGACACAGACTGCTATGAGGTTGAGACTTCCAACAAAATGCTCAAATCTGCCACGCAAGCCACATCATAGTACAAGGAAAGTTTGCAAAAGAAACAGAAAAGCTATTTGCATTAGCAGTTAGCTATTAGCATTGAGACTGCCAACAAAATACTCAACAAGGAATATATATATATTCTGCATAGATATTTCCTATGTACTGAAACGCCTTTCATGCGCTTGCTGACTGATTAGGCCCGTGATCTTGCTGTCCGCTTCCAAAACCTCTATGCCCAAAAAGCCCCATATACCTGAAATTTGAATGCCTCATATATTTTAACTTGAAATGGCTCTAAAAGTATATCTTTTTAAAAGTTTGTAGTTTTTATTTTAGTTTCAACTGTAATTGTTAAACATTGTGCAATCTTTATTTGATCCTTCTAGTCTCATTTCTATTCCATTTTCCTGTCAGAAGCCTTTAATATGATTGGCAGACCAGCTGAGTTGATGGCATCCCTGGTGCTGTGTGCCAGGGATCACTTTGAACAGACATTAGACAGTAGCCAATGTCAAAAAAGGCCAAGTCCTCACCATAGTAATTACCTGTTCTTTGAAAGAGATTTATTTTTTGTTCATATTGATGTCTGTTACAGCACCTATATACAGTAGTTTTTCCCTTTTATCAGTTACCTATTAATATTAAATAGGCCATGAAAATTTCTCAATGATCAGTTAGCATCATCCTTTATTGAAGTTACCTCAGCTCCTTATTTTTCATTATTTAAAAAAAAAGTGCCTTGAAGTACTGTATGTTCCTTGATGTGGGCATGTGTGTCCTGCTATTGACTGTCTCCCTTATTTAGGACAATTCATACAAATTTTTTTATGAAAACGTACTATGCATCCCTGATTTTGTTCTATTGATCCCTATCAAACCTTTCTTTCCTTTGTTAAAGCAATGAAAAAAAGGAGATGCTGGAACATCCAAAGCAAAAATGTACTCAGCAGACCAGTCAGCATCCGTAGAGAGAGAAACAGCTAATGTTTCAGTTCAATGACCCTTTAACCAATGTAAAGATTACAGTATATGAGGAAGAAATCTTAAGTGTTCAAGCACTGTCTCTGAATATTAACTTCATAATGACCAATTTCAAAATACAGATATTTCCCAGTGGTTAACTGCCCTCTTCTTTTGCTTGTATTCAATGTTATTTCTCGACTACTTTCTTTCTCAATTGCAACATTCTCTTCTTCCTTTCTTTTGTTTCATCTTCAGCCAATTTCATCTCCTGTTGTTTTTCTTTCAAGGAATGTCTTTGATTCAAAAGGTAGACCATTTGACTGAAAGTTCTTGATGTCCCAAATGTGCATGGGCATTACCTTTTCATATTTCTGGAAATTTGTGAGCAAATATATGATAAGATCATAAGGTATATGAGCAGAATGAGGCCACAGGGCTCCATCATTTCATCATGGCTGATCCAGTTCCCCCTCAACACTATTTTACCTTCTGCTGCAACCCTTCATGCTCTGACTAATTAAAAACCTATCAACCTCTGCCTTAAATATATCCAATTACTTGGCCTCCACAACCACCTGTGGCAGTTAATTCCACAGATTTACCACCTTCTGACTGAAGAAATTCCTCCTCATCTCTGTTTTAACTATACACCCCCTCTATTCTGAGGCTGTGCCCTCTTGTCCAAACAATATAGTTTGGTCAAGAATTTAATTTGTATTACTCTTTAGCGTTATCAATTTGTGAGTCAATGAACTTGGGCACAATCATTACACACTTTGACATATAGATTTGTCATCAATTTTATGGCAATCTATAAATGTTACGTCAATCTGTTGATCTTTAGCCCATGTCATTCAGGCATTTGTGATCATATTATCTTATGCCTGTATGTGCTGAATCATAATTACACATTATGTAATATGTGTAATACATATCTTGATGCCTTTGATTCAAAAGGTGGGCCATTTGACTGAAAGTTCTTGATGGCCCAAATGTGCATGGGCAATACCTTTTCATATTTCTGGAAATTTGTAGGCAAATATAAGATGATAAGATCATAAGCATATGAGCAGAATGAGGCCACAAGGCTCCATCATTTCATCACGGCTGATCCAGTTCCCCCTCAACACTATTTTACATATGTGATATGTGCTGTGTATAACAATGCTATGTGTACTGTGTTTTGCACCTTGGCCCCAGAGGAACAGTGTTTCATTTAGCTGCATATATGTGTATGGTTCAATGACAATAAACTTGAACTTGAAGCAATAAAAAACTTGAAGTGTGGAATCTGCTTTAAATAGGATCTTTGACCTGTTGGTAAATAGTTATCAATAATATGAAGATATCATTTATCATTTAATTAATTGTTCCTCCAAAGCAAGAGCTCAAATGCCAAAAATATTGTACTTTTCCACTTGCAGTTTATTCCCTTGATTCCACAAGTATCAATGAGATAATGACTAGTTTATCTTTTGTAATCATGTCAGTTGAAGGGTAAACATTGGTCAGATAAATTAAATCAACTTGCCTACTCAACAGTGCCATGGTATCATTCACTAAGGCAAACAGCAGACGTTTAACATCTGTAGAAAGCCACCTCTGATGGAGCAGGACAGAACACTCTGCAGGTAGTTTATCGTAGATATAGCACTCAAATGTCCAAAATGGAACTTCTATCCGCATCTCACTGACTACGTGATACTGAACTGTCAGGTATTCCTTGCTTGCCGCTTCACTTATTCTTCTTTGTATATTTATGTTACATGCTAAGAATTGAGAACGTGTTGTCGCATCAGACACAGACACTTCTACTCATTCTCAATGAGATAAAAATCACAAGAAGAAATTTAACATGACAGAAAACAATAATTTTAATCAAATTACGTTGTACTTCATTAGTTAGGTAAAAATTCTGCTAATAGGACATATTGCATGTCGTTTGAATAATTACCTTGATGGAATTTGGAATTATATTGAAATCAGTTGAAGGAAGCACAAGGGTCTTTTAAGAGACTTCTAGATACGTACATGGAGCTTAGAAAAATAGAGGGCTATGGGTAACCCTCAGTAATTTCTAAAGTAAGTACATGTTTGACAAAGCATTGTGGGCTGAAAGGCCTGTATTGCGCTGTAGGTTTTCTATGCTTCTACCCCACATGCAATGCACAGGTTTATTATGATTTATTGATATGGGATAGCATGTCCCACCATATAAGCATCCTTGTCTCCTTTTTTATGAACACTTACAGTAAATAAGATATGCAGAATTCATCATCTACAATATTCCGGAAGTATAGATGTGTTAGAACTTCAGCCACATCCAGAAAGCAGTAGCATGGATTCACAAAGGACAGAAATTTACCTAAATAGCAGTCCATATATTAAATCCTGACACAGTCAGCCTCAAAGAATCATTAGACTGCTGACTCATCTATCTTTTTCAGTCCTACTAATGAGGCCTAAGTTTTTGTGCACTAGAATCTTCCATCAGTTATCCTCTGACTTACTTCCACTTATGAATGGAAGAATCTCTAAGTTACACTTCTCTTTAAGTTTATTCTCACATTCACACAGCAAATTACCAAACAGGGTCGGGCCACAGCAGTGTGGCTTTATATATGATGACTGCGCAGAGTAATTATCGCTGGGTCAGTTTGGTAGATAAGGAAGATAACTGTGAATAGCTTCACAGACTGAGAATGAGAGTATCTGAGATAGAAGGTAAAATTTAAGCAGAAATGAATCAGAAGCTACTAGAATCAAGAAAGTTGTAATTGTGTGCTTCGACCAAACAATTACATCAAGCAATCCACTGGATTTACAGGACAGAAATGAAGTATTTGCTCCAAATACTCTGTAGGTTTTGAGCTCTATGCAATATCTTCTTATCCTACCAGTTCCAGTTCTGTCAGCATATCCTTCGATTTCTTAGTAATTCAAAAACTAATCTAGCTTCCCTGAAAATGGATCTTCCGCATTTGTCTCAGCAGGTTTCTCTTTAACCATTCGGTCACAGAATTCATTACAGCTTTCAATAATGACTATTTTATGCAGGGTTTAGACTTCACCACATAAAGAAAAAAATCCAATGTGGCTAATTACTGCCCAATCAGTCAACTTGCAATCATCAAAGTGCTGGAAGTTGTCATTGATAGTGCTATCAAGCAGCAGTTATTCTCCAATAACTTGTTGATTAATGTCTATTTGGGTTTCACCAGCTCCACTTGGATTCAGACCCTATTATAAAGCTGAGGTATGTATATATATATATGTAAATCAGTAACAAGAGCTCATGCAGCCACACCAATGCAGGTGATTAAAAAGAAATAGGTGACATAGGTACAGTGAAAATTAACTAAACTGATTTGAACGATAACTGATTTGCCTTGTGAGGCAAAACTTAGTGGAATGTGTTAAATAATACACCGAAGAAGAATGAGAACAGTTCTCATCAGAACATACAAATATTTTAAAGGGATTGATAGATTTTATGACAGGAAGCTGTTTCCCCTTTGGTTAACTACTGGATTTGGACAACAGTTTGAGAATAGGGGGGTTGGCCTTTTAGAATTGAGACAGGAAATATCATTTGGAGGATGGTGAACCTTTGTAATTCTGTACCCTGTAGGGTTGTGGAGGCTGAGATTAATGATTTCTGGCTACAAAGGAAATATATGGCTTTGGTAATTGTGTTGGAAAAATAACATTAAGGTAGAAGATCTACCATGACTTTATCGAATGCCAAAGAAGACTTGAGGACCCAGATTATTCATCCCTCGTTTTGTTTTCTAAAATACACCCTACTTTCTGTGGTCCTGTCAAATTTAGCTGTGAATAGTGTTCAGCACTGAAACAGTAAAATGTGTGGAGAAGGGTTGAAGATTACCCGTACCACGAAGAATAGCAAGTCAAGTCAAGTCACTTTTTATTGTCATTTCGACCATGACTGCTGGTACAGTACACAGTAAAAATGAGACAACGTTTTTCAGGACGATGGTGCTACATGAAACAATACAAAAACTAAACTGAACTGCGTAAAACAACACAAAAAATTACACTAGATTACAGACCTACCCAGGACTGCATAAAGTGCACAAAACAGTGCAGGCATTACAACAATTAATAAACAAGACAATAGGCACAATAGAGGGCAGTAAGCTGGTGTCAGTCCAGTCTCTGGGTATTGAGGAGTCTGATGGCTTGGGAGAAGAAACTGTCGCACAGTCTGGTTGCGAGAGCGTGAGTGCTTGGGTGCCTTTTCCCAGGTGGCAGGAGGGATATGAGTTTGTATGAGGAGTGTGTGGGGTCCTGCTTAATGCTGTTTGCTTTGCAGATGCAGCGTGTAGTGTAAGTATCTGTAATGGCGGGAAGAGAGACCCTGATGATCTTCTCAGCTGACCACACTATCCACTGCAGGGTCTTGCAATCCGAGATGGTGCAATTTCTGAACCAGGCAGTGATGCAGCTGCTCAGGATGCTCTCAATACAACCCCTGTAGAATGTGATGAGGATGGGGGTTGGGAGATGGACTTTCCTCAGCCTTAGTAGAAAGTAGAGATGCTGCTGGGCTTTCTTTGTTATGGAGCTGGTGTTGAGGGACCAGGTGAGATTCTCTACCAGGTGAACACCAAGAAATTTGGTGCTCTTAACAATCTCTACTGAGGAGCCGTTGATGTTCAACAGAGAATGGTTGTTCCTTGTCCTCCTGAAGTCAACAACCATCTCTTTTGTTTTGTTCACATTAAGAGACAGGTTGTTGGCTCTGCACCAGTCCGTTAGCCACTGCACCTCCTCTCTGTAAGCTGAATCATTGTTCTTGCTGATGAGACCCATCACGGTCATGCCATTGGCGAACTTGATGATATGGCTCGAGCTGTGTGTTGCAGCACAGTCGTGGGTCAGCAGAGTGAACAGTAGTGGACTGAACACACAGCCCCGGGGGGGCCCCATGTTTAGTGTGATGGTGTTGGAGATGCTGCTTCTGATCCGGACTGACTGAGGTCTCCCAGTCAGGAAGTCTAGGATCCAGTTGCAGAGGGAGGTGTTTAGGCCCAGTAGGCTCAGCTTTCCAATCCATTTTTGAGGAATTATTCTGTTGAATGCTGAACTGAAGTATATGAACAGCATTTGAATGTATGTGTCTTTTTTGTCCAGTTGGGTTAGGGCCAGGTGGAGGGTGATGGCAATGGCGTTGTCTGTTGAATGGTGAGGACTGTACTTGAACTGCAGGGGGTCCAGTGAGGGTCTTCACGTGCCTCATGATGAGCCTCTTGAAACACTTCATGATGATGGATGTGAGTGCAACTGGAGTCATGGGGCAGGACACTGAAGGCATCTTCAGGGCATTATATGTGAATACCTAAAGATAAGGCTGAATCATTCAAAATCACATTCAGCCAAAAATACTCTGTCAGTTCCCTCCCAAGATCTCCAGTGCCACCAGACAATCTTTAGCAAGTTCTACTCACTCAAAGCCATATGAAGAAGCTATTGAGAGTAGCACATGCAGGAAAGTATATGGAAAAATACAGCTATCTGACTGTTCGAGAAGAATCTGCACCTTTTAGACAAGTTATTCCAGTATAATTACAACATTGGCATCCACTCAACAGTGTATAAATTTGCCTGGATATGGTCTGCTCACAAAAAAGCAGGACAAGTCCATCCTGGCCAATTAGTGCCGAGTCTACATTGATCCAATTTGATGAAAGCTATCCTTAACTGTGCTAACAAATGACACTTACTCTCCAATTACCTGCTGTGTTTGGGTTTCACAAGTACCATTTGGCACCGGAACACAATGGAAGCATGGCCCATAATGGATCACAGGCGTGGGATTGGTTGCCTGTGACATAACAGCAGCAGTTGACAAAATGTGAAACCCAGGAATCCTGGTGAAACTAATCTCACAGGCTGTCAAGGTGAAAGAACTCCAATGGTTGTAATGATACTTCGCACAAACAAAAATGAAGTTGCTGGAGGTCCAGCAGCCCTTGACTAGCATATCATTACTGGACTTCCTTGGTACAGTGTCCAATGTTCACCTAGCTTCAATTCCTTCAAAAATGATCATTCAGGAGTGGGGATATTTCACCAATTTTCAAATCCATTGCAACTCCGCAGCAATGGAAGTTATCTATTCATGAAGACCTAAATATTTTGGCATGAATGTCAGGTAACATATGTATCAGAAGAGTGCAAAGCAATGGCCAGCTTCAGCAAGAAGGATCCTATCTACCTTCCTGTAGCAGACATTTATCTGAAGTCACTAAATCAATTCTGCAGCTACAACAGTATGTCAGAGGCTGGAGATCCTATATTCACCTCTCTATTCAAAGTCTTTCCACCATATACAATGTACAAGACATACACTCCACTTGCCTGTATAAGTGTGGTTTCATCCACATTTGAGGAGCTTGAGACCATCAAGGTTAAATCAACAGGCTTGACTGACACCCCATCCATCATCCTAAAACTAACTTAATTCACCAGTAGCTCACCATGGCCTCAATGGCTACCATCTACGGAACACACAACAGTTACTCATTTCGGTTATTCAGATAATACTTCCACAACCCTTATTACCAAGTACCAAGCACACGTGAAAATTACTGGCTGCAGGTTACTTTCGAGTTTACATCTGGATTTGAAAATGCATTACAGTTTCTTTACCATTGGCTGCTCCATTCACTGTTCAACATTATATGAATGTTTTCATCAGAAGAGCTGGGGCAGTTAAAAAAAAAAGAAACATCAATGCACTCACAAGAGCGGTTTGAGATAGCCAATAAATGCAAGCCTTAAGTGTGAGTGCAATATGAATGGCCTAGATACAGTGGACATAGAGAGAATGTTTCCAATAGTTGGTGAGTCTCAGACAGAAAAGAAGGACACCCCCTTCAAACAGTGATAAAGAGTAATTTCTCTAGCCAGAGGGTGGTGAACTTATGGAATTTATTGCCACAGACAACCATGGAGGCCAAGTCACTGGGTATGTTTATTGCAGAGGTTAATTGTTTCTAGATTAGCAAGGGTGTTAAAGGTTACATAGAGAACGCAGGAAAATAAGGTTGAGAGGGCAAATAAATCAGCCAGGATAGAATAGTGGAGCAGACTTAATGGGCTGAATGGCCTAATTCTGCTCTTATGTTCTATATTGACAAAAGTGAACAATTAAGAAAAAATATATCAATCCATTTATCTCTCACTTTTCATTCATTCTTTTAAAGTCCTCTATTACAACATACACAGAACCTTTCATTTTTTTTTACCTCCACTATTCAATCCTTTTATGACCATTGTCACCTCTTAGTTCTGGGACTGACTGTGTAAGTCATCACCCAGCGTACAAGAAGTATGATTGAACCAATATAGAGAACGTCAAACGAAATGAAACAGCAGAACAATAGAAGCTTAAGGTGCTAATTATTTGAAATTTAACACAAAGGCTCATTATCAGCAACATTTAAAATGAAATCAATTAGCATAAAATAGCTTCTTTTAGCGGTGGGGGGGGGGGAGGGGATTTCCGGTTAATTATCTTTGGCAACACCTTTATCTAGAGCATAGAACAGTCTAGAACAAGAGCCAGCTGTCTGATGCACAGTTGTGCCAAACTAATTAAATCAGAATTTAAATACAAAACTAAACTCATTTCTCTTGCCCACACAAAGTACACATCCCTCATTCTCTGCACATTCAATAGAGCCTCTTAAATGCCTGTATTGAATTTGTCTCCACTACCTCCCCCTTGCAGTGCATTCCAGGTTCCCACCAATATCTGTGTAAGAAGAAACTTGCCCCACACAGTTCCTATGACCTTAAACGAATGCCCTCCAGCACTAACATTTTGACCTTGAGAGAAATATACTGGCTGCCTAGCCTACTGTTGCCAGATTTCCCCTCAGTCTTTGCAGCTGCAGATAAAACAACCAAACTCCACCCAGACTCCGTTTTTAGCACATGCGCTCTAATCCAGGCAATGGTACAATAAATCACATTGAAGAGATATTCAGATTCAAGTCCAGTCCAGGTTTAAAAGAGTGCATCTCCATCTTTGATTGCTTTAATACACCCTCATAAAAGGACTATAGAACTGGGTGGTGAAAAAGAGTAGATCCATTTTCTATTTGTATATGGGTTCCCAGTTTGACACATTAATGGACGTTGAATAAAAAAATTGCAAGGATTTCCATCCTATTGAATGAACTGGTTATATTTCTTGAAAATCAACCAACTGACGACCCTGAAAATTTAAAACCAAAACAGAAAATGCTAAAAATATTCAGGTCAGGCATCATCATAATATTTTTTTCGTGATTTCCCACGTCAGTGTCATGATATTTATTATTAACTGTGTGGATCTGAAATTTGGTTAATTTATTTTCATCTTGGAGGAAAATTCAAGGTGGCATCTCCACCTTGAATTGACAATAAGCTTGTGCACTTCCTGTCTTGGGAGAACAACTCTGTTAACATCAGGAGTTTCACAGGCAATAATACTACTTCTTGGTCTTGAGGTAGCAATTGTGCACTGGAAACATTTAGTAATAACCAAAGGCAAAGAGAGGCCCTACAATGGAGCAAAGAGCAATTCAGTTTACATCCAGCTTGCCTCAAGAATACCCAAGAAATTCCAGATATTATGCGCAGTAGGAATAATAGAATTAAATTTTTATCACATTTTTAAAATATATTTTACCTCTGGCATCAACAGATATTATTCAGGCTCAGTTGTGCAATTAAGCAACGAAATTCCCTCTTTGGAAATCCTAGAGGTGACTGGTGTCATCACAACTTCAGTTGAAAGAAATGATTCATGTAAAAATGCATTTCAATGAATTTCTTTCCTAGATTATCTCAGCAGTCTGACCATTTTCTTTGATAAAGAACTACTTAAAAATAAACTGTAAACAACTTTGAAAGTACCTACTGCAAATAAAACACATTTCAATCAGATCACTGAACCCCTTAATGCCTACTTTTAGACACTTCCTGCTGCTCTGAAAATATTTCTCTCTCTGCTGTGCAGGCATGATGAACACCTCCCCCCAAAAAAAGACACATACCCGGAGAGATTAATAATGAGCCTTCATGAAGAGATACTTGCAGGCAAAGGGATAAATAAAAAGAAACCATCGAGACTGAAGTACTGTAAATTTTCCATTTACTCAATCTTAAATGCAATATCCCAGAGTAACAAACATGATTTTATCCAAATAGAATTTTAGGAACCTGGCAAAGCTCAATATCTGTTAGATGAAAACCATTATCAGATATACCCTACCCCCAAATGCTATCATTCACAGTCAGTATAAAAAAATCACCAGAATTTGCTCTAAATGTGATGACCAATATTAAAACTAATCCCAGAGGCAAAAATGTGTGTTTAGCATCATCATGGTCTCTGGTATTTGGTAGGATAAAATAATAAGCTATGTGGCTTCTGGGCTCAAATCCTACCAATACATTAATCCTAATCATTGAAGAGTACAACATATTCAAGCCAAGGAGATTGTTTCAGCAATGCCATTGATTCCACTTCACTGTCCTTTCACCATGATCCTCTAGTCTTTTTGCAACTCTAGATATTTAACCGCTTATCTTTTGAAAGCATGTTGAATTTGTTTCCATATTAAATCCAAATCCTATCTGCTCATTACATTTTCCCTCATGTTTTCTTTAATTCTACAGCCAAGCATACTAAATTTGTGCTTCTTATCAAAAGACTGGTGAGAAAAGTTCTGTGTCATTTCTACTAGTGAACCCTAAATTCTTAAATCTCTTCTCAACTTTTTTACTTCAAGGAGAACCCCAGATTCTGCAGTCCATCCAGGTAGTTGTAATCCCTCTTGCCTGAAACCACTTTAGCAGAAGTCTTGTGTTTTTCCTCCATAGACCTTATTTCCGCCCAAAAATTGTAATGCTTAGAATCGCACATAATACTTTGGCTGATTAAGATAGTGTGGCTCTAGCATTGTTTCTTTGGTTTTGCACCTTATTGCTTCATGCATCAAGCCCAGGCTCACATTGTTTACGTAGCCTGTTTTTGATGAGTCCATCATATGTAAAGATATATGCACACTCTTGGGTCTCTGTGTTGTTATACCCACCTTGCAAGTGTATTCTCTATGCTTTAAATAAAAGTTTCTGTCATGACTTTACATAGCACTGGTAAGACACATTTTTAGTCATCTCTGTACTTCTCGTCACCATGCATTGGAAGGATGTGATTGTGCTGGAGACATTGCAAAGGAGATTCATGAGGATATTGGCTGAATGGTGGGGCTTTAATTATGGGGAGAGAATGGGTAGGTTGGGCTTGTTTTTCCTGGACCTAATATAGATTAGATTAGCTTTATTTGTCACATGTACATTGAAGTATACAATGAAATGTGCTTTTCCCTGTCAGCAACCAACACAGGCCAGGGATGTGCTGGGGGCAGCCCACAAGTGTCACCAAACTTTTGACACCAGCATACAGTAGCATGCCCTCAACTCATTGACTCTAAAGATTCATCTTGGAATGAGGGAGGAAAAGGAGCATCTGGAGGAAGCCCACATGGTATGGAAACAATAGAACTATTGAAGATAGGGTAGGTAGTCAGAATAATTTTCCTCATGATGGGAACATCAAAAAGAAAATGGAACAGAGAGTGGTGGGAGTGTGGAATGAGCTGCCAGATGAAGTGGTAAATGTGGGCTCACTTTTAACACTTGGGAAAAACTTGGACAAGTACATGAATGAGAGGTGCATGGAGGGATATGGGCCAGGTGCAGGTCAGTGAGACTAGGCAGAGAAGTGGTTCGGCACAGCCAAGAAAGGCAAAAGGCCTTGATCTATGCTGTATTGTTCTATGGTTCTATGGTGAAAAGAGTGAGTTTTTAAAAAAGTATCTGAGTTCATGTTTCTATCCAACAGAAGGTGATTGATATGTGGATCATGCTACCAGACAAACAATTACTATATATCAGAGTTACTGAGACAGATAATGTAATTAAGCAGTATCCAAAAGGATACAGTCACAATGCATGCAAATAGGATTAGTGTAAATGGGCAAAAATGAATGTGTTAAGCCATTGGGTAAACATATGTATTGTACCACTTTAAAAATTCGATACTTTATTCATTGTACTAAAAGGCAGGTGAAATCCCATTTCACTGTACATTATGAGGAATTACCATGTAGAATTTACAGCCTGTGACTAGATTTCAGATGTGTCAAATTGGTATCATAGATTTGCTCATTTAGGAAAGAGTTAATTCAGCCAGTCAAATTCATGTCAGCTCCATGTTTGGATAATCCATCTCATTTCATGTCCCCAATCTCTCCTCATAAAAATCCTTCCCTTCAAATAATCATCATAAAATGCTAGTTATACAGTGGAGAAATTGGACTCTTGGTGCATTATATCTCACTCCTTTCCAAACATGACAATTCAGACAAGGTCCACTGCTGGCTCTTGCAGGACATTCTGGATTCGAACCACTTCCTGTGTAAAAACATCCTCAGTTTCAAAATCTGGGATAAGAATTTTCTTCCACCTATCATGTAATAGCTTTATAGATTGTCTGATAAAGCTTTAAGAGCATAATTAATTAATCATCAAAACTGAATATCCTCACAGATGGTTGTGTAGTGGCATTAGTGTAATGCTTTACAGTCCCAGAAATAAAATCAGGGTTCAATTCCTTTTGCTGTTTGAAAGGAGTGTAGTAATGTATATCATATTCTCTTTGGGACTTTGTGAGATTCGGCTGGGTGTTCCAGTTTCCTCACACATTCCAAAGACAAACAAGCATAGGGTTAGCATGTTATGGACACACTATGTTGGCACTGGAAGAATGGCGACATTTGCAGACTGCTCCCAGCACATCATCAGTGCAAACAATGCATTTCACTGTATGTTTCAATGCTGCTATGTACATGTAACAAATAAAGCTTATCTTTAATATCTTTGATTTCTTCAAAAATGGGAATCTTATCCAAATTCTCTTTGCCATAACCTCAATCATAACAACAAAATCCATTTTCCTATCTCAAGATATTGGGAAGAATTTTTGGAATGTTAACACAGTTGCAATGTAAACAAAAAGATGGCAGACAACTTGGATAGTGCAAGGTCTCATGGAAAGTTGTAATGAAAATCAGTAGCTACTGTTTACCTGTGCTGCACACTACATGCATTCTGAATTATAATATATTAACAAATTTGTAGTAATATTTTGTTTTGGGTGTTATATGATATACATTTTTTGAATATGCTGTGGTCTGGAGGAATATTGTTTCATTTGGTTGAATATATGTATAGTCAGATGACAATAAACTTGAACTTGAATTGATGCCTGTTGAGGAAACTATATTGCCCAGGACATCACTGGCACTCCCCACTGTTCTTCAAAAGAGAACCAGTTGAATTTTAAAACCCACCTGTCATAACAGATGTGACCTCTATCTTTAGTTGCTTATGCTTTGTAGTAAACAGTAACAGCTGTGTGTTTTACTCCGGAAAAGAAACTTCAATGGAAACAAATTTTAGAAACCAAGTACAATCAAGATTATCGATTCATATTTCACGGAAGCAACCAAGGACAAATTTCTAAACAGCGGACTCCTGACAGTGCCACATATTCTTGGTATTTGACCAAATTGTTGATCGAATAATGTAACCTGAGATCATTCTGCAGAGATCTTCCTGAAGTGTATTATCTCATCGTGAAAACATCCCAACTTCTGGGAAACTGTGTGGCACTTTCCTTTTAAAGATGGATTGATAAAAGAGAAATGTACTAAATTATGTACACACAAGAGATTCTGCAGATACTGGAAATTCAGTGTAACAGACAAAACATGTTGGACAAACTCAGCAGATCAGATGGATGTGGAGTCATGAAGTTCTGATGAATGGTCCTGACTTGAAACGTCGTGTGTCTATTCCTCTCCATAGATGTTGCCTGATCTGCTTGAGTTCTTCCAGCATTTTATGTGTGTTCTAAAGTATGCCAAAAATACTCAATAGTCTGATAGACAATGGAGAAATCAAACTGAGAACCAAAACCCACAGAACAATTGGATAAATACTGCCAAAAATTCTTAAGTTGAGCTTCTGGTCACTTTCAGCTTGCTGCTGTCACATTTTCAGCTGAGGCCTCTGTACTGTTACAATGAGGCTTAAAGCAAGCGCAAGAAATAACAGTTCACCTTTGACAACAGGTGTTCACCAACAGAGCACAATGTAGTTTATAGGACTCAATATTGAGTTTTCCAACTTTACATAACTTACTCTTTCAATCTGTATTAGAAGTGGCCATTTCTTCCTATTCTGATCTTATTTCTGACTTCTTTTCTCTCTTTTTACTTGCCTTTTTGGCATGTCCCACAGTATTCTAAGTAATACCTAATTATACAGGCAAAGAGCTTAAAGTGATGTTAACTACTCCTTAACTGCCATATTAGATTCAATATTACCATTGATCTACTCTCCCCCCAACTTTCCTGTTACCAAAAAAGTATCTTATTCCTATCTTTTTCCCAACCCTGATGAAGAATCCTGGCTCTGAAATATCAATGGTTCTTCCTTCACAGATACTGTCTGACTTTCTGAGTTTTTCCAACATATTATATTTTTATTTCATATTTCCAGCAGCTGCAGTATGTTAAATTTTGCTTCAGGTCTTTGCCTTGAGACTATTCATACATGCCCATTCCCACTATTCCATCATCTTATGTGTACACAGTACCTTCAAGATATCAATGTGTTACAAAGAGATGCTGTCAAAAATATCACAATAGGGTTTGTGATCAAAAGCTTTTCAAGAGCCATCAGATTTGATAGTTGAAGGTAATATTAAAATTTTATTTTAAAAAGTAGGGACACAACTGTTGATTACAGGCAGCCTCACACCTCAGGTTCAACAAGTTCCTTTGTTATTTTAGACAAAGATAAACCTCTTACTCAATGTCAGCAAGGCAAAGAGCTGATTACTGACTTCAGGAGGAGGTAAATGGAGGTCTATGAGCCAGTCCTCATTGGAGGATCAGAGGTGGAGAAGGTCTACTCCCTTAAGTTCCTCAGTGTTATCATTTCAGAGGACCTGTCCTGGGCCCAGCACATAAAGACAATTACAAAGAAAGTGCAGCAGTGACTCTACTTTCTTAGATGCTTGTGAAGATTTGGCATGACATCTAAGACTTTGACAAACTTCTATAGATGTATAATGGACAGATTACTGAAATGGTTGCATCATAGCCTGGTATGGAAACACCAATGGTCTTGAATGGAAAACCCTACAAAAAGTAATGGTGGCAGTCCAATTCATGACAGGGAAACCCTCCTCACAATTGAGCACATATACTTGGAGCATTGTCCCAGGAAAGCAATATCCATTGTCAGGGATACCTTCTACCCAGGTCATGCTCTCTTCTCACTACTGCCACCAGGAAGAAGGTACAAGAGCCTTAGGATTCACATCACCAGGTTCATGAACAAGAATTACCCGTCAACCATCAGGCTCTTGAACCAGAGGGGATAACTTCACTCACCTTTACTTACCCCATCACTAATTTGTTCCCACAACCTATGGACTCACTTTCAAGGGCTCTTCATCTCATGTTCTCAATATTTATTTATTTATCTATTTATTATTTTCACAGTTTGTTGTCTTTTGAACACTGTCCACCCTTTTGGTGTGAACTTTCATTTATTAAATTTTGGTTATTGGTTCAATTTTGGTTATGCCCATAAGAAATTGAATCTCAGAGTTGTATATTGTGACACACATGTATTTTGATAATAAATTTACTTTGAACTTTTAAGCATTCCTGAACCATAAAATTGGGCATTCTAGCTTTTAGTCTACACTCGGTGATCATTTTTATTAGGTCCCTCCTGTACCTAATAAAGTGGCCACTGAGTACAGGGTGTGGTCTGCTACTGTCTATCCACTTCTAGGTCAGGGTCACAATCAAAATCAGGTTTAATATCACTGGCACATTATGTAAAATGGGTTGTGTATTCAGAGATGCTCTTATAAAGTGGCCAGTGTATGCAGATTGACTTCAACCAGTCACAAAGGAGAATAACAGAACAAAAGGAATTACTTTCTCTGATGAAACATCAAACCATTGGTCCAGTGTAAATGCAAGATCATGAAGCAGAAGACATCTCCTGCTATCCTGGCTAATATTCATCCTATGGCTGGATTAAATTATCTTTTATTTGCAATTATTTAAGGCAGAGAATTAAATTTAGGTCCCATTGATTATGAAGTATGGTATATTGGAACATAAT
This sequence comes from Hypanus sabinus, assembly GCF_030144855.1. Taxonomy (NCBI): domain Eukaryota; kingdom Metazoa; phylum Chordata; class Chondrichthyes; order Myliobatiformes; family Dasyatidae; genus Hypanus; species Hypanus sabinus. The sequence continues at coordinate 74,105,512 of NC_082720.1, read as the reverse complement.
CTCCAAGACTGAAATCCACAATATAAAATCAAATTCTTAATTTGTTTTTATTTCTCAGTTCACTTGTGAGATATCTGGAATTTGAAATAACATCCCAGATAATATTAAGCATGTGGCATGAGTACATCACAGCTTTCAATTCCTTCATGGAGGCTGTAGCTGAGTCTTCTCAAAACTGACAAATGGAAATCTAAGTGGGTTTGTTCTGAGCTGCAAAATTGTTGCAAATATGCTGAAACCCCGATTTGTCATACAAATTGTTCGGAAATAAAATTCAGCCTATTCCATTCTAATTATGCTGTGTACATCACCCTTCCCCAACCCGAATACTTACTACCAATAACATATGTGTGTGATAGGCACTGCTGAAAACAATCTTATAAGTCACTTAGTTCTCCATCTTCATGGAGTTTCTAGGCTATCCATGCCGTAAAATGAACATTCTTCTTTAATCTAAATGAAAATGCTACAGAATATGAAAAAAATTCTGTCACTGTTCACCAAGGCCATTGCTATTCCCTTCCCTGTCTGATCACAAATTCTTGACTCTCTTAATGTGCAAATTACGTCTGGGGACTAGAGAGTAAATAACGTGCCCAGCATAAAAAGCTAACTATAAACTAGCTGGTCTCATAACATCTATGAACAAAAAAAAATCCCTCAAATTTAAAACTAAATTATTCAGACATTAGTGTGACATGTACCTATAAAATGAACTGCACCCCATTCACCGTGCGCTAAAATGTGCCTAAATACCAGATCTGGTTTCATGAGGGGAAAAAAACTCCAGCTGAAAGGGCATAAAATAGAGACTGCATATTCAGGGACCTGGAGTTAAAATAGACTTCAGGAAGAATCTCGGGAGTCTAGCAACATCTGTGGAGGCAAAAGGATGATCAATGTCTTAGACAGAGACTCCCCATCAGGACTGTGAGTGCAGAAGATAGCCAGTATGGTTACAGTGAGGGGTGGGACAGAAGATAAAGACAGACAGGTTGGTGTGAAAATAGGAAAGAGTGTTGAAGTGCTATGCCATCAAGATGGCTGTTGCAGACAAAGCACAGGTACACACTTGATGTTAACAATGCAGAGGGCTCCAAATGTATGAAGGTGATTTTCAAGGAAATAAAGAGCTAAATAGAAAAGGAAGAAAAAGTAAAAGACAAAAGTTCAGAGATATTTGATGTGTCTCCTTTTGCCCTCACTAATTTTTATTGATGCATCATAGATAACATCCTATCCAGGTACATCAGAGCTTGGCATGGCAATTGCTGTAACTGTAACTGCAAGGAACTGTAGGGAGTTGTGGACACAGCTCAGCACATCTTGGAAAATAGGCTCCCCTCCTTGGACTCTGCCTGCAGTTCTCACTGTCTTAGTAAAGCAGTTAGCATAACCAAAGACCCCACCTACCCCGGACATGCTCTCTTCATCCTCCTGCCATCAAGAAGATATAAAAGCCTGAAAGCATGAACCACCAGGCTTGAGGACAGCTTTTATCATGCTAATATAAGACTGTTGAATGGTTCTCTAATAGAAAAGATGGACTCTTCACCTCACAATCCACCTCAATATCACCATAAGCCTTCTCTTCTACCTATACTGCACTTGCTTTGTAACCATAATTCCCTTAAGCATACTTCTTTATCTTTGGGGATGTATCTCTGCTGTGCCTTCCAAGTTGTCCCCAGAAACTCCAGCCATTGTTGTTCTACCATCATCCCTGCTAGAGTTCACTCCCAATCAACTTTGGCCAATTCCTCTCTCATGGTTCTCTAACACTGATACATCTGACTTTATCGTCTCCTTCTCAAACTACAGGGTGAATTCTGTCCTATTATGATCATTGCTTCCTAAGGATTCCTCTACCTTAAAACCCTTAATCAAATCTGGTTCTTTACATTACACCTATCCAGAGTTGCTTTCCCGTAAAGGGCCAACCTCAAGCTGCTCTAAAAAATGATCTTGCAGGCATTCTGCAAATTCCTTCTTTTGGGATTCAGCACCAACCTGATGTTTCCATTATACCAGCATATTGAAATGTTTACCCACAAAGATTCTACATCTTTTGATCCTACATCACCTCTTCCTAAGGATTTGATTTCATTTTTTACCAACAGAGCCATCCTACCTGCTCGTCCTTCCGATACAATGAGCATCCTTGGACGCTAAACTTCCAAGTATTATCTTCTTTCAGCCACGAGTCAGTAATGCCCACAATGTCATAACTATCAATCTCTCACTGCTGGAGAAGAAGGAACCAGATAGGAGAAGAGAGTGGATCATTGGAGAAAGGGAAGGAGGAGGGGCACCAGGGGGAGATGGTAGGCAGGCGAGGAGTAGAGGTCAAAGGCCGGAGTGGGGAAATGAAGAAGAGGGAGAAGGGAAGGGAAAAAAATTACTGGAAGTTGGAGAAATCAATGTTCATGCCGTCATGTTGGAGGCTACCTAGATGGAACATGAAAGTGGCCTCATCATGAAAGAAGAGGAGGGCATGGACAGACATGTCAGAACGTGAATGGGGATATGAATTGAAATGGATGGTCATCAGGAAATTCAGCTTTTTGCAGGTGGAGCTGAGGTGCTCGACAAAGTGGTCCCCCATTATATTGGGTCTCACTAATGTAGAGATTGCCGCATCGTGAGCATTGTGTACAGTAGAGAACCCCAATAGATTCACAGGTGAAATGTTACCTCACCAAAAGGGATTACTTGGGGGCCCTGAATGGAAGTAAGGGAGGAGGTGAATGGGCAGGTGTAGCATTTCTGTCTCTTACAGGGCAATGTGTAGGGAGGGAGATTAGTGGAGAGGGACATAATGACAAGGGATTTATTGAGGGGGTAATCCCTACAGAAAGTGGAGAGTGGTGTTGAGACAATGATGTGTTTGGCGGTAGAATCCTGTTGAAGATGGCGGAGGCTGTGGAGAATAATGTGTTGAATGCAGAGACTCATGGTGTGGTAGGTGAGGACAAAAGGAATTGTATTCATTGTTAAGGTAGTAGGAAGATGGGTTGAGTGCCGATATCTATGAAATGGAGGAAATCTGAGTGAAGGTAGAGGAAGGGAAACAACAATCTTTGAAGAAGGAAGACAACTCTGATTTCTTAGAATTGAAAGTATCATCCTAGGAATAGATGAGGCAGAGATGAAGGGATTGAGAGAAGGGAATGGTATTTTTACAGGAGACAGGATAGGAAGACGTATAGTCAAGACAGCTGTGGGCATCCGGTTTACAAACTCTATCACTAGACGGTTTATTTCCAGTGATGGAGACAGAGAGGACATGAGAGGAAAGGGGTGTCCGAAATGGACTAAGCAAATTTAAGGGTGGGTGGAAGTTGGAGGCAAAGTTGATGAAATTGTCAAGCTTGTTCTTAATAGGGTTCTGTCTCTTTAAATTTGACCGACCAAAGTACAATTTGACTGGACTAAACTCCATCGGCTATTTCTCCACCCATATCTGCAACTGATCAATTGTATTCTCGTTCAGTCTTCATCACTATACACAACACCACCAATCTCTGCATCAATTGCAAACTTACTAACCCATCTACATTTTAATTCACGTCATTTACGTATATCACAAACAACAGAGGACCCATTGCAGATCCCTGCAGAACACCAGTAATCACAGATCTTCAGCTAGAATAATGCCTATTGAACACTATCCTCTGTCTTCTACAGGCAAGCCAGTACAGGATCAAAATGGCAAACTCACCATGGATCCCATACATTTTAAATTTTCTGCATGAGACTCCCATGAGGGACCTTGTCAAATACCTTACAGATATCCATGTAGACTGCATCCACAGGTTTACCTTTATCAATCACCCTCGTCATCTCATCAAAAACTCAATCAACTCATATCTATTGTGAACTACAGGCTGATCAAAGAGCAAGTGAATGTCACAAACAAGCCGCAAGTGACTGGAACGGAAAGATTGCGTTCAGTGAAGCTGACTGTGACCACTAATTTGATCAAATGCTGACTAATAAAACAACTTTCACAGACAAACAATTCATAAAAATAAGACTGAATGAGTCTACGATCCAAGAATATGAGGAGTTAAAAATTTTATCTTGCTGGGTTTGAATGTTAAACTGGGAAAGAATACTTCTCAGGCTGTAGAAGGAAGCCATTTACCCCCTAAATCCATGCTGGTTTCCAGTGGAATAATCCCATTTCTTCCTTTTCCCCTTCTCAGTTCTCTGAACTCTTGAGACTCATATACATCCTCATCATCTTCCCTTTGGCTATTTTTGTCAGTGACCATGACAAAGGGGTACCTCACAGAAACAGTTATCTTTGCAATGTGGGAGGGAAGCATGAGATCTGCTAAATCTCTTTCTTCAAGTCTATGTTCTATTCTTTAATTCTTTAGAGAGTTCACAAACACAAGAAAATCTGCAGATGCTGGAAATCCAAAGCAACACACACACACACACACACACACACACACACACACACACAGACCCACCCACCCACCCCCAAAATACTGGAGGAACTCAGCAGGCCAGGCTGCATCTGTGGAAAAGAGTACAGCCAACATTTCGAGTTGAAACCCTTCATCAGGACTGGTGAATACCAGAGAACACTAATAATAAAGTTTGGAGGTTTCTCCAAAAGCTTCAATGTCTTCCAGAATTGAATGCCTTTGAGATTATGGAATGATGAGCTGTGCAAATAAAGCCCAGGTCGATAGCTTGAAAGTTGCTAATAGAGCTGGTGGTAATCACCAGTATGGTATAATATTTTGCAGAAAAATCTTTCATAGAAAATCAACATGTAAAAATGTATGCTTATTTGTCAAAGATTCAAGAATTCAACAGTTCAAAGGGAGCAGAATGGATGAACAGCAAATTCATAAATAAGTCCTCACTTTTCTTCCACTGATGGGAAAATTTCTTGGTAGCTGGTCTGTTTAGCAAGTTATAAGTGACCTAACGTAAATCCACTATGCAAGAGGAACAGTAGCTATAAGGAGTTTATCAGCTATAAATCAAGGCCAACTCCTTTAGACATCTGAACTGCTATCACATTGCTCTAACACGACACTCTCTTGCCTTCTGTAAGGACAATTCCGTAAGCTCCAGATTTACTGCTAAGTCTGACACCAAAGATCTCTATGGTAGTAAATCATTTGATGTTTCTCCCTTAAATTTGTTAGGCAGAGACAACTAAGTAACACAATGAAAATAAAATACCAGCATTTTACCCAACCTCTGTTCCATGTAGGAAATTCTCACTGCCAAGGACCCTTTTGAAATGAAGCTGTAGACTCCCCTCCCCTATTTTTTTTATTTCAAGAAAGCTTAGCTACATGGAAATTCGGCATCCTTAGGTCTATTTCTGTTACATCTTGCAGCCTTTTCTTTACTGGTATATTGAGTATAAATGACATCAAGGATGAATGGCTGGAAGACAGGGTCAAGGCAAATTGAGAGACTCCCAGAAGAACCATTGCAGTTACATTCTGTAGTGTTCAATAAAGCTCGGACAATTTTTACTTTAGTCTGACGCGCTTTCCACTGGCTTCCACTATGACCATGTTCACCACACTCTTCCATAATCTAATGATGTGTAGCAAAAAGAGGAGTAATTCACACCTTCAGATGTGTTCCCTTGTGAAATTTGTATCCCTCTTCTTTCCAATTTGCAGGCCTTGGTCTGACAATATTGATCAATGACCACTGAAGTGATTTAAGTATAAAACATTGCAAAGGCGAATATGAAGGAAAAGTTTTTTTTGTTAGATGCAGTGAAGAGGAATGGAAACTAACCTACTATAATCAATGTGAGGGAGTTAACATACAACCTCTTCTGCCTAAAAAAGTTTTGAGGACAACACACAACACAACTGATCCTGGGATATCAGTTGAAATGTCAACATGGTAGCTGGTGAATTCACATTGTAGAAGTGTACCCACATATCCTCAACGCACAAAGTGACTCTTTGGGCTGTTTCATCCAAATCTGTTCCTCAAGGGTCATGCCCAACCAAAAGCACATCCACCTTTTATCATTCACGATTCAGCAGGATGGTCTTGATTTCCCTCTGGAGTGTTAAGTATGTAAGAATTAGAAGTGGAAGACCACATCCTTGGGTAGAAATTGGATCCTGTTTTGCCAATTCCATGTATCAGTTACACCCACAAAATATCTTATTTTACATCTGTTTTGAAGTGGTGACCATTAGGAAATTGGAGCCACACTTCACCATACAATTGATGACACATTCCCTTCATCTTTCATGCTCATGAAAACATTATCAATGAACGACAACACCCATTGATGGATTGAACATGGGGGTGGGGAATGGGTTTCATTCTGTGGCCAATGTGCTCTCATTTTCCTTTTGCCCTATCCTCCCTCCCTGACTTTGCTTCACCTACAGGCAAGTGGAACTGTGCAGTGGTCTGATGGGGCCCAATGTAGCAATACCACTCAGCAATGGTGCTGCAGAGTCTGCACTGGGTCCCAGTGATTGTTGCCTCACAGAATTCATCACTGTTGCTTCGTTTCATTCCTTATTTTGCTCTGATTTCCCAACCTCAATTTTCTTCCTTCACATCCATTAGCTGAACCTCCCCGTTTCAGTCCTACCACACTTTCATGGTTCACTATCACATCATCTTGCTGACTCTGCCATCCATAAAGCATTAATAATTCTTAAAGGGAATACACTAAAATGTTTATCTCTAATGCAAGGTGTTGCAACTTGACAAATTCTTTGGGGATTCTCTTATTTGGTATCTGGGAGTTGCAACCAGAACATAGAACAGTACAGCACAGGAACCAGAGTTTCATCTCATGATGTTTGTGCCAGCCATGATGCTAATTTAAACTATTTCCATCTGACTGTCCCTTCATTCCCTGTCTGTTCATGTACCTGGCTAACTGTCTCTAAAGTGCCACTACCAGATCTACATCCACGACCTCCCAGCCATTCGTCACTCATTGTGATCAAAAACTTGGTCAATAAATCTGCTTTAAACTTTCCCCTTTCACCTTAAATCTATGCCTTCTAGTAATTGATATTTCCACCCTGAGAAAAAAAGCTAAAAATGTTGTGCTTCTAATTTTATATGCCTCCGCCTGTGAAGCTCCTGAGAAAGCAATCCAATTTTACCTCACTCTCCTTAGAGTTAATGTAATCCAGGCAACATCCTGATAAACCTCTTTTTCATCCTTTACAAATCCTTCATATTCTTCCTATAATGTGTCAGCCAGAATGCACACAGTACTCCAAACAACACACACAAAATGCTGGTGGAATGCAATGGGCCAGGCAGCATCTATAGGAAGAAGTATGGTCAACATTTCTGGCTGAGACCCTTCGTCAGGACTAACTGAAAGAAAAGATAGTAAGAGATTTGAATGTGGGAGGGGGAGGGGGAGATCCGAAATGATAGGAGAAGACAGGAGGGGGAAGGATTAAACTAAGAGCTGGAAAGTTGATTGGCAACAGGGATACACAGCTTGAGAAGGGGAAGTATCATGGGACGGGAGGCCTAGGGAGAAAGAAAGGTGGAGGGAGGGGGAAGCACCAGAGGGAGATGGGGAACAGGCAAGGAATGATTGTGAGAGGGGCAAAGAGAGAAAAAAGGAGAGAAAAAAAGGAGAGGGTAAAATAATAAACAAACAAACAAATAAATAAATAAGGGACTCTAAATAAGTACTCCAAAGGTGACATTGTCAAATACTGTACAGCTCCAATTTGACAACTTTTACACTCAATGCTATCACCAATAAAGGCAAGTATGTTCTATTTCTTTGCACATTTTCTACTTGTGTTGCTACTTTCGGGGAGCTGTGAACATCACACCAACATCCCTTGGTACATCAATGCTCCTTAGGGTTGTGACATTTTTTCTGTACTGTCTTCATACGTATCATCTTCCAAAACACACTGCCCAGATTAACTTCCATTTGCCATTTCTTGGTCATATTTTGAACTAATCTACATCCTGCTGCGGTATTTGACAATGCACGCACCATCTGTATATGCACCAATTTCCATGTCATCTGCAAGTATACCAATCAGCTTACCTATATTTTCATCCAAATCATAAACAAACCGTGACAGTATTGATTCCAACTTTTCTTTTGTAAGCATGCTGCTCGGGTGCAAAGAGTGTTAAATATGAAGACCTAAGCAAACCAGCGAAAGGATGAACTGCACTCTCCACCTTTTCATTTTATATTAGGATATGACTTTGTTCAAACCTACACAGAAGTCTGCATATAGTACTTAGCTTTATGTGTGCTCTGCATATTACTTTCTGGCAAGAGAGAATTATAGTGTATTCAGCCAATTTTCAATACTTCCCTTTTGTGTCAAATAGTTGTAACAAGACTTTACAACATTCCTGATGAAGGATCTCAGCCCAAAACATTGATTGCTTATTTCCATAGATGCTGCTAAGCTGCTGAGTTCCTCCAGCATTTTGTGTGTTACTCTAGATTTCTAGCATCTGTGGGATCTCTTGCATTTTTAACAAAACTTTGCCAAGCTCCAACCAAGGAGCACAGTGCATGCAAGTGTAGTCACCATAGAATTATGAGACCACTAACAATGTCTTCACACTGCTCTGAGGTTGAAATTCCAGTTCCAAATATTACATACACATAATGAAGAAGTAAACTAGCATGATCAGCTTATTAAAGCAAGTGATTACAACAAACACAATATCACAAGTATTCTGTCTTGGGATTGGTTATGGGTGATGATGTAAAAGGCAAATCAGCACAGGATGATCTGAGAATAAATGACAAGACCCTAAATTTGGAGATGAATTCAGATTTGGTTATTCCTGCATTGTCACAGCTATGAACCAGATAGTGATTCAATATTACATTGCACTACCCAGGGGGGAAACTGAATAGAAAGAAACAACTTATTGCACAGAAAACTTGCAAGAAAAAAATGCATGAACTTCAAATTTTACTGTGATATTAATGATGCTCTGGGCTATTGATCAGTTCACAAATGAGTCTGGTACTCAAAACAGATAAAAGTATGAAAATGTGTTAGGTGTCAATGGGCTCATGTATTTGTAAGCCAATAAAATTAGTGCTTAGAGATAGAGGAGATATTTTCCATTTGGAGCACAGCTGGTAAAAAAGGCACAAACAGCAATCCAAATTGAAGTAACGTACACAAAACTCTGGAGGAACACAAAGGATCAGTCATCATCTATGGAAAGAACAAACAGTCGATATTTCAGGCTGAGATGTTTCTTCAGGTTTTGCTTGTGAACACCAAATCACTTTTTTAATATTTCTGTTTTTGCGTTATAATTCTTAAATTTAATATATATATATATATACACACACACACCAAGTTTATTTATCTATTTATTTATTTATTTATTTATTTATTTAATATTTATCATGTATTGCAATGTGTACTGCAACTAAGTTAACAAATTTCACGACTTATGCCACTGATATTAAACCTGATTCTGATTCAGAGGTCTGGAAGAAGGGTCTTGGCCTGAAACATTGACTGTTTATTCTTTGCCATAGATGCTGCCTGACTTGCTGAGTTCCCCAGCATTTTGTGCGCATTGCTTTGGATTTCCAGCACCTGCAGCAACTCCAAATTAAACTTGTTTCCAAGTCAAATGAAAAATAGTAACAAAATGAATTATCCATTCTGAGGGAAGGGACTGATTTTATCACTTCCATTTGTACCACCTCATTTAAAATGCCCAAGCTGTCTCACAAGGGAGTTAACAAACAAAATGCCAAAGCAGATGGGACGTCAAGGCAAAAACGACACAAGGCAGAGAGGAGGGATTAAGGAAGGAGTGAATTCAGCAAAACAAAGTACACATGAAAGCTGATACTGTAGTTAGATGATGTCGTATCATAAACTATTATGACCAGAAGCAGTCCATTCTGGATGGTGGCCTTAAATGTTCCTGCTTGTGTGCTTGAGGGATAAGGAAGAGTGCTTTTGACAAGGCCAATATTGCCAAATTTGAATGAGTGCAGAATAGCAGTTAAAGAGAGAATCATTGTCAATATCTTTAACAACAGTTATTAAGAAAAGAATCAGAGCAATTGTGCATCCAAGGAAGGCAGGGAGACTGTGGAAACAATTCAGAAAATGTTCTTCTGCAGTGAAAATCATTGTACCAAAGCAGATGTAGCACAGATCGTGGATACTTCTTTTCTTTAGGAGATATTGAAACTTATCAAAAACTTACTATCAAATGTCATGATCCTTATTGCAAGGTTGCTGTTTGCTCAGCCACATGGAATTATTTCCATGCCTGCAACTTACTGGTGTTATGATCCCAGCCCCCTCCCTTGTGAGAATCACAAGAGCACCCGTCGAAAGGGGGGTCAGTAGACACAGTCGGAGAGAGAGAGAGAGAGAGAGAGAGAGAGAGAGAGACGTGCCAAATTGCAGGTACCACCAGGGATACAGAATAAAGACAACAGCAACTATTGTCTCATGGAGACCACGGGAAAAGCCCTCGGACAAGGTGGGCTGGTTGAGAGAGAGATTGCATCATCCCAACCTGATTGACACCTGCGACCCCGTGAGGAAGTATAAAGGAGAGTCTCAGGGGGACAGCCCCTTAGACGCACCAAGAAGACAGGAGAGTGTTCCCGCAGCAGCGGGAAGCCATTCTGAAGGAAACCACGTGCGTTAGATTCCGGGATTGGAATCTGTGGCTGGAGTCACAGAAAACTGCTTTAACTAACATCGGGGAGAGGAAACCAACGCTCCCCCGATTTCACGGAAGATTCATCGAGACTCGGCAAGTTCTTTCTCTTCTCCCCCCCAATCTCTCTCTCTCGGTCGCCCCACGCAAAAACCAGTGATTTTTCAACGGGCTGAGGCCTGCAGACTTTCAGAGTGTCTTTTATATTCCCAACGGAAATCTATTAACCCCTAGACACCAGCAGAGCTCACTTATTAATGATGATTATTACTATACCCGCGCTTTAGATTGAATGTTGATGATGTGCACTATCTGAACGTATGTATTAACCCTACTTTTGTGTCCCTTTATAAATAAAAACGTTTGAAAATAGTGACACCAGACTTCAACAGACCTCTCTATCTTTGCTGGTAAGTTATCCAGTTACGGGATACGTAACACTGGAGATCACGGAACAAAGTTCAACATTTACTCAGTCTTGCGATTCAAAGCTTTTTGGTTATTACTTCGAGTAATGACTCAGCATAGTTTATAATAAGATTTTTGAGCAGTGTTTCTTTTGTACCAAAATAATGAGCAAAAGTAACCAAATAGAAGTTGATAAAGCATTTCATTAACAATCATATTGAATTAAAATACAAAATTAAAATGTAAGACTGAAGGTCAATAGGATAATATTTTGTGAAATTCTTTGACACCAAAAGGCAAACTTCGAGATAGCACGTATAGTAAATAACTAAATTACGATTCATCCAAGCAAAATGCCTTACTGTACCCAATCTTCCTGAGAGGGTGGTGAGCTGCTTTCTCGAATTACTCCAGTGTCTGAAGTGCAGGTGGCTTGGGAGTTTCTGATTTTAGACTCAGGATTAATGCACAGGTACATTTCTGAGCAATGTGACCTGGAAGGGATCCTTTAGGTGTGGTGGTCCCTTGAACCACCAATCCCTGTCTTTCTTGACAAAGAGGTCCAACCTTTGATGACTCAACAATATTGATGATACATTCAATTCTCTTTTCCAATCAAAAGCAAATAACTATTTTATGAAGTTGCCTAATAAAATAGTTTGCATCCTGAGTTGCTTCTGAATAGACTAGGGCACTGCTCAAATAAATATGTACATCAGGTGACTGAAATTCAGCTGAGCAAATAGCACTATCAGGACTTCATCAATGTTTGGGATGTAGGTTCCAGGAGAACACTGCAACCTTTACCATACGGGAAAAAAATTCTATATTGTTCAGGGTGCAAGCAAGCAAAGGAACTCAAAGAAGTGGAAGGTCAACCTCAAAGTCACAAGCTGACTCTAATGATTTGGAAGTGAAAGAAGCAACTCAGGATAAAAACTACTTGATTAAGCAACTTCATAAAATAGTTATTTGCTTTTGATTGGAAAAGAGAATTGAATGCTTAAGTGCTTTCACTGTAAAGTACTTAGCTCTTTATGAATTATATAGCCTGACTTTCTTTGAAGAGATCATTTCTTTTATTGCTAAATTATGTGCTGTGGGATTCTGTTGTCCTACTGTTGTCCTTTTTACACCCTAGTTATCTTTGATTTTGGCTGGTCATGCCCTACAGTAATGCTATAAATACATAACACAACAGAGATGATTAATCTGATTCTAATTGCCATATTGCCTCGTTTAGTTTCAGTCTGTCAGAGCTATTCATTTTGCTCTACCCAAATCTCACCTATTGTCTCTTCTACAGAAAACTAGATTGTTTATTCCCACCTCTGATGATTTGATTCTCCTGACCGGCACTGCTTTTCCTGTATTGTGTTTTTGTTGATCTCAGCTTTCCAGGGTCTGCAGGTTATCTTTGATTTTGCCTATTTGTACAGAGAAAGCTCTTTCCTCAAAAAGAAAGGTAACCTGAAAATATGCTCCTTTCTGCAGTTATACCTTCGATTGCCTTGCTTTGTGCAATGTAGAACTAGATTTTGTTGAACGTGTTGCTGGACAATCTGGGATATACTCCTGACATTTAAGATATTGGAGTGGTGGAAGGGGTTACAGTTTTTCTACAGAATATGACAAATTAAACCCACCCAAGTGTTATAAATGGATTTTGTCATGACTGTCTTACAATTCCAGCAGTGATTTATCTCTACTTGAAGGGGATGTGATGTTCCCTAACATTATCACAGTAGAAGACATGTTAGCCAGAAGCAGATGTAACATCAAGAAGTTTTCAATCAATGCAGAAGGCGTTGCTCACTTTTAAAGATATCAACAATTTTATGGAGTAGTTTGCTCAGCTATTGATTTGCATCATTATAAATTATCTGTTAGATTAAAACTCAGAAGTTGTTTTAAAAGATTTTCCTTCTGTACCCGAACTGCTGATAACAAGAGGTATAAAACTAATCCTTTGGGACGTCATTCACCATTTAGTTGAAGGAGGAGAGAGATTACAGAAAGTTGAAACAACAAACAATGCACATTAATCGGGAATTTGTCAATTAAAATCAGTCACTAAAACAAAGAACTATGAATGATGGCAAACTGAAATTAAAATAAGGAAATATTGAAAATATTTGACAGCTTATGAGGTGCGAAGCAAAGTTTAACATGCGGCATTATGAGCTTTAATCAGAATTGGAAATAGTTGAAGATATAATAAGCTTTTAAGTGGAAGGCAACAGTGAAGAGAAGGAAGAACAAAAGGAATGGAAAGAATGAAGAAGAAAACTAAAAGCTCCTGAAGAGTAATGGACCAAATTAAAATGCAATAGCAATGTTTATCAAAAGCATAAAGCAAGTTTAAAGCAGGTTCAAATAAATAAATAAGAGCCATTTATGATCTTATAAATTGTTAAACATAGTGATTTAAATTGGTAAATGGTAAATGAGTTTATTATTGTTGTAAACCCTGAGAGAAACTACAGAATCAGAATCAGGTTTATTACTACTGTGAAATCAGCTGTTTTGCAGCAGCAGTACAGTGCAAGGCATAAATTTTACTATGAGTTTCAAACATAAATAAATAACGCAAAGATGAATACTGAGGTAGTGTTCATCAGTTTATGGATCATTCAAAAATATGATGGTGGAATGGAAGAAACTGTTACTAAGATGTTTGAGCATGGTCTTCATGCTCCTGCATCTCCTCTCCAATGGTCATAATGTACAGGGTGCACACCCTGGATGATGAGAGTGGTTAATGATGGACTTTGTCTTCCTGAGGCACTACATCTTGAATACATTATCAGCGGTGGGGAAGGTTGTGCCTACGATGGAACTGTCTTATTCTACAACCCTCTGTAGCCTCTTGTGATCCTGTGCATTAGTGGATCCATACCACACTGTGATGCAACCAGTCACCATGCTCTCTATTGTATACCTATTGAAATACACTGGAGTCTTTGATCACATACAAAATCTCCTCACACTCATAATGAAGGTTAGCAGCTATGAGTGGATACAAAGTTATAACACTAAATACACGAGTTATGAAATTCAGCAGATCAAGAAATATAAAGAGCAACTTTCAAACACAATGGAGAAATAGTGTTGCAGATGAGATCTGTATTGCAACAAGGTTAAAAAAAGCGCAAGAGTGGAATTTAAATACTTCTGGATATAAAACATTTTAGAAATTTAGAGAAAAGAAATGTAGAAATGGTAGAATTGAATAATGACTTGGAGAAAGAGGATACCCTAGAAGAATCAAAAGCAAAATCAATCAGTGTTAAGAGAAAATTGAATGCAAGCATAATACTGAGATATTCTGTTGGCAGCCAGAAATTTGAACAGAATTTACAGAAATCTACAAGTATCATAGTGATAATTGGGGATTTCAATGATTTTCATAAAGAATGGGAAACAATAACACAAGTGACAAAGTTGGAGATGAGATATTCTTAGTGTCCCCAGGAAAATTTTCTTAACCAGCAAATCATTAGCAAGGAAGGTGGTTTTGCTGCACCTGGCTCTGGCAAATAACTTAAGCTCAAGTGCAGCAGGTATTAGCAGCAGAACTTTGATGGACCAACAGTCATTTGACTTAGAGCAGCCTTAGTAAAGAGTATAGACCTCTCACAGTAAAAGTAATCAAATGGATAAAGGGCACCAGAATTGCCCTTGGTAAATTTAAATCAAATTTTAGCAGGTCCACTATTATATAATATTGTTATTACTTTGAGTGAAGCTTCTCAAAGATACGTTCTCTTTAAAGTTTTGCCAGATGACCTTATTGTTATTCATTACACTTTCTTGCACAAATTTTCTCAGGTACTTCTCTGAAATGATGAACTTCATAACAAGATTCAAATTTCATAATGAGTTGCAAGTCATAATGCACTCAGAGTTATGATGCAAAAGACATGAAATGAATACTGCCTGAGAAATTCATAAGGAAATGTTCTTTGAAGCTTTTAGCAGGAACCATTTCATCTTCTCTTGCTCCAGATCTTCATGTGCTTTCATGCAACTACACACAAGCCAATTGATCACTCATGCATGTCATCTGCTTCACGAAATTTGCTCCAGTATATTTATACGGTGACTAAAACAGTTAATAGTTATTGTGTCTTGAGTTTTATGGGCAAACTATGTTTATTATACTGAACTGGGTTTGCATTCAGCCAGGAATCCATATTGAAGCAACTCTGAAGCAATCTCCTGCCAACTCCTGCTGAAGGCATAGAACCAAACTGCCACAGTAATTCCAAATAAATAATTGTTGCAATCTTTCTGACAGTAATGAGAGCTACGCATTTTGCTATAGCCGCAAAATTGGTACTTCGGATCAGAGAGCTGCCTATTTCACAATCTCTTGGTCACTATCAGCAGACTATTCTATTTTTTAATCTTCATTATATCAGAGGTGCTGAGCACATACTTAAGAACAATATTTGATGGTTCTCTGCCACCATCTCTCCCTTATAACCACTGATGTCTTTACACAGTCACACACAGCACATGCTTTCTTTCCAATAAAATATTAATTATTCAATAGTTTCTCTTTGTCCTTTGTGTTGTGGTCTCTCTAAGTTGAACATTGGCTTTATGACTGGAATAACCTGTGGAATATATATTTCACATGAAGATGACAATTTAATAGTCTCATTGCCTACAGTACCCCATCTACAAAATTCCTTCCTTATCACTTATTAGATAGTCATGCTTTAGTCAATTAATTTTACTGTTTACCTGAGTTTATTTCTTAAACTAATTGATCACAAGGTCTGGGATTTTTGAAACAAATGAAATTACCTCAATGTTAAATGACTAATTGAAGTGATTACTTAGGTATTTTCAGCTATTAGCAAGTTTAAGTGCTTGATTAGATTCCTTCGGATTTTGATTTTCATCGTTTAATTTTATGGTTGATTTTTTGTATCTATGTGCTTTTGTTTAATACTGGATTGCTAGCGCTGGGGAAATCCAGTTACTTTCAAGATTCAAAGAGTGCATAGGTGTTAGAATGTGCTGAATTAATTTATTATGCTTTCAATATCCTGATGGTCCTTATTATTTGATGTAAATTCCCTGATAGCTCACATAAAGGTCAGGTGAAGACAAAAGGCAAAAACCTTGGTGATACACAAGGAAGGAAATTCAGAAGACAATGTACCTGGCTTTACTATTAATGTTGAAGAGCCCAACAAAAATGTGATATCTTCAGAGAGACAAGATAATCTCTAAAGGACAATCTCTTCTGCAAACACCATTCAATTGAATTTCATTCCATGTGTAAATCAATCCCAATATGGTGTGCAATCCTTCAATATCTCAAAAGTGGATCACTGACTGAGGTGTAACCTTTCCAGTGAGATATGTCCAAGGCTTAGTCTGCCTGTTCACTTGACTCTAAAGGAAGCCACGACATTAATTTGAAAGGAATGATGGGACAACAATGACTGATACGGAGCAGAAACTAAAACATGGATCAACTAAGCCAAATGGCTGGTCATTGTGCTGTAGAATTGATGCAACCAAGTACTGTCTCAGTTTAATAGTAGTCATGAAAGAAACCTACCCAAAAATCCATCAGTAGTCAGCAGCTTCAAACAGACAAGGTGGTTATGATGTTACTTTTTATTATAACAGCTTCAGTTGTTTTCTTTGAGTGGCAGAGAGGCAATACATCTCTATCAAAGGAGGTGTATGGTGCTCCTTCCCTCTGCTAGTCTGTAGGTCACCCTTGGCAAGGTATAACACTTGCTTCGCCCCCTGATCAGGGTCACGTGAAGCCATGGCAGCAGGTGGTGGCTGGTTATATGAGCAGCTCGTGCATATCACAAGCCTTGGCTATGCGACCACTGATGCCAGGCAGACAATCTCTGAAGAGTACTGAAATTGCTTGGGTTCACCCATCTTGTAAAGCCACTGCCCATAACAAGCCAATCGCAAACGACTTCTGTCGAAAAATTTCCCAAGAACAATCATTGTCACGGAAAGACCATGATCGCCCATGTCATATGTAATGGCACATAATGAACAAACACGTTATTTTCTGTACTCTTTGGTTTAGGTCATTCTGAACCTTCTTCTCCTCTGCACTGAACTCCCTATCAAATCAAATTGCTGTGTGTCTCTTAAACAAGCAAGATAATTTAATCAGTTCAAAGAACACCATGTTAGCAGCTCTCTTTAAAATATACGCTATCCAAATTATAACCAGCTTGCTGCATTATTTAACAGTGAGTCTAGTACCGGATTCCAGCTGTTCAACTCTGAGCAGCCAAAGGGTTTGCACAGAAAGCTCAAAGTGAAGAAAGTCTGTTAAATTTCAGGATACTAGCAAACAAACTTTTATAATTTTCACCTGAATACTGCTGGCACTCTGAATTAAAAGGATTGAGCAGGGAGCCAGACAGGAACAGAATCCATACACAAAACTGATAGTGAATCATTTCTTCTCATAACAGCTTCCACAATTGTCCATCTACCTCTGCTAGATGCTGCAGTGGTATTTGCATTCGATTAACTATGAGCATTATTAGTGTTGCTGCTTTTCTTACATTAAAATTTGGATCAATATATAAACTGTAGTCAGTCTATTTGTTATGCTCAGCTATCCAAAACAAGGATGTTGTAAAACTGATAACAGGTCAACAATGTTTGCTTGGTTGTTGATGGAGGGTTTGCAATTCACCTCAGTACTCTGGGGTACAATGAGGACAAACTATATAAGGTTTAGCCCTCTGAATTGTACCGTATACTCAGTGAGTTGGCGTGAACATAAAACAGGAAAGCGGGGTAGAATACAAGCAAACGCACATCTAACCTCTGTAGTATCCAGGACTCCTAAGGAAGTGGAGGTGCTGTTGGGCTTTCTTCACAATAATATTTATATGATGGGTCCAGGATCCATCATACTACATTAAACAATGTAGTGTGAGCGGTCTAAAATAGGAATTAGGCCCATAAAACTCATCCTTAGCTGAAGCACCCCCTGTTCAGCTTTCCAAGCCTATGATTCTAAAGCAAAGTTAGACAAATTGGACTGATCTTTCCAAGTTCTAGCACAAGTACTTTAATCTTAATGACCTTCTGTAGCGGTGTGTTACACGCAGCGCTAAAATTACGACACGGAGTCGGTAACTGCAGTCGAAGGAAAAAACTTTATTCGAAATCCTCAGCCTTACTTTTAAGCCTCCCTCAGCCTGCCCCCCGTGGCGCAGAGGCTCCAAAGCTCTGTGCTTGCAAACCCCCGTAGGCTATCTAATTGTGAGCCGGTTCAGATGTGCCAGGAAATGGGTCGCCACATAACCCCCCCACCAGAACTGGCGATACACCCCCCAATGTCCACAGTCTGGGCCAGAACCTGCTTGGGAGGTCGGCCTCTGCGCCGAGGTGCCGGAAACTCGGCCGGTTGCGCCAGGTCCACATGGGCCGGTTTGAGTCGGTCCACCGTGAAAATCTCCTCTTTCCCCCCAACGTCCAGCACGAACGTGGACCCGTTGTTCCGGAGCACCATAAACGGCCCCTCGTATGGCCGCTGCAGCGGTGGCCGATGCCCGCCCCTTCGTACAAACACAAACTTACAGTTCTGTAGGTCTTTGGGTACGCAGGTCGGGTGCCGCCCGTGCTGTGAAGTGGGTATGGGGGCCAGGTTACCGAGCTTCTCGCGTAGTCTGCCCAGGACTGCTGCGGGATCTTCCTCTTGCCCCCGTGGGGCTGGTAGGAACTCCCCAGGGACAACCAGGGGTGCGTCGTATACCAACTCGGCCGACGAGGCGTGCAGGTCGTCCTTGGGCGCTGTGCGGATGCCGAGTAGGACCCAGGGAAGCTCGTCTGCCCAGTTGGCTCCTCGCAGGCGGGCCATGAGGGCCGACTTCAGGTGACGGTGGAAACGCTCCACTAGCCTGTTCGACTGTGGGTGGTAGGCAGTGGTGTGGTGCAGCTGAGTCCCCAAAAGGCTGGCCATAGCTGACCACAGGCTGGAGGTGAACTGGGCGCCTCTGTCGGAGGTAATGTGGGCCGGTACACCAAAGCGAGATATCGAGGTGGCGATCAGGGCTCGGGCGCAAGATTCGGAGGTGGTGTTGGTGAGCGGAACCACCTCTGGCCATCTTGTGAACCGGTCCACGATAGTCAGGAGGTGCCGCGCTCCTCGCGACACTGGCAGGGGGCCCACGATATCCACATGAATGTGGTCGAAACGCCGGTGGGCGGGATGGAACTGCTGCGGTGGGGCTTTGGTGTGCCGCTGCACCTTGGCAGTCTGGCAGTGCATGCACTGTTTGGCCCATTCACTGACCTGTTTGCGGAGTCCGTGCCAAACAAACCTGCTGGAAACCATCCGGACAGTTGTCCGGATGGAGGGATGCGCCAAGTTATGAATGGAGTCGAAAACACGGCGCCGCCAGGCTGTCGGGACGACGGGACGGGGCTGGCCGGTAGCGACGTCACAGAGTAGGGTCCTCTCACCCGGGCCCACTGGGAGGTCCTGGAGCTGCAAACCGGAGACTGCAGTTCTGTAACTCGGGATCTCCTCATCCGCCTGCTGCGCCTCTGCCAGTGCCTCAAAGTCTACCCCTTGGGAAAGGGCATGAACGGTAGGGCGAGAGAGCGCATCCGCCACGACATTGTCCTTACCCGAGACGTGCCGGACATCCGTCGTGTATTCAGAGATGTAGGACAGGTGGCGTTGCTGGCGGGATGACCAGGGGTCGGATGCTTTCGTAAACGCAAAGGTAAGCGGTTTGTGGTCCGTGAACGCGGTGAAGGGCCGACCTTCTAGGAAGTACCTGAAATGCCGGATTGCCAGGTAGAGCGCCAACAGTTCCCGGTCGAAAGCACTGTACTTGAGCTCGGGTGGCCGCAGGTGTTTGCTGAAAAACACCAGGGGTTGCCAGCGACCTGCGATGAGTTGCTCCAGCATCCCATCGACTGCCGTGTTAGATGCGTCCACTGTGAGGGCGGTAGGGGCATCCTTTCTGGGATGTACTAGCATTGCGGCGTTCGCCAAAGCTTCCTTCGTTTGAACGAAAGCGGCGGCGGACTCCTCGTCCCAGGTAATGTCCTTGCTCGGACCCAACATCAGGGCGAACAGGGGCGCATGATCCGGGCAGCTGAAGGGAGGAAGCGGCGATAGAAATTGACCATACCTACGAATTCCTGAAGGCCTTTGATCGTGGTGGGTCGGGGAAAGTGGCGGACCGCATCTACCTTAGCGGGCAGAGGGGTTACCCCGTCTTTAGTAATCCTGTGGCCCAGGAAGTCAATGGTATCGAGTCCGAACTGGCATTTGGCGGGGTTGATTGTAAGACCGCACTCACTCAGTCGGGCGCAGAGTTGACGGAGGTGGGACAGATGCTCCTGACGACTGCTGCTGGGTTGGGGTCACCAATTGTAGCGGTGTGCTACACGCAGCGCTAAAATTACGACACGGAGTCGGTAACTGCAGTCGAAGGAAAAAACTTTATGCGAAATCCTCAGCCTTACTTTTAAGTTTCCCTCAACCTGCCCCCCGTGGCGCAGAGGCTCCAAAGCTCTGTGCTCGCAAACCCCCGTAGGCTATCTAATTGTGAGCCGGTTCAGATGTGCCAGGAAATGGGTCGCCACACTTCTTTGTATTAACTTTCACAAAAAAGATAGAATTTGACCAACAAATGAAAATGTTTTTTTAGAGACAATTTTTCATGAAAAATTTCTCTGGTCATCATTTTCAATTTGATATCACCAGGATCTTTTTTTTCCAAATGCTGATCAATTCCTGAGTCTCTTCACTGAAATAAATACGTCCCTAAGGAAGTTTGGCCGAAGTTACAGAAATCAATTTCGAGAGCATGACTCCTTCACCTCCCCCTCCCGACTCTTCTTTGACCCAAACCCAAATAGACAATGAACAATAGACAGTAGGTGCAGGAGTAGGCCATTCGGCCCTTCTAGCCAGCACCACCATTCACTGTGATCATGGCTGATCATACACAATCAGTACACAAATTTTAAAAATGAATGAATCTGGCAAAACTAAGTCATGCTGCTTAAAACTGGATTTCAACATTTTTTTAGTGTGATAAATTATGGTGCACATAGCAATAATGTTCAATAAAATGCTCACTATAATTCATGAAATTGGCCAAAATTGTTACAGATAGCACACTAGTGGCTTACACCAAGAATTCTGTCCTAAAACCAAACTAAAATCATTTCCAATGGATGCTGCATGAGAAGCTCTCAAATGCTATGAGTTTGCCAGGACTAGCATTGGGAAGTGTGGGTATTCTTAAAGGAATTTTCATTCCGCTATACCAGCAGACTCAGAACTGTTGGATAAAAGATTACTGACGAAAGCATGTGGAAGTGATGGGGCTGGGGTTCAGTTTCAGGTTCATGTTCATACATTGAAACATTTGTTGGAACATGTCATTTGAATTAACAACCAACACACCTAAGGATGTGCTGGGACAGTCCCAAAGTGGTGCCGTACATTCCGGCGCCAACATAGCATGCTCACAATGCTTGGCAGAACAACACAGAACACAAAATGGAACATAAAAAGTAGCAAAACACAAACAAAACAAACCTACTTCCTCCCTTCCATGCAAGCACACACACACACACACACACACACACACACACACACACACACACACACACACACACAATAATCCAACTCCAGGATAGGCCTCCTAGCCTCCCGGCTTCAGCCATTGGGCTACAACTTCTGGATTTCCCACTGACTTTCAGGCTTCGATCCTTGGTACCTACTCCTGGACTAGCCAATAACAGGATCCCATAGCTCAAACTCTGAACATGCCAACTGACCAGCCCTTGTGGTTCTTTATGCTCCCTGCTCATGTGGACACGAACCAATGACCACAGATGTTCTTCCATCTCATGTCCACATTCGAGTGCAAGTGAAGGTTGGGACTCCAAATGTTCTTTCTCCAATATCTACAACTCTGGCTCTGGTCACAACAATCCCCTTTTAGTCGGCTGTCCTGGATGACTCCTAATGCTTGGTGAGACATGATGTGATCACTGATACAAAGCTACAGCAAATATTTCTGAAGTGCACAGTAATTCAAGGGCTGCCATCAGTGATGAGACAACCCGACATGAGGCTTGAAATACTTGAAGCATTGAAAACTAATGGTGATAGATACTGGAAGACCCTTCATGTGATGTCTCATTGGCAGTTTTCAACATGCTGTCGATCTAATGTTCGGAAGCTCCAATTTTTGACCTTAAAAGAGAAATTGTGCAATGTATGAGTTGTGATGGTATTAGATGCATGACCGTCACAAGAGAAACATCAGATGCACTGGGATGAATTACACACTGTAGCACCCTGGGCAAATTCCCAATGGTGCAGGTTCACCTGGAAATCATCTTCTGTACACTCTACCCTGGATTAAACAGATTTTGTGTGTGATTCACACATGAAAAGCAGGCAGCAATATCTCCAATTTCCGCAATGACATTCTTTTTAATCAAGTTATTACAGCAAATGTTTGTTTTGGGAAAAAAAGAATATGTTCAATCAAGCCTTGAAGCCTAAAGACATGAAGTTTAAGTAATTTGAATAGCTGTGCATTAACTTTTAAGTGTTGCCTGGAGCCACAGCTGAGTACCAGTGCAAGCTCGGGAGTAAAGACAGTTTGAAAATGGATTGATTGTTAAACAAAAGCAGAGCTACTTTCCATTACCATTTCCTTTCTGTTCATTTTTCAGTTAAGTGGACATTATCTGTTCCAGTTAAAGTGTGAACATCCACTGCCTTCCTTTTCATTTCATTTCTTCAGAACCATTTTCAATTAACCACAACAATAAATCTTCAGTCATGACTTTGAGTGAACCTGGAATCAGCAATTATCTGACGCAACCAGCCATTGTCCATCAGTCACTTTGTTGATTAAAATGCATGTGCTCATAATGCCTTTTAATATGCCAGGATCACTTTGGTGTGGAATAGTAATGAGAGTTTATGACTGCACTGCTGCATTTCCTTAGCAACCTGGATAGTTATTACTTGGTTTTAGCAATTACTTGCACCATAATGGAAGCTGAGAGAGTGGCCATCAGGTACAGCAGGATTGTTTTTCCCTCTGGTGTTGAAAGGAAGTTGGACACCACTTTCATGCTGCCCAAAACAGCTAGCATTAAAGAAGGGGCAGACATATGTCTGCTGTTGAATCTAATCATCCTTATCCTGCTGCTCTTTTCTGGAATTATAACAATTGATTAGTGCCTGGCGACACACCATGCTAGTCATGCCTGTGTTGCAGTATCTACATTAAGCACTGGGCTGGGTTTTATCTGGTAGCAGAGCCTTTATCTTTGCACTGTCTATGCGAAACTAAAGAGGAAGAGACACAAGAAAATAGGAAGATAAGAGAGCAGTATACTGCCACCATGTGAATAAGAAAAGTCAGTGGGATTAGGGCAATGTCTTGATCTGGAATATGTACACTGTCACAGACAGCGTTCACTCTACATTTTTAAAGCTGCATGGACCAACTGTTGTTCTGAGCAGGAAATTATTACATGGCATGGCACACTACATAAAAGAAAATTCCAGCGACACGGCAACAGACGCGATGTGCGCAGGAGCATTTCAAGTTACGTGTAGCCGCTCTTCTGCGCAGCCAGAGGGAACAGTGGTCACAGTATTCATTTCAGATTTATTTATTTACTTATTTATCACATGTATGTTGAAACACACAATGAAGTATGTTATTTGAATGAATAACCATCATACAAAAGGATGTTATGAGACAGCCCACAAGTGTCGCCATACATTCCAGCACCATCACAGCACGGTCATCACGCTCAGCAGAATGACGACAGAACAACAGCAATACAAGCCCCTTTCAGACCCATCCACCCACTCAAACATACAGACAGACCGTCAACCCCAGGACAGCCCAGCCCCAGACCTCCGATCTTGACCATGGGCCAGTTTGACAAACTTAAGGGAAAGTCACGAGACAGCTTTGGTGATCACCCTTACATATAGGCCTTTCTCTCATACAAAGCTGACATTTCAACTAGACTGATGCCTAATATGGACTGGGCTTCATCAAGGCAGTCCTACTCGGTGATGTCTCCCAGCCTCAGGTACAGTTCACACACTGCCTGAACTGCTTTGCCTATTCGTGTTGCAGTCATCATTACTCTTAACCTCCTGGTCACAGTACCTGTGGGGCTGCTGCAAACGAGCCGTACTGCTGCTCATAGACTCTGCTATACCTGTTCTACAGAAGGTAAAATAACCTAGTCACTATGCAAGAGGCAGAGAAGACTGTCAATTAGTATACTGCTGTGTATTAGCACTTTGGCTCAATGGATAAATAGCTGGCTTATGTTCAGGCAGAGAAGTAGTGTTCACTGTCTTGACAACAGGTCAATCAAATGCCAATAAGCAGTACAGATTGAGTGAGATTGCTCTTCTATCCACCAAAGCTGAGACAGTTTTGCAATTCCTGGGGAGACAGAGGTGTCCCATATGACCTGGCCAGTCAGTTAGTCAAACCTGCAAGGTCCCAGCTTCCATTTTACACCAGTAATAGATCTCAATAAATACTCTCACTGAGAGGTTCCAGTCAATCAGCAAGATTCGAGCTGGGGCTGCAGGAAATTGCCTGGACATGTTTGCTACTCATTTCATTAAAAGTCAAAATGCCAATTTCAGCCAAGTGGTTAGTCCAACACTTTACCCCTTCCGGTGCAGAATTCTGTCAGTAATTTTTAAATTTTATGAATTATAACTGGAAACAAGTGGATGCCCAAGGTGAGCAATAAGTAAATGGAGGTGAAAGAATGTATATTTGGCCTGATTTTCCAAGGCATTCTACAAGGACGTGAAGAGCAGGAGGACAAAATGTGAAAGAATAGGACCTATCAAATCTGACAGTGTGTATGGAACCGGAGGAAATAGCAGAGGTACTTAATGAATACTTTACTTCAGCATTCACTATGGAAAAGGCTCTTGGTGATAATATTGTTGACTTGCAGCAGATTGAAAAGCTTGAGCATGTAGATATTAAGAAAGAGGATGTCCTGGAGCATTTGGAAAGCATCAAGTTCGATCAGTCGCTGGGCCTGGATGAGATGTACCTCAGGCTACTGTGGGAGGCGAGGGAGGAGATTGCTGAGCATCTGGCGATGATCTTTGCATCATCAATAGGGACAGCAGAGGTTCCAGAGGATTGGAGGGTTGTGAATGTTGTTCCTTTATTCAAGAAAGGGAGTAGATATAGAACAGGAAATTATTATACTTCAGTGGCTGGTAAGTTGATAGAGAAGATCCTGAAAGGCAGGATTTATGAACATTTGGAGAGGTATAATATGATTAGTAATAGTCAGCATGGCTTTGTCAAGGGCAGGCCATGCCTTATGAGCCTGACTGAATTTTTTTAGGATGTGACTACACATATTGATGAAGAAAGAGCAGTAAATATAGTGTATATGGATTTCAGCAAGGCATTTGATAAGGTGCCCCTTGCAAGGCTTATTGAGAAAGTAAGGAAGCATGGGATCCAAGGGGACATTGCTTTGTAGATCCTAAACTGGCTTGCCCACAGAAGGCAAAGAGTGGGTGCATATAGGTGATATTCTGCATGGAGGTCGGTCACCAGTGGAGTGCCTCAGGGATCTGTTCTGGGGCCCTTGCTCTTCGTGATTTTTATAAATGACCTGGATGAGGAGGTGAAGGGATGGGTTAGTATGTTTGCTGATGACACTTAGGTTGGAGGTGTTGTGGATAGTGTGGGCTGTCAGAGGTTACAGCGGGACATTGATAGGATGCAAAACTGAGCTGAGAAGAGGCAGATAGAGTTCAACCCAGATAGGTGTGAAGTGGTTCATCTTGGTAGGTCAAATATGATGGCAGAATATAGTATTAATGGTAAGACTCTTGGCAGTGTGGAGGATCAAAGGGCTCTTGGGGTCCGAGTCCATAGGACGCTCAAAGCAGCTGTGCAGGTTGACTCAGTGATTAACAAGGCATATAGTGTATTGACCTTCATTAATGGAATTGAATTTAGGAGCCGGGAAGTAATGTTGTAGATATATAGGACCCTGGTCAGACGCACTTGGAGTACTGTGCTCAGTTCTGGTTGCCTCACTACAGGAAGGATGTGGAAACCATAGAAAGGGTGCAGAGAAGATTTACAAGGATGTTGCCTGGATTGGGGAGCATGCCTTATGAGAATAGGTTGAGTGAACTCGGCCTTTTCTCTTTGGAGTTACGGAGGATGAGAGGTGACCTGATAGAGGTGTGTAAGATGTTGAGAAGCGTTAATTGTCAGAGGCATTTTCCCAGGGCTGAAAAGGTTTCCATAAGAGGACACAGGTTTAAGGGTGTTGGGGAGTAGGTACAGAGGAGATGTCAGGGATAAGTTTTTTTTACTCAAAGAGAGTGCGTGGGATGGGCTGCTGGCAATGGTGGTGGAGGCGCATATGATAGGGTCTTTTAAGAGACTTTTGTATAGGTACATGGAGCTTAGAAAAATAGAGGGCTATAGGTAAGCACAGTAATTTCTAGTGACATGTTTGGTACAACCTTGTGGGCCAAAGGGCCTGTATTGTGCTGTTGGTTTTCTATGTTTCTATTTTGTTCAATGAATTGTAGAGCAGATAGGATGGCCTTTCTGGGCATATATTAACAACAGAATTACACGTCATGACATTTCTGAAGGGATGATTTTCTGTCAGAGTCACTGGCAGGTAGATGTATACCTGAACTTTTTGACAGACAAGAAGTAGGTGTGTTCTCCCCAGTATTCCACAAGCATTTCTTTGAAATCAGAGCAGGCTGTCAAAACAAGTTTACACCATGGTATTGATTGGATTGAAGAGAGAGGGACCATCCATGTCAAATGTTTCCAACATGGTCGGAGTCGCACTCCTAGTGTGCACTGCCCTTAGGATAACTGTGACGAGGACAACACAATGGCCCACTATTTGTGTATTGTGTATTTGCAGAGACAGTCTGAAAAATGCAATGGCCCTTGTCATGGTTCATCCTGAGTAGCTGCATAACAGAGGACTGCTTGATCTATTGGCTCTTCCCAGGGACTCACACCAGATCAAACATCAACTGCTGCTGGAAGATAATCAATAAGATGCACTTTGATCTGCCCAAAACTTATTGGTCTTCCAGTACAAGTGGATGTCCATAGAGAATGTTGCTGACTGAGGTATTCCAGGTTGCATGAGTCTGTGCTAGTAGATACATTGAAGCTTGGTGCAGCCAGCATAAAGACTTTGTGGGGAAGGACAGCAGTTGAACAAGTTAGGTCTCTATTCACTGGAGTGTAGAAGGTTGAGGGGGGGGGGGATTTGATCGAGGTATTTAAAATTTTGAGAGGGATAGATAGAGTTGACGTGAATAGGCTGTTTCCATTGAGAGTAGGGGAGATTCAAACGAGAGGACATGATTTGAGAGTTAGGGGGCAGAAGTTTAAGGGAAACACGAGGGGGTATTTCTTTACTCAGAGAGTGATAGCTGTGTGGAATGAGCTTCCTGTAGAAGCAGTAGAGGCCAGTTCAGTTGTATCATTTAAGGTAAAATTGGATAGGTATATAGACAGGAAAGGAGTGGAGGGTTATGAGCTGAGTGCGGGTAGGTGGGACTAGGTGAGATTAAGAGTTCGGCACGGACTAGGAGGGCCGAGATGGCCTGTTTCTGTGCTGTGGTTGTTATATGGTTATATGGTTATCAGAAAAAGCTCCATCCTAGGTATTAACCTCCCTAACATCGAGGACATCTTCAGAAGGTGATGTCTCAAGAAGGACCCTCACCACCCAGGACATTGTCTTTTCTCACTAATATCAAGGAGAATGTACCGAAACCTGAAGATATACAACCAACATTTGATGAACACCTTCTTCCCCTCCACCATCAGATTTTTAAACAGTACAGAAACACTGCTTCATATTTTGCTCTGCTTTACAACACATTAATTTAATTTTTTACATTTCTTATTATAAAATATGCTTATTTTTATGTAGAGCACTATACTGCTGCTTCAAAACAACAATTTCACATCATATGTCAGTGATAATAAACCTGATTCTGATTCTGTCAAGCACTTGAAGCCATGAGATGCAACAGTGCTCTGTACCCAGAATGCACTACATATAGAATTAGTGAATTAACACAATAAATGTAAAGTAAGGCAAACATTTCTTAGTATTTTTTGTATATATTCTTATAAACAGAGTTTATTTTTGCAATAAAAGGAAGTATATCTCAACTAATTCCACCGTAACGAATGAACTCTTCAGTCTCTCTCTACAATGCCATCTTTTCTACCCTACAATTCTAACAACACTTCAAAGTATTTCATTGGCTGTGTCAAGAATTTGTGAAAAGATTCAGGATTCAAGATTGCTTAATGCCATTTACAGTACTCAAGTGTAAAGGAGAACAAAATAATTGTCTCTCCTGATTCGATGCAACACATAAAGAAACACAAGATAAAGAACACAACAATAAAAAAAGAATAAATATAAATAGATAATATAGCTTATATACATGGCTATCTATATACATATAAACTGATTGCATGTCCATAAAGTGACACCAGGCTCAGGAGTGTATGTGGCTTTGACAGGAAATGATAAACTAGTGGTGGTGGGTGGTATTGAAGGGTGGGTTCATAGATGGAGGTGTTGATCAGCCTTACTGCTTGGGGCAAGTAACCATGTTTGAATCTAATGGTCCTGGTGTGGATGCTACATAGCCTCCTCCCTGATGGGAATTGGACAAACAGTCCTTGAGCAGGGTGGCTAGGAACCTTCATGATGGTATTGTCTTTTTCCATCACCTTTCTGTGTATATTGTCCTTGATGGTGGGTTGAATGGTACTGGTGACATGCTGGGCAGTTTTGCCTATCTCTTGTAGAGCCTCCTGTCTGCCACAGTGCAATTTCTGTTATGTGCCGTGACGCATCTTGTTAGGATGCTCTCTACTGCACATCTTTAAAGGACGTGAGGAAAGATGTGTGTAGTCCAGCTCTCTTCCGCTTCCACAAAAATTAGAGGCATTGGTGAGGTTTCCCGATTGTGTATAATGTGTTCTGGGATCCTGAGAGGTTGTGCAAGATGCGCACTCCTAGGAGCTTGAAATTGTGTGCAGTTTCCACTGCTGTACTGCCAATGTGACTATGGGTGTGAGTGGTACGAGTTCTCCTGAAGTAGATAACCAACTCTTTTGTCTTGTTGACATTGAGGAAGAGGTTATTTGCCTGGCACCAGGCCTTCAGCCCTTCCACCTCCTCTCTGCAGGTCTTTTGATTGTTATCGATGGTGAACTCCACCGCTGTTGTGTCATCAGCAAACTTGACAATGTGATTATTTTGGTCTTTCGCTGTGCAATCATGTGTGAGCAGAGTGTTCATGAATGGGCTCAGCACACAGCCCAGGAGGTGGAGGGCACTAATGCTGAGGATGAGTGGGAGGGAGGAGAGGTTGTGCATCCTGCCTATCTGAGGTTTGTTGGTTAGGAAGTCCAAAACAGTGGTGTATTTAGACTGAGGATTAGGAGTTTGTTCACCGAAGTCTGTTGGATAATAGTGTTGAATGGCAAAGTGAAATCCAGAAACATCATTCTGCCTTGTTTTCTAGGTGTGTCTGGGCCAGATGCATAACAGTTGCTATGGCATCTGTCATAGGGTGGTCCTGTCGATAAGCAAATTGATGGGCATCCAGTGTGGTAGGAATGTACAATTAAACTGTAATATCTATCTTTCTCTGTTAAGCACATTGGCAAGATTGCTTCCACTTGCTGATTCAGAAATTCCAAGCCATGGATTCCAGATGCCAACAGCAAAGTTGCAACATATTGACAAACAACATCTCAGCCCAATGGTGAATTGATTTTTATTTAAACTCAAAGTAGTCTTTCATTAAAGGTCTCACATCTTTCAAATATTTGAGGCTAAGAACCAGTAATCAACAATAGGGCACGACAAGTAGTGATAAGGTGCCAATCAAAGCCAGGAAATGTGAGATCCAAAGAGACAAATCTTTGGCATTACAACCAAACTGATTAAGTAGGTTGATGATATAAATGGTGAACAAGGCAGTAATTAACATTACACATCAGAATATTAAAAAAAACACTGACATTAAATCTTTACTGAAGGAAAATAAATATCTGAATAAATAAAGGCTCAGTGACAGACATTCAGACATGGTCAGATAGGCGTTTCCATTGCAGTCCATTATCTAAGAATACAAGGAAACAATTTGGTAATTATGAGCACCAAATGGTTCATTTCATTCAGAGAGGCCAAGATGAATGACCTTTATTCGTGTCCTTCCAGTGCTTGAGATTTAGCTGTGACCTTAGAACTTCAGAGACCCAGTTTAATCTTCCGTCTGCATTACTTTTTTTGTGAAATTTGCACCTATTCCCTGCTGTTTGTGTGGATTTCCTCAGTATGTTCAACCACATCCCAAAGCTGTTTGGGCTGGTAGGTTAATTGGCCACCGTAATAGACCAGTGAGTGGCAGAATCTGGGGACAGTTGATATAGAAACACAGAAATATAGAAAAAATACAGCAGAATACAGACCCTTCGGCTCATAAAGCTGTGCTGAGCATGTCCCTGCCTTAGAACTAACTAGGCTTTACCCATAGCCCTCTATTTTTCTAAGCTCCACGTAGCCATCCAGGAGTCTCTTAAAGACCCTATCATTACCGCCTCCACCACCGCTGCCGACAGCTCATTCCACGTACTTACCACTCTTTGCATAAAGAACTTACCCCTGACATCTTCTCTGTACCTACTTCCAAGCATCTTAAAACTGTGCCCTCTTGTGCTAGCCATTTCAGCCCTGGGAAAAGCCTCTGACTATCCACACAATCAATGCCTCTCATTATCTTGAGCACCTCTATCAGGTCACCTCTCATCCTCTGTTGTTCCAAGGAGAAAAGGCTGAGTTCACTCAGCCTATTCTCATAAGGAATTCTCCCCAATCCAGGCAACATCCCTATAAATCTCCTCTGCACCCTTTCTATGGTTTCCACATCCTTCTTGTAGTGGGGCAACCAGAACTGAGCACAGTACTCCAAATGGGGTCTGACCAGCATCCTATATTGCTGCAACATTAGCTCTTGACTCTAAAACTCAATCCCACGATTGATGAAGGCCAATACACTGTATGCCTTCTTGAGCACAGAGTCAATCTGCATAGCAGCTTTGAGTATCTTATGGACTCAGACTCCAAGATCCCTCTGATCCCCCACACTGCCAAGAGTCTTACCACTAATGCTATATTCTGCCATTGTATTTGACCTACCAAAATGAACCACCTCACACCTATCTGGTTTGAACTCCATCTGCCACTTCTCAGCCCAGTTTTGCATCCTATCAATGTCTGTTGTAACCTCTGAGAGCCTTCCACACTATCCACAACACCCCCAACCTTTGTGTCATGAATATGGAAGAAATGTAGGTGTAATTTAGTTACAATATAGGAAATTATTGTTAATGTTCTCCATGGTCTCTATGGGCAGAAAGAGCTATTCCTGTGACCTCTATAGAAGAATATTTAAGTTCACAGTGGCAAACTCCCTCACCTCATTCTCACAAGGCATAGTTTGGAATAGTTTCCAGGTACTGGAAGACTGAGTGAGTGAGTGAGAGTGTGTGTGTGTGTGTGTGTGTGTGTGTGTGTGTGTGTGTGTGTGTGTGTGTGTGTGTGTGTGTGTGTGTGTGTGTGTGTGTGTGTGTGTGTGTGTGTGTGTGTGTGTGTGTGTGTGTGTGTGTGTGTGTGTGTGTGTGAGAGAGAGAGTAAGAAAATGCAAAAGTGTGGGAGACAATGTGAGAGGACAACGTGAGAGAGTGCAAGTGACTGAAAGAGTGTGTGTAAGACAGAGAGAGTGTGAGCGCATAAGAGGGTGAGAGGGTGAGTGAGAAAGATGCGGAACAATAGAATTACAGAGAGACAGAGCCAGAATACGAGAGAGAGAATGAGAGCGAGTTGGCATTTGACTAAGACAATTGATACGACCATACTGGCTGCTGAAATTGCTGCTTCAAAGGTTAATTTTGTTCCCTTCCACCACATGCCTCCACCCGCAGTCATAAAGCCACAAGAGATAGGGCCAGAATTAGACCATTCAGCCTATCAAGCCTACTCCAACATTCTAACATGACTAATTTATTATCCCTTTGATCCCCATTCTCGTGTCTTCTCCCCATACTCTGACTAATCAAGAACCTATCAACCTTCATTTAAAATATACCCAATGACTTGGCCTTCACAGCTGTCAGAGGCAATGCACCACCCACTGGCAAAAGAAATTCCTGCTCTTCTATCTTCTAAATGAATGACCTTCTGTTCTGAGGCTGTGCCCTTAGGTCCTAGACACCCCAATGAGTGGAAACATCCTCTGCATGCCCACTTTATCCAGGCCTTTCAATATTCAACATGTTTCAATGTGATATTTCATCATTTTAAACTCTAATGACTACAGGTCCAGAGCCATCAAACACTCCTCATATGTTAACCCATTCATTCCAGGGATCATTCTCATAACTCCTCTCTGGAACCTCTCCAATATCAGCACATCCTTTCTTAGTTAAAAGGAATCAAGATTGTTCACAATACTCCAAATGTAATCTGACCAATGCCTTATAAAGCCTCAGCATTCCAACCTTGCTCTAATATTCTAGTCCTTTCAAAATTATTGCTAATGTTGTATTTGCCTTCATGATTGCATTGTGAGATTAAGCAAGGCCTTGACACAACATAGGAACTTATTGGATATCTATAAGTTCACAGTAAGTTTATTATCAAAGTACATGCATATCACCACAAATTTCACAAAAAAAGTAATGCAGACGGAAGTTTAAACTGGGTCTCTGAAGTTGTAAGGTCACAGCTAAATCTCAAGCACTGGAAGGACACGAATAAAGGTCATTCATCTTGGCCTCTCAATTACCAAATTGTTTCCTTGTATTCTTAGATAATGGACTGCAATGGAAACGCCTATCTGACCATGTCTTTTTTTGTGGGCATACTCAAAAGTATCAAGAAACATAATAGGATCAATGAAAACCCACACCCAACAGGATGGACAGACAACCAATGTGCAAAGGTCAAGAAAATACAAAAGAAAAAAAGAAATAATAATAACAATAATAAAGCACTAAATATTGAGTATATGAAGTGATGAATTCCTGAGTGCATGTCCATAATTTGTGGGAAAAGTTTAGTGATGTGGCAAGTGAAGTTAAGTGAAATTATCCCCATTGATTCATGAACCTGATGGTTGAGGAGTAATCTTTGTTCCTGACCTGAGGTGCCTGTAACTTCTTCCTGATGGTAGCAGTGAGAAGAGAGCATAACCAGGGTAGGGTCCTTGCTGATGGACACTGCTTTACATGTAGATAAGCTCAATGGTGGGGAGGGCTTTACCCATGACGGACTGGACCGTATCCACTCCTTTTGTAGGAATTTCCATTCAAGAGCATTGGCATTTGCATTGCAGGCCATGATGCATCTGGTCAATATACTCTCAAAACGGACGTTTGTTGAAGTTTTAGATATCATGCCAAATCTTTGCAAGCCTCTAAGGAAGTAGAGATGCTGCCATGCCTTCTTCAAATTGCACTCACATGCTGGACCCAGGACAAACTCACTGAAATGGTAACAATGAGGAATTTAAAGTTGCTGATCCAGTTGTTCTCAAATTCCCAGATGAGGACTGGCTCATGGACCATTGGTATCCTCTTCCTAAAGTCAATCCTTAGCTCCTTGGTGTTGTTGACACTGAGTGTGAGGTTGTTGTTGTGGCCCCACTCAGCCAGATCTGCAATCTCCCTCCTATATGTTGATTCATTACCACATATGATTCAGCCAACGACAGTAGTGTCATCAGTAAACTTAACTATGACATGGGAACTGTACCTAGCCTCACAGTCATATGTATAAAGTGAGTAGAGCAGGAGCTAATCACACTGCCTTGTGGTGAGCCTGTGGTGATGGAGATTGTGGAAGAGATGTTGCTGCCAATCTGAACTGACTCCGGTCTGCAAGGGAGGAAATCAAGGATCCAATTGCACAAGGAGGTCTTGAAGCCAAAGTCTTGAAGTGTGTTGATTAGTTTTGAGGGGATGACAACACTGAGTACTGAGTTGTAGTCGATAAAGAGTATCTTTGCTGTCCAAATGTTCCAGAGTTGAGTGAAGAGTCAATGAAATGGCACCTGTTGTGCCAGTAGGCAAATGGGAATGAATGTAAGAAATAAAGTCAATTCAATTCAAGTCACCACTCAAGCAGAAGTTGATATGTTTCATCACCAACCTCTCAAAATACTTCATCACAGTGGATACAAGTGCTACTAGACAATAATCTTTGAGGCAGGTTTACCACATTTTACTTTAGCACCAGTATACCTGAAGCCTACTTGAAGCAGGTGGATACATCAGACTGCTGAAGTGAAAGGTTAAAGGTATTGGTGAACACACCAGACAGATGATCAGCATGTGTCGTTTGTATTCAGGCAGGTACCCCATCAGGGCCAGATGCTTTCTGTGGTTTCAACCTCCTGATGGATGTGCTCATGACAGCCTCTGAAACTGAAATCATAGGATTATTAGGGGCTTTTGTGAAAATTCTTCCAGGTTTGATGGTCAATGCAAGCTTAACAGGCATTGAGCTCATATAGAAGCAAAGCCTTATTGTCTCCTATGTCATTTGCGTCCATTTTCTAAGAGGCAATAGCATTCAAGCACTGCCAGAACTATTGAGCATCTTTCAGTGATTCAAGTTTGGTCCAGAATTGCCACTTCACCCTTGAGATGGCTTTCCAGAGATAGTACTTGGACCTCCCGTGTCCTATTTAGTCACTAGACCTGAACACCATTGATCTGGGTTTAGCAGACTGCGTATCTTATGGTTCAGCAGGGAATCTGCAAGAGCTAGGTCTATACAGGCCATTCACAGGTAACAAATGTGTTCTATTTTTACAGACGTCCTTGTGTTAATTTTGTCTAAGTTGGAAAATACACAAAAATCTCTCACTACAGTAACCACAGCTCCATGGTATTGTAATGAATAACATCAAAGATACAGAAGGCAGATGTGAAAGAACAGTTGATAAAAGAAGAGAGAGAGAGGAGGCTAGTTCTGCCATTTATAGGAATGAATGTATAGTATGTTTGTAAGTTGAACTTTTGAATTTAATCATTTATGAATCTTGTTTGTATGTATGTTCAAAATGCAGCAATATCCTTTATTTACTTCAAATGCAAACAGTGACCATGAGCAGTTCATCGCCAGCAGCAAGCTTTGGCCCATGGAGATACAGATTCACAAAACATTAATGTAGTTTCATTTGTGAATCAGGCATCAAAAATCAAGTCAAATACTAGAGCTGATCTCAGGAGATACTTGTTCAGATCACAAAAGTTATCAACGAATTGTGAATTGTGATAGAATAATGGAATTAAATGAGAGTTTTTAAAGTCTGAAAGTTTGAAAGTTTGAATCTACTCTTTCTTGTGAGGAATAGAGTTCACAGAGACCGGGGAAATACTGGGAGATTTTTAAAGTAGGGTCTAAGGTGGTTCAGAACCAGGCCACCACCACAATAGTGTAGCAGTTAGCCCCATGCTATTGCAGCTTGGAGCATTTGGAGATCAGAGACTAATTCTGGTGTCATCTGTGAGGAGTTTGTGACTGTGACTGCGTGGGTTTCTTCCGTGAGTTCTGGTTTCCTTCAACAGGCCAAGTCGGTACTGATCAGTTGGTGAATTGGTCATCGTAAACTGTGCTGTGCTTAAACTAGAGTTAAATAGGCGGGTTGCTGTGCACTGCAGCCTGTTAGGCCGGGAAGGCCTGCTCTACTCTGTATTTCTAAATAAAATATAAGAAAGATAAAAACCAAATTGAAAAATAGAAAAGGCAGCAGGAGAAATGTTCCTTTATTCATATGGGGAAGACTATGGAGTGCAGTCAAAAACTGAAAAAGTGACCATGCCAACCTTTAAATACAAGTTCAAAACACTTAAACATAAGTTCAAAGTATAACTGTGCGAGTCCATTGAGTAATAACAACAGCTTATGTGAAGATAATCACTGTGACTGTTAGCACTTCCAGTCAGTGTTACAATTTCAATGATTTATCATGCTTTGGAGGAATGCATTAGGGAGGATAGAATGTTGTCACACATATATCGGAACATCGAAACATACGGTGGAATACGTCATTTTACGTCAACAACCTACACAGTTGGAGGTTCGTTCTGGGGGTGGCCTGCAAGTGTTGCCATGCTTCTGGTGCCAACGTAGCACGTTTGCAACTCACTAACCCTAACTGTAGGTTTTTGGAATGTGGGAGGAAACCTGAAAACCCGGAAAAATGCCAGGGAGATTACGCTAACTCCTTACAGACGGTGACTGTTGACATTGCGCTAACCACTGTATTACTATACCGCGGTACTGTACCGTGCTAATTAGGCAGGATAGATTCCCATTCTGACTATAACAGTTTGATGAGTTGTGTGCTGCGGTGTAACAGATTCAGGTAGTCAGATAATTTCATTGATATGCATAGGCCAGAGAGTGAACTACTGAGAATGGTAGTTGTGTATACATGCACACGAACACACACACACCTTTCAAATCAAAATTTATTCTATATATATATATACACACACACACACACACACACACACACACACACACACACACACACACATATATATATACATACACATTTTGATTTGAAAGATGGTTTATCCTATTTTCCATTATTCAGCACAATGTAGTTAATTCTGCATATAACTGTCAGTGCCTAAGGCAATAACACTGTTGTGCACAGCAGTGTTCTGTACCTCTACATAACACTACTTACTCTATCTCAAAGAGCCATTCATTGTTGTTAAACACTCTGAGACACCATGACATGATAAAACATTTTGTAAACGGGAGTGTTATTCCAAGTCACCTATCCCACAAGCCCCCTAATTTGAATACAAAAAAACTTATCATCAGTAAAGTCCAACTTTGTCCCTTTCATTCATTAAGGCTTTTCCTTCAGAAGGTATTTTATGCAAATTTAGAACACCTGCAAGTTGTACCTTTTTCCTCACCAATTATGAGGAATTCCTCACCAATTCCTCACCAACTACTTTTGGAGTAGTTTCATAAAACGTTGATGAGAAAGTAACTTCAAGGTGACTAGGGATGAAAAAAACAGAAGTAGATAAATACTTGAAAAGGGTGAAATGTGACTGTGGATCGAAGGAAATTCAATTGTTTGAACTAAGGTTGCAGCCAAGATCCTATTAATTGGCAGGGCATGTTTATGAGGTTTAAGTGGGCTATTCCTACTCCGACGTTGTCTATTCATATGTTCCGTACAAGTACTTTGGAAAGTATTAAAATGTTAAATCTGTGAGCAGAGTTGCAGTAGCTATCTGTGGAGGTCTGCATAATTTGCTTTAGACCAGGGGTTCCCAACCTGGGGTCAATGGACTCATCAGTTAATGTTAGGGGTTCATGGCATTAAAAAGGTTGGGGCAGAGTCAACCTGCGCGGCAGCTTTGACTGTCCTGTGCACTTGGACCCCAAAGTCCCTCTGATCCTTCACACTGCCAAGAGTTTTACCATTAATACTATATTCTGCCATAATACTTGACCTACCAAAATGAACCACTTCGCACTCATTTGGGTTGAACTCCACCTGCCACTTCTCAGCCCAGTTTTGCATCCTATCAATGTCCCACTGTAACCTCTGACAGCCCTCCACACTATCATGACACCCCCAATCTTTGTGTCATTAGCAAGTTTACTAACACATCCCTCCATTTCCCTATCCAGGTCACTTATAAAAATTATGAAGAGAAGGTCCCAGAACAGATCCCTGAGGCACACCACTGGTCACTCACCTCCATGCAGAACATGACTCATCTACGACCGCTCTTTGCCTGCTGTGAGCAAGCCAGTTTTGGATCGACAAAGCAAGGTCTCCTTGGATTCCATGCCTCCTTACTTTCTCAATAAGCGTTCAATGGGTTATCTTATCAAATGCCTTGCTGAAATCCATATACACTACATCTACTGCTCTACCTTTATCAGTGTGTTTAGTCACATCCTCAAAAAACTCAATCAGGCTCATATGCACAACGTGCCTCTCCAAATGTTCATAAATCCTGCTTCTCAGGATCTTTTCTATCAACTTACCAACCACTGAAGTAAAATTCATTGGTCTATAATTTCCTGAGCTATCTCTACTCGCTTTCTTGAATAAGGGAACAACATCTGCAACCCTGCAATCCTCCAGACCCTCTCCCGTCCCCATTGATGATGCAATGATCATTGCTAGAGGCTCAGCAATCTCCTCCCTCACCCCCCACAGTAGCCTGGGGTATATCTCATCTGGTCCCAGAGACTTATCTAACTTAATGCTTTCCAAAAGTTCCAGCACATCCTCTTTCTTAATGTCTATCTGCTCAAGCTTTTCAATCCTTTGCAAGTCATCCCTACAATTGCCAAGATCCTTTTCCGTAGGGAATACTGAAGCAAAGTATTCATAACGTATCCCTGCTATCTCCTCCGGTTCCATACATACTTTTCTAATGTCACACTTGATTGGTCCTATTCTCTCATGTCTTATCCTCTTCACGTACTTGTAGAATGCATTGGGTTTTTCCTTAACCTTGCTTATCAAGGCCTTCTCATGGCCCCTTCTGGCTCTCCTACTTTCATTCTTAAGCTCCTTCCTGCTAGCCTTATAATTTTCTAGATCTCTATCATTACCTAGTTTTTGAACCTTTCATAAGCTTTCCTTTTCTTCTTGACTTGATTCTCAACAGCCTTTGTACATGACGGTTCCTGTACTCTACAATCCTTTCCCTGTTTCATTGGAACGTACCTATGCAAAACGCCACACAAATATCCCCCAACAATTTGCCACATTTCTGCCGTACGTTCTTCTGAGAACATCTGTTCCCAATTTACGCTTCCAAGTTCCAGCCTGATAGCTTCACATTTCCCCTTACTCCAATTAAACACTTTCCTAACATGTCTGTTCCTATCCCTCTCCAATGCTATGGTTAAGGAGATGGAATTGTGATCTCTATCTCCAAAATGCCCTCACACTGAGAGACCTGACACCTGACAAGGTTCATTTCCCAATACCAGATCAAGTACAGCCTCTCCTCTTGTAGGCTTATCTACATATTGAATAACATGTAACCATTGTCATTCATAATCAAATTTTTGTTTCAGGTTAACTTAAGCGACTAAGTCTCCATGGACAGACTCTACTACAATGGGAACAAGTGATACGTAAGAGACCTTTGGATAGGCACACAGATGTAAGGAAGATATAGGGATATGGATATTGTGTAGGTAGAAGGGATCAGTGTTTGGGTGTTTTTGATTTGCTTTTTAGTTGGTTCAGCACAACTTTGTGGGCTGAATGGCCTGTTCCGTGTTCTATGTTGACAGAGTGGGCAGATGGGTGTTTTGAACAGCTGTATGTCCCTCACATTATTTGGCTCTTGCGTTTCTTTGTTGGAATGAATCAAGTCCCAAGATCCTTACCAAGTATGCCTCTTTCAGCTTTATCTATTTGCCATGCGTAGCGGTGGATATGTACAAACAAAAGTAACGCACACAAAATACTGGAGGAACTCAGCATCTATGCAGATGAATAAACAGTTGATGTTTCAGGCTGAGTCCTTTCTTTAGGACTGAGAAGGAAGGGGGAAGATGCCAGAATAGAAAGGGGGGGGGGAGTGTTTGTGTGAAGAGTAACAGCATGGAAACAAGTCCATGGGCTCTAGTCATCTGCATTGGTCAAGGTGCCTATCTGAGGTAATCCCATTTGTTTGCATTTGCTCCGTATCACTCTAAAATTTCCTATCCACGTTCCCGTCAAAGTATCCTTTAAATGTTGCAATTGCTCTTGCTTCTAGCACTTAGTCATCGAGTCATAGAGGACTTATTCAAGAAAGTTTACATGACAGAATTTTCTTTTTTCAAATCACAGTTACAGGCCTTTTTGGCACAGTAGGCTCACACTGGAAAGTTACACCAATGTATCAAATTAATCTAACCTGTATGGCTTTGAAATGTTGGAGGAAACCAGGGCATCTGGAGAAAACCCACGTGGTCACAGGGAGAATATATAAACTCCTTACAGGCAGCAGTGGAATTGAACCCAGGTCAATGGAACTATGGTAGCATTACACTAACCACAATGCTACTGTGCCAACCCCCACTAGAATTCTGATTCAAAAATATGAATTATATCATGGTACCAGTGTCATACCTGCTGGTAACATGGCTTCCCTAGCAAGTGTGATCCATGAGTTTATAACAGGGATGTTGGCCTGCGAGTTGACATTGATTCACTTTTCTGTCACTACAATCATACTCACAAAGTTTACAATTATATTTTGCGTGCTGCAGAGAGTAATCGCTATTACACAGATGGCTATAGATGAATGCAAATCTCTTTTTTCTCATGCGGCCCAAATAAACAATACTTTTTCCCAGGAATTCCATACAGAGTGTTTCCACTCTGGTTGCATCACTGAAAATGATGTTCTGCTGCTACCCTCCCAGATTACAGTGCCGGAATGTGAGAGCAGTTTGGAGCAAGTTCTATGACCTTGACATTCATGGAACAATTCCAAAATGCATTATAGATGGCTGCAATAGAGTGAAAATGGTTTTAAATAGGTATGACATCCTTATGAACATCTGGAGATTTGATGACTTATGCCAACCATTCATCGACTAACAACATTGAGTGACCGTGAGCCACTGCATTCATCTGTTGAGTTTTCCCAATGTTTCACCTTTAATCCAGGGGCAGAAGGACACCTGAACAAAATTCCCATATCAAAATTTGAGATTTTTAAAAATGAGATTGGACTATAATGGTGCTCTTTATGTCGACAGAGTAATTTTTTTGCTGTGAGAACAAACTTGCATTGTTATATTATTAATCAAGTCAGTCACATCATGCACAATACCTTCAGGCCCTTGTTCTCAGTACCCTTCAATCAGTCTTACACAATAATACGTACAATGCAATTGACTGTCCTAATTTATTTCTGTGGTATATTAAAACAGCGTAGTTA
The DNA here is from genome assembly GCF_030144855.1 of Hypanus sabinus. NCBI lineage: Eukaryota > Metazoa > Chordata > Chondrichthyes > Myliobatiformes > Dasyatidae > Hypanus > Hypanus sabinus. The sequence goes on along the minus strand of NC_082720.1, from coordinate 74,064,302 downwards.
TAATGCTTTACTTGGCACGTTCTCACTTCTTTAAGATGGATCTGCAGTACATGAAGGGCCCAGTGTAAAAACAGGCTGACAGAAGGTTCCTACACTTTTATACCTGACATTAAGCACTCAACTGGATTCTGTCCGTCTCCACTTCTCACCATTTTGTGCGAAATCAGATGAACATCAGAAGGCAAAGAGAGACAAGCACACATTCTCACAAGAATGGGAAAATGCAAATCACAGTTTATCAGCATTACCTTATAAAATGCTATTTACTCTAAGTGTCTGAAATATCCGGTGTCTTTGGCTGGACGGAGTATGAAGTTAGACGTGAGGGCAAGGAAGCACAATGAAAATGTCGAGCTCAGTGATCCACTGAAGGCACACACGACATACTTCATAGCAGAAAGAAAACCTGAAATTGTTGTATTTATTTGCTGAAACCTAATCAAGTTTTTCTACCCCTGGCCTGATTTCGTACACTGAGGGACACAATGAATTCTCTATGCAATGAATCATCTATATTGACGATCTGGCTTCATAAAAATGAAACTATGTCCATATTCTGGGAGAATCCAGGACCAGAGGGCACAACCTCTGAGTCGAAGGATGTCCCTTTAGAACAACGATGAAGAGGAATTTCTTTAGCCAAAGGGTGGAGAATCTGTGAAATTTATTGAAATAGATGGCTCAGGATGCCAAGTCATTGGTTACATTTAAAGTGGAGGTTGATAAGTTCTTGATTAATAAGTGCATCAAGGTTTATGGGGAGAAGGTAGGAGAATTGGACTGAGAGGCACAATAAATCAGCCATGATGGAATGACAGGACAGACTCAATGGGCTGAACAGCCTAATTTGGCTCTGATGTCTTAGGGACATTTTTCGACTCGTGAAATATGCCAGGTATATTAAAGCCAGTTTTGCATTCTTTCCATAAAAAAAATAACAGCAACTACTAGAGATCTGGTTACTTTTGCAAAGTTGATACCTGAATTTTTACTCAATTAACAAACTTTGGACATTGCAATGCAAACAAAGCAAGGAGCAAGACAATCAAACACATTATATTAATAAGTCAGAGAGAGAGAAAAAAGAGCATTACAAAAAGTGAGGGGAAAAAGGGTAAGAGTGAGAAAAAGAGGGAGAGTCAGAATAGGTTTAGCTGATAGCTGACAAGTTGCATCTCCATTTGGAATGGGAGCAGTCAAGAATTTGACCAGAAGTTCCTACAAAAGAATGTGAAAATTGCTGAGAAGATAATATGGGTCTCTCTAACATCCATCAGGGCAGTGTCTTTAGTATCCCACTCATCCATCCAGCATCCTCTTTGACTTTGTACCATCGGGTAGGAGACTATGATGCATAAAGATCATAATGATCAGGAAGGGAAGCAGTTTCTTCCCCCAAGCCATGAGGCTTCTGAACTCCTTGCCGCACAATATTCGAACTGTCACTGGTTAATATGTTCCATATCTTACAATATTTAATATTAATACACTTTAGTTCATTTTTTAAATTATGACTCATCTGTAGATTTTATCCTCACCTTCATAAATTATCATCTTTTATGTGAGTGTTATGTGTACTACTGTGCTTTACACCTTGGTTCGAAGAAACGTCTTGTTTCTATATATATTAGATAGTTCTATATGTTATATACACATATATAGTTAAATGATCATAAACTTGACTGGACTTGAGAATAGAAATTGGATTAAAGCATTATGGTCATAAGATTCATGATGGCACGTTTACATCAAGGTTCGTGTTCCTGATGTCAAATTTATTGCAGTGGGATATCTCGCTAAGTGCCTTGCTAAGCTAACATGCTGCTTGCCCCTTTGCTTAAAAAATTTAAGTTCACAATACTGTGGACGAACATGGAACATGTGCTCATCATGATTGTGCTGGTCTATAATAGGTTTCTGGTTAATATTTTTTTTCACGTTTTCTTTTCTTGGGAGCACAGAGTAGCAACAGCACATTGAGGGCAACACAGTCTTCCGAAATCATGGAAGAATGGAGCAAATGCAACTGAGACTGTGACAGCAACCTACACTGAGAATAGAAACAAAGACTGAACTGTGTCTGAGAGCAAAAAGTGGCCAAAATAAAAGAAAATAAAAGCTGATGTTTTCAAAACTCCAATAACAATCTATGACCAGAAGGAATGTAACTCACCATTTGAATTGTTCATGCCTTGACTTCTAGTCATGTCCGCCAATCATTTTGAAAAAAGATGGATAGACTGTACATTATTCAACTTAACATTTTACAGGAATTTACCTATCAATCAAGGTACAAAAGTAAGTAGTCTATAAATGATTATGTTTTAAAGTTGAAATACACTATTCAGAACCCCAGTGGCTGAGGAACACTCACTCATTCAATTATAAATTACTGACAAATTTGTAACAATAACTTTGCACATTATTTACAAGCTATTCATTTTTTCAGTAAATTTTAGCTCTACATCGTAGTTTTTTTATTTTAAAGGAACTGCTTAAACTGCAGGGTGACTATTGTATTTTTACAACAACACACACAAAATGCTGGTGGAACACAGCAGGCCAGGCAGCATCTATAGGAGAAGCACTGTCGACGTTTCGGGCCGAGACCCTTCGTCAGGACTAACCGAAAGGAAAGATAGTAAGAGATTTGAAAGTAGTGGGGGGAGGGGTAAACGCTGCAGACTGGGAGACCATTTCGCTGAACACCTACGTTTGGTCCGCCAGAAAAAGCAGGATCTCCCAGTGGCCACACATTTTAATTCCATGTCCCATTCCCATTCTGATATGTCTATCCTAGGCCTCCTCTGCTGTCAAAATGAATCCGAACTCAGGTTGGAGGAACAACACCTTATATACCGGCTGGGTAGCCTCCAGCCTGATGGCATGAACATTGACTTCTTTAACTTCTGATAATGCCCCTCCTCCCCTTCTTAGCCCATCCCTGACATATTTAGTTGTTTGCCTGTTCTCCATCTCCCTCTGGTGCTTCCCCTCCCCCTTTTCTTTCTCCCGAGGCCTCCCATCCCATGATCCTTTCCCTTCTCCATCTCTGTATCACTTACGCCAATCACCTCTCCAGCTCTTAGATATATCCCACCCCCTCCGGTCTTCGCTTATCATTTTGCATTTCCCCCTCCCCCCACTACTTTCAAATCTCTTACTATCTTTCCTTTTGGTTAGTCCTGACGAAGGGTCTCGGCCCGAAACGTCGACAGTGCTTCTCCTATAGATGCTACCTGGCCTGCTGTGTTCCACCAGCATTTTGTATGTGTTGTTGTTTGAATTTCCAGCATCTGCAGATTTCCTCGTGATTGTATTTTTACAATGGCTCTGCTATGGGAAGCATGAAAAATTCACAGAGATGGTGCAAAAAAATGAAGTAACATGATGAGACATTTTATAATAGGAGACTAGAGCCAGTGGGAATGTTTTCATGAGAATCAGATAGTTTAAAAGATGTTCAAAAGAATTTTGATAAAATAAATTAAGCATAATTATTTCCACTTGTCAGTGACTTGATAACAAGAGAGGTTATTTTACAGATACTAAAAGAACAAAGCAAGAAGCTATGAGATATTTTATATGCAAATAGGTGGTAATACACAGAACAGCCTGCCAGAAATTGTGGGCAAAGCAGAATCCAAGATATATTTTAAAAGGGAAGTGAATGAATGTTTGAAACCAAAATAGTGGATAGCTCTTTCAGAGACTTTAGTATGTCCTCCTCTATCATTGCACAATTCTACAATTGATAACAGCAGAACCAATCACATCTTGATGTAATCTGTTAAGGGCTTAATGCATCTGAATCAAATTCCTCTCTGCCATTCAAAGATGCTTCACTGAGACTCATTTAACAACTAAAATACATGTATATCATCTGAATTTCTGATCTGCAGCAATTTCCTTTTTACAAGTTGTACCCATAGTTATACAGAAAAAAATATGCTCCATTTCACTGAGCTGAAGTATTCATGTCTCTGAGACAAGATCGTCTCAATTCACTTTGCATTCCAGTGACATGAGCCAAAAATCTAACCTGATGGACAGTTTCAGATAACCCAAAGCACGATTCTGAAAAAGACCAGAGTGTTATCTTTGTTTTTTTGGTCAATAATTATAAATCAATCAACATCACTGAAATCATCTCATCCATTTTACATGCATTTACTCTCGTCATCTCTCCCTCAGGACAGAGAAAGGGTAGAATTGTCCTGGTCTTCACCAACCTCTGCATTCAACAGATCATTTATGACAATTTCCACCATCTTCAAACAGATTCTACCAACAGGCAATTGCTCCTCTCCTTCCCTTTCAGTATTTCACAGAGGTGAAGTCCTGATGAAGGGTCTCACCTGAAACGTCAACTGTTTACTCTTTTCCATAGATGCTGCCTGGCCTGCTGAGTTCCTCCAGAAATTTGTGCTTACTGCTTGGATTCCCAGCATCTGTAGATTTTCTTGTTTTTCACAGAAAATGTTCCCTTCATGATCCCTCGTCCATTGTTCCGTTCCTTTCCTGCCCTCGAGTCACCTGTCCTTCTAATCAAACGTTCCCTTGCAATCATGGACAATGCAATACTTATGCTTTTACTTCTTCCTTTCCCACCATCCACAGACCTAGACCACTCTTTTAGTGAAGCAGCAATTCACTTCCACAACTTCTGATCTTGTGCACTCCATTCTGTATTCACAATGTACACTTGTGTGCAATGAGGAAACCAAATGCAGATTGGGTAATTAATTTGCTGAGCACCAGTGTTCTGTCCACAGGGTGATCCTGAACTTCCCATTGCCTGCCACTTCAACTCCTCACACCACTTTCCCTCTGATCTATTTTTCTGTGGCCAACCACTGTGATGCCAATTGCAAGCTTGAGGAATGTCACCAATTGAAACACTGAATCTGTTTCTCTTGCATATATGTGGCCTAACCTTCTGAGTATTTCTAGGACTTTGTTTTTGTTTTAAACTTCACACATTTTTGTTTATTTTTAATAAAAACCTATCTGGTCAATATCATATAGAGTTTTTGCAATTGTGCTTAGATCATCAGCAGTGTTACTTATGATAGTGACAATACTTTAATAAAAGTACTTTATTAGCTCCATGGTGTTTTCGAAGTTATCATACTTTGTTGCTCTCCCAGGTCTTGTCGTCCTTCCTTAAGATAATAACTAATATTGGTCTTTAACTTGAAAATCTTTTGAATATTGTGGAGCACAGAGTCCGATGAATTGGACATTGTGTCCTTCCAGTAAATATTGTATCCCAAGCCAGTTGAATGTCAGGCTGTGAAATTTCTGAATTTTACTAATGGCAACAGCCAAACATTTGTACTGAATAAAATTGACATATCCTGACATGTATGTACATTATGCCCTAACTGTGCAGTAGGGCATTCACTCTTTGATCTCCCATCACAGTCAGAGATACCAGACTGGAGGGCAGTAGCAATGGGAAGAATAGATTGAGTATGGAGAGGTTCATGCTGAGATGAGGAGAAACAGGGGAGAAGAATACAGGATGGAACATTACAAATAGAAGTTTGGGAATGGAAGAAGGTTCCCTTAGTTGGTAGGAAGGAAATTGGAGTGGACTAGGAAGGGAGAGGGGTCGATGCGGAGAGTACTGATATGAGTCTAACAGGCCAAGGAATTTATGGTGAGTACCAGGGAAAAAGATGGCAGGTAAGTTTCAGGTAAATGAGTGACGGTGTTGAGGCAATTGAAAGATCGATGGAGGACAAACAAAACCTCTGAGTGGGCATGAAAGACATCAGACAAAATTGGAGGTTGCTTGTGAAAGGCACATATATGTTTGCCAGGAGAGGCCTTTCACAATTAGTGGCTCTTTATTAAGGCAGAGTTGCATATAGAAATGGAGCCCTTTAATTCACGCTGATAAGAACTGCTTGATTGGTCTGTTGAAAATGCACAGGGAAATGTAGTACTTTTGGTTTACTTAATGATACAGCACAGAATAAGCAATCTGGCCCTTCAGGCCATGCTGCCCTGGCAGCCTACCCCTATTAACCCTAACCTGACCATGGGACAAATTACACCACTCAACTAACCTACCTGTTATGTCTTTGTCCTGTGGGAGGAGGCTGAAGCACCTGGGGAAAATCCACGCATTCTATGGGGAGGACGTATTGAACCTTTTTGCAAAGCAGTGCCGGAATTGAACTCAAAACATCAGAATGCCCTGAGCTGTAATGGCTTTGTGTTAACTGCTACTCTACCATGGTGCCCAAGTGGCATCAATCGTGCTTTGTATGTCGACTGATGTCAATGTGTGTATGTAATCCCTTCCAACATTAGCATGGCATGTTAGCTGTGATTTAGTTTAGGTAAAATTATATTACATGTGCATTCAATTGCAGAAAAATCCAATAGACTTCATGGGCCCTTGAATGTTAAAAAAAAATGTTTGCTTATATTCTCAAGAAAAAATTATTTGGGATATTTGTTCTTGAAGACTCTTGAGTATATTACAATTACCACCTCCAGTAAGGTATTAATCACATTATGAAAATGTATTTGTATGGACTTAATATTTGCATATATTTTTATACATGCAAATCCCCACAGCATCTGGTGACCCTGTGAACCCTGTCTTGAAGGCTGATGGCAGAACATTCTTCAAGGAGGTGAATCCTTGCAAGGTGTCAGGCCCTGGTGGTGTACCTGGCAGGGTGCTAAATCCCTGTGCTGACCAACTGGCTGGTGTGTTCAGAAACATCTTCAGCCTCTCACTGCTGCTTCAGCACTTGCTCCATAAGGGCATCAGACCAGTGACCCAGCTCCCTCAATGACTATCAGCTGGTATCTCTCACATCTACTATAATGAAGCACTTTGAGAGGTTGGTTATAGTTAGTCTTAATTCCTGCCTGAGCAAGGATCTGGACCAGATGCAATTTGCTTACTGTTGCAACAGATCTACTTCAGCAACAATTTCACTGGCTCTCCACTTGGCCTTGGACCACCTAAACAACAGTAGAGCATACTGTGTATTAGGCTGGTGTTTCTCAAATACAGATTTATGTTCAATATCATCATTTTCTTAGCATTAATCACCAACCTTCTAATCCTGGACCTTTGTACTCCCTTCTGCAATTGGATCTTCGACTTCTTCCGGAAGACCATAGTCAATATGGATTGGTGATAATATCTCTTAACTGCCAATCAACTCAGGAAATCATGAAGGACACGTGCTTAGATCATTACTCTACTCTCTCTACACTTTGACTGCATGGCTAAGCACAGCTCCAATGCCGTCACAGATGACACCATTACTGGTAAAATCTCACATGGCTGTGAAGAGGTGCAGACTAGAGAGATGGATCACAAGTGAGTGTGTGGTATCATAAGAGCAACCTCACAATGGATTGTGAACTTCAGGAAGAGGAAATCATAAGGATACACACCAGTTCTCACAGTTAACTCAATGGTGGGAAAAGGTGAGCAAACTCAAGTTTCTTGGTGTCAATATATCAGAGGATCTATCTCGGTCCCAACACATTGCTACAAACATCAAGAAGGCTTGCCACTGTCTGTACTTCATTAGGAGCTTGAGGAGTCACCAAAGACTCTTAGAAATTTCTCCAGATGTGCAGGTAAGAGCATTCTGACTGACTGCATCATAGCCTGTTATGGAGACTCTGATGCTAAGGATCAAAAGAGGCTGCATAGTGTTGTGGGCACAGCCAGCTCCACCATGGTACTACCCCCACACCCCACCAATGAGAAGATCTTCATGAGAGGTACTTAAGAAGGTTGCATCCATCACTAAGGACCCTCAGCATCCTGGACATGGCCCCTTCTCGCTTCCACCATCAGGCAGGAGCGATAGGAGACTGAAGACTCACACTCAAGAATTCAGGAACAGTTTCTTCCCCCCTCCATCATCAGATTTCTGAATGGTCCATAAACCCATGAACAGTACCTCATTATTTCTTTTATTGCACTATTTATTTTGTAATTTATAGTAATTTTATGTCTTTGCACTGTACTGCTCTGCATTAGATTTCACATCATATAGGAGAGCGATAATAAACCTGATTCTGATTCTAATGTATTCTCTTCTTGTATTTTATAAAGAATTAGATAGCTTAGTGGTGAACGAGGCCTGATACAGAGATGGATTTAATGGGGTATATTCATTTGTGATTAGTTCTAGTGTTGCTGGAGGCATTATAAACACTAATTAGTGTAACATGTGTGTAGATAGATGGTGCTTTTGAAAAGATGTTTGAAAAGAAATCTTCAAAGGAGGAAAACTCTTCTGATTATAACAGGGGAAACTTCACAGAATATAAAAATAACTCTGGCACATGTCACTAAATAATGAGCAATGTAATGAAGCAGCTACTGTTGGCATGACCTGGAACGGATATGAAATAATCTCTCAAAGCAGATCGCAGTGGCAGTTAAGGTAAATAATCCTGTCATTAAACACAAATCCTCTGAATCTGTTGACAGTGATATGACTGAAGGAGCTCTCTACAGAATAGTGGAACAATCCAGAGAATAAGCAAGGTTCTAAGGTCAGTGAAGTTTGTGATCAGTGAACTAATTGGTTGCTATTCCTTTAATTATTCTGTATGTCAAGTACCATCCACTGACTGGGGACTTAAAGGGACATAAGCAATAACTTACTTGGCCCTTCACCAACAATTCAAAGTGGTTTCAGGACCTGGATATACAAACATTAACTCAAGCTTTGATATCTCATCCTTCCCTTCAGTACAAATTCAACCTTGCGATTAGCACAGCATCCCTTGGATGAAGAAGAAACTGAATAATGGGGAGCCATTTTATTTACAATGAAATAAGCATCTTCATTTCATTAAAAATAGAAAATACTTGGCAGGTTAGAATATTAATCTTAACAGAAGGGTCTCACCTTCAAATGTTAACTGTTTCCTGCTGCATTGATGATGCCTGCACTTTTGATTATTTCAGTGTTGTCCATTTTTGTTTCAAACTTTCAGCAACTGCAAAATTTTTGCCTTTTTATCTTCATTTTATTCTTGAATATGAGGTACAGACTATGTTGAAATTCTTGAGGATGTAGTGTATTATCATGTTAACATGCAGGAGCACATGTTGGCTTTTATTTTTGCAAAATTCTAATGTTCTAATTGGAGGAATTATGAGTTGAAATTATGAGAAGAATGCTGGTAATTAATTCAGTAATTACCCATAAATCTAGGATTTATGTTTATATAATGTGAAAGTCTTGAACTTGGTAGCATCTGCTTGCAAAACAAAATTCTATTGTAATCACTGGGTTAAGCACCAAACAGCAAAATTGTAGCACTTAAAGTTCAAAGTAAGTTTATAAGCAAAGTACATACTGTATATTGTATGTATATCTCCATATGCAATCCTGAGATTCATTTTTTGTGAGCATACTCAATAAATATATGGAATAATACCCATAGTGATGAAAAGTTTGCAAGAAAATTACCAAGATTGGAGGGCATCTCAACCCAACCAATAATAACCATAAAAGAATCAATGAAAGACTGTCCAGCTTGGGTGTTCATTTGGAGTGCAGAAGGCACAAACTGTGCAAATACAAAAATAAAAAAATTATAACTATAAATACATAAGCAAAACATATCGAGTACATGAGATGAAGAGACATTGAAAATGAATCCATTTCAATGATGGGGCAAGTGAAGTTGAGTGAAGTTATCCCTTTTGGTTCAAGAGCCTGATAGTTGAGGAGTTGTAACTGTTCCTGAACCTGGTGGTGTGAATCCTAAGGCTCCTGTACCTTCTTCCTGATGGCAGCAGCGAGAAGTAAACATGTCCTCAGTGATGAATTTCCCTAATTGGGGTTGCTGCTCTTCTGTAACAGTATGTCATGTAAATGTGCTCAATGGTGTGAAGGACTTTACCTATTAATGTCTGGGTTATATCCATTATAATTGGTAGGATCTTCCATTCAAGGGCATTGGTGTTTCCATACCAGGCTGCGATGCAACCAGTCAATTTACTCTCTAGTATACATCTATCGAAGTTTGTCAAAGTTTTAGATGTCATGCCAAATGTCCACAAACTCTTAAGGAAATGCTGGGTCCAGGACCAATCCTCTGAAATAATAACACTGAGGAATTTAAAGTTGCTGACCTTCTCCATCTCTGATTTTTCGTTGATAGCTACACTGGGTGGAAGAAAGGGTATGAGTGATCAAGGGTAATTGTTGACAATCTTTGATTTTGGTTTAGAGGTTTGTATTTATTCATTTTAAAAATATTCCAGCTTCTGTGTGATAGGTCTTTGTTATTGTTCTTAATGTTCTAATTTGTTAATGACAGATTAAATTTGAAGGGGTTTAAAGAGCGATTTCGAATGTTTCTCATTGTCAAAAACATGCAAAGTTTTTAACAGCTTTGACAGCCATGTAAGCCAGGAACTATGCTGGCAATTGTTTTTTTGTCAGCAGTTCATGTGTGTTGCCTTTTTTGACTCCTTGCTGAGATCCACATACATCACATCAAGTGCAAATGGCAGGTTTTTCCTTCATCAAATTTGTTCTATAAGGATATGGGCGGAAGGCAGGAGAGTGGGGATAAATGGCAGAATTGGATCAACCCATGATTGAATGGCAGAGCAGGCTCAATGGGCCAAGTGGCCTACTTCTGCTCCTATATTTTATGGACTTATGTGGATTAACTAAACTCGAATATACATTGTATTGATTTCCGAGTGCAGAAAGCTCATTGCCCACACAAAATTTCAACAATTTCACAGACAAATAACAAGTAAGTCAACTCAAAAGCTATCATAGCTATCATTATCATTCAGGAAAAACTTGTAAAATTTAAGATGTTAACCCAAAATCTGATTTGTTTTGGGCTTCACTTACTCAGTGGTCACTTTTTTGGTACTTTTGCACAACTGCTTGTTAATGCAAATATCAAATCAGCCAATCATGTGGCAGCATAAAAGCATGCAGATGTGGTCAAAAGGTTCAGATGTTGCTCAAACCAAACGTCAGAATGGTGATGAAATGTGATCTAAGTGACTTTGACTGTGGAATGATTGTGGGGACCAGATGGGGTGGTTTGAGTTTCTCAGAAACTGCTGATCTCCTGGGATTTTCAGTGCACAACTATCTTTAGAGCTCAGAGAGAATGGTGTGAAAACAAAACAGGCAGTGAGTGGCAGCTCTGTGGGTGAGAATGTCTTATTAATGAAAGAGTTCATAAGGGAATGACCAGACTGGTGTAAGCTTTCAGGAAGGTAACACTCAAGTAACTCAAATAACCACAACAGTGGTGGAGTATCTCTGAATGCATGACGTGTCAAACATTGAAGTGTCCCAAAGAGTCCCACTCCTGCGTCCACTTTATTTGAGAGTCCTTTATTCGATGTTGTTAGCGTTAAAACAAGATTGTAGGGGGGAAGGTGTCACCCAAATACTGTTTGTTGAAATCTTGTTGAGAGTGAGAACATCAATTGTAAGATTTAGCGAACAGAGCCTTGTGTGTGTGTGTGTTGTCAGGTTTTCCTGTGTAACGTGGTGCCGAAGCAGACATTGTTGGCATCTGCTTGGTGTTCTCTATTGATGTGCTGCAAGTTCTCACAGTTCACAGCATGAAACCCAGCGGGTGTGAAGTTTGCTGTCAGATCCTAAAGGGACATATGCCAATACAAACAACACCCTTTCAGCTATGGGGTGGGGGTGGGGTTGTTACTGAATTAATGAAGGCTGCAATGCTGGAGGTTTGCTGTAGTGTGGGTCAGGGCGGAGAATGATGGGAGTCGGAGCCTCCCATCGGAGGCTCGGAGTCTAAAGGCCTGGAGAGTCTGTTAAAGAGCCACGCCTGGAGGAAGTATATTGTTAATGTGTTAGAACATGGATAAGGAGTTCACCATGGAAGTATCATAATGAATGAGTTCAATCCATGAACACATGCACTACAATGAAGCCTGCAATGCATTCAAATAATTATCCCTGCTCTTTTCGCTCAGAAGGTAGATGAATTCAGCCCTCATTGCAAATGAAATGTTGACAGTTTCTTTCATACGGTGGTAAGCAAAACAGCCTCGGTGAGGTTTGGCACCAAAAGGAGATTGAAGGATGTACTTGCTCAATATAAACAACTGGGCAAGCATCTGAATCATCAAGTACAGTGGAAAATGAACCATACGCTGCAATTAGTATAGATAGCTACCATGTACGCTTTGTGCTGTATGACTCGATGAATCGAAATGAAAAACAGCAACCTGAGGCTAGAAAGCTGACAGTTGCTTTAATACTGGCCTCCATGGGCAAAGCAATCAAATCACTTGGGGCTTTATCTGAAATTGTAGGAAGCGACTTAACTAAATGGACACCGAGGATGCAACTTGTGTTTTGCTGTCTAAGTAGTGTGCTTTCAGGAGATGGCCAAGTTAATAAAAGCTGGTTACATTTTAGAAAATAAGACCTTTTGATTTTTTTTCCCCAAGCCTCAGAATCTGGGATTACAATATCTTACAGCCAAGGAATTTGAATTTTGCATGCTGCACCTTGGTTTGGAACCATGCCATCGTTTGAGGGAATGAGTGGAAAAAAGTGCATGAAAATCCTCCAAGAAACAAGGAGATGAATTTTCCAATGGTCACAAAGACATAGAGAAAAATGTAGAAAATTACAATTTTCTATATGTAGAAATCAGAGAAATAGGTGTATATATATACACACGCACACACATGCAGTGTGTATACATATACTGTGGTTGGCATCCATCTATCTTGAAGGACAATGGATGATGATGATCAACATTAGAAACCTGGACAAAAGATATGGAGATCCGGAGATGCCCAGTCATCAAGATCCCCCACTTGACCTCACCAATGTAGTCCAAAGGAAAGCTTCTAAAGCAATACGTTTGGCACCAGCTTGGCTTCAGGAGCTGCCAGAAGGGTTTTCAATGATGTCCAGTTGCCTAAGGGGCTCCACTCTGGATTTGCTGTCTGGGTTTATTGCCGTAGACTTTGCCTCTCTGGAGGCTGCCCGCAAGGCAACGGGCTATTTCCCCATAGCTCCAGATCTGGCTCATGAGCACCAGGGCGTGTCCACACACTGGTGGGCCTGCATACAGGGGCCAGACCTCCTCCACGTCTTCTGTAGTTCAACCCGAGTCGGAAAGGAGCTCAGTTTTTGTGTGTCGCCAGCGAGGGGGCACTGCATGAGGCTTGCTACTGGAGAGGCTCTGTACTGGCAGGGAGAGACTGCACGTTCAGCTCTCCTATTCGCAAGACTGCTAGCCGGCGGTGGAAACTAGAAGTGAGAGCAACAAGCACTACCCATTACACTAGATCGCAACAATCATACACTGTATATACATACAAATATATATTTCTACAGACGTAAGTGGAAAATGAAATGTTTTGGTTCAATGAACTTTGAACAGCATAGCATTGCAATTTTTCCCTGAAGTTTTACAAAGGATGTTGCAATCCCAAACTCTGAGGTCTGGGGGGAAAAAATCAAAAACTCTTTTTTTCCTAAAAAGTAATCAGACTTTATTAACTGAGTCATTCTCTGACAGCATGCTACTTAAAGAGTAAAATACAAATTGCATCCTTGTTGTCCTCAAACCTGAACTTCAGTTAAAGTAAGAACTAGCAGTTTATATCATAGAATATAGAATAGTACAGCACAGTACCCATCATACCTGTCTCTTCCCCATGACCCCCCAAAATAATTCAGAGCTAATGAGTCACATTTATGAAATGTGGTCTGACTGAACTGTAGGGAACTTGCCACAGTCAACAAGCTGATAGGGATGGATATATATATATATATATATTTTAATCAATGTTGTTTGAGGAATAAGTATTTTCTTAGTTTACTGGATGTAACCATCATGTTTTTTCTTCAAAATAGTGCTCTTGCATTGTTGTAAATCTATCGTGGTGGGGTGGGGGGGTATGTAACTGGTGCCCTAGTTTAATGTTTCAACCAAAAGATTTCATCTCCAACATTATTACAGAGGAGGGCTTTGAACCCTATGATTGTAAGATGCTACCAAGTAGCCAAGGTTGAAACCCCATTTAATTATAGATTATCATTTACTTTTAACCTGGTTTATATTGCATATTTTATCCTCTGTGCCTGTGCATTAGATTCTGACAAATAAATGATTTTAAGGTCCCAGAGAGTCCCAGTCCCACCCAATTAGCATTGACCTTGTTCTGCATTTTAATATCCTCAGCCCGATCAGGACAAAAAAGCTCACATAAAAGAAAATTGAAGTGCCATGCACTGCAGTCATGTGTTTTAGAATTGAAGGGGCTAAATAAATCAGGCAAAAGTAGATTAGCTATCTCTAATCTGCCCCACACTAATAGGATCAGCACCTTCAAGGGTTTTGTAGTCAAAAGTGTCAGTGAAACTGCAATCGGAATTCAAGAGCAACAGAACCCAATGCAGCAGGGTAGGGAAGTTGGAGATTTGAGGATTCCAGTTAATAAACATTGCACAACATGATGTACTTCATACCACTTGCTTGAAAGAAACCAATTTGCAGCCTTTTGCTTGGTGTGTAAGAGAGCCTGCCTTTGAAGGCAAGGCACCAACACCCTTTTGGCCTTAGTGACTCCACTTGTACAGATGCAGGTTGCCAAGGAATGTAGTGGTAGTGGTATGCTTCATTTCCCAAGACTCAGAGAATACAGTGGTTCCTGCAGTAAAGATTCATGCAGCCAGAAATGTGGAATAACCATCAACCTGCACGTCACTTTTGCTGCTCTGTGAATTCCGAGGGTAGGGGACATTTGATTTTTCAATTGTTCCTTCACTGTCACATTCTGTACCTGTGGCAGCATTTTCTCTGCACCAAACAGGTGGAAATTCCTTATTGGATGACTGATTGGGAAGCAGTGGAGTCAGGGAGGAGATGGAGACAGGTCAGGCAAAGAATTACTCCTATGTGAAATGATTGCGGGGGGGGGGGGTATGGAATGGGGAGATTGACTTTGAGGATGGCCTGTCATATCTGCTGCTGAAGGACAGGGCAAGGGTGATGTGAGAAGAATCATTATACAAGGCAAATAAGGAGAAAACATTCAGATGACTTCTCAGTTGCAATTGTTCACTTCATATATTAAACACAAGTGAAATCAATTCTCATTCTTCTGAAATTAAAAAAATTAGGATCAAATATCTTAAGCTAAATTAAACAGTAAAGAAAAACAAATGCATTCTGGGTTTTCCAATAAAATTTCATGTTGATAAGGATAAGGATGGATAACAACATGCCTGAAGTGGAAGCCATACCAACTTTGCTGAGGCCATTCTATTTGGTTTCAGCTGGATATGAAGATTATTTTGATAGGTCAACCTAATACTTCAATGGATTGCTTCCAAATGATGAGGCAAGAGGATTTTGTTAGCATCTAAGAACACCAAGGACATGAGCAAAAAGCACGTCAGCACCATTTCAGGATGGGACAAGAAAGACTTCTCAAACAAAATTGACCAGTGTAATGGTCGATTAAGTGACTGACAGCTCATTTCTTTGGGGAGGTATGTCTAATGGTATATGGATAAGGACCCCAAAACTGTGATACAGGAATTATTCATCACACCATCAATTTGGACAGATAGGCATAGCTGCAATAAAACATGTATTAGGTAAGTTACATCTTCTTTGATTCAATGGGTTTAGCTGCCTGCTTTTATTTTGTTTACAGAATAATAATTATTTTGAATTCATTTAACTATTGGAATGATTTGAATAAATAAATAAGCGCAAGGTCTTGCTGCCATAAGGGATCTCACCATAGGTGCTTGTGAATCTGCAAAAAATAAATTCAAATATATTATATCAGTGATGAGGTTGTGTGTAATATCACTGCCAGATGATAATATCTGGTTTGAATGAAAGAAATCAATACATGAGAAAGTGTCACTGAACCATTCCAATGTTCCCCCAAGATCTCACACTATGGATAAAGGTCTAATTGCTGTTTTCCTTCTCAGTATTTCACGAGGAGGAGAGCAGGGAGAGAGACAATGGGATGGTGGTGGTCGGGGGGGGGGGGGAGGTGTTGGTTTGGCGACCATGTGGGGGAGAGCAGGAAGGAGAAATGAATGGAGAGACAGAAAGAAAGCAAGGGGGATTTTGTCACAATTATTCAAAATTATAGCACACTTGACTTAATACAAGTGGTTTTTGCATTAGACTAATTCTGAAGCGTGGTTTCTAGACTTAAATTCATACAATGCAGCACATGTTATTAGTAAGTAATGAAAAAATGCTATATGACCCCCCTGGGCATGCTCCTTCCAAAAGCTTAGAATCTGCACAGTGATGGAGTTTCACTAATTTATTTATGCTCCTTAGTGAGATGATTAACTATGGATAAATCCTCCAATAGAAAATTAAATTTTCTCATTGATGTCTGAAAGTAATCAAGCAAACCTAACTTTACAATCTGTTATTCAATCATCATTGGCTGCATTTTATAAAATTATATTCCCATCGTCTCAGAAGAATTGAGATCAAAGTGATCTACATAGTATTTCAGCAGATGCATCTGGAAGTGCATAAGCTTCATGATCGCTTTTAGACAATGGTTGTCTTTCACTTCAAAATATGCTTCTCTCCACTGTTCACCCTTTCCTACGTAATGGCTGATGCATCTCCTATAGCCTAGCAATACACAATTCACTTGAATCTCTACAGCAATGATAATTTCAGTGCTATCATCTTGGAATTAGACAAAATCAACTGGGCAGCAAATCATCCTTTGCCATCGCTGGAAATGTCTTTTATTGATTTATAATCAGCCCACAGTGGGTGTGATGAGATTGAACATCAACAGATCAGACATTAAGGAATAGATATCCAGCTGCTGTCTTGTACACAAGGCAGATAATACAGTAAGAGATGAAGTAACAATGGAAAAAGGTTTCAGAAGTTTAACATGGATACACAGAGCATGTAATGCAGATATGAGAATTTAAAATATGTGGTTCATTATGTTTTTGATTTCACAGCTAGGGACTGAAGATTAAATATTATCAAATTAAGTCTTAGAAGTTTAGTTGAATTTCATTACACTAACAATGTGGAAAAAATATTTCAATGGCCTAGAAAATACATGTCACACATTTTTGATTCTATGTTTTGCCAAAATGATAATTCCCAAGTCACCAAATAGAAACTGAATTTGGGACTTCCTTTATAAGATAACAATTGTGGTTTTCATCCATTTATGAACAGTTGAATGAAGTTTGCACGTTCATTGCCAGCAGCTGCTTGCTGGGAAGTGGGTCAGTACTCTCAAGGTGCACTCTCCCTAGCAGCAACATAGCCAGGGAGTCCAGAGGAATGAGGTCAGAGGGAAAATAGTACACAGGACTTCGATAGCCCTCCTCATGTTATGCAACAACTTGATTGTGCCATCAGTAGATCCTTACAGGTATTGTGACCATAGATTGCAGTACTTTGTGCTGATGATCACCCATGCAGCAATCTTCTTCAGTGTTACCTGTGTATAACAAGGAGGCACATTGTAATCATGGTAGTGGGGGGGGGGGGGGGTAGATCAGTGCCAATAAATCTGATGACCACACAAGGGCCCTCCAATATACTTGTGGTTGGCAACTTGCAGCATGTTTTACTTCTTGTTTCTAGCAAGTGAAGGCCATAAAACATGACTTTTTGATCCAATTTTTCTCAGGAAGTACGAAATGCATGCCATGAACATTGATGATGTTCTACCATCAGGAATAACGAATGGGAAATAACACCCACACTAAGAAACATAGAAAACCTACAGCACAATACAGGCCCTTTGGCCCACAAAACTGTGCCGAACATGTCCCTACCACAGAACTACCTAGGCTTACCCATAGCCCTGTATTTTTCTGAGCTCCATGTAGCCATCCAGGAGTCTCTTGAAAGACCCTATCGCCTCCACCACCGTCACCGGCAGCCCATTCCACGCACTCACCACTCTCTGCGTAAAAAACTTACCCCTGACATCTCCTCTGTATCTACTTCCAAGCACCTTAAAACTGTGCCCTCTCATGCTAGCCATTTCGGCCCTGGGAAAAAGCCTCCACACAATCAATGCCTCTCATCATCTTATACACCTCTATCAGGTCACCCCTCTTCCTCTGTCAGTCCAAGGAGAAAAGATCGAGTTCACTGAAACTATTCTCATAAGGCATGTTCCCCAATCCAGGTAACATCTTTGTAAATCTCCTCTGCACCCTGTCTATAGTTTCTATATCCTTCCTGTAATGAGGTGACCAAAACTGAGCACAGTAGTGCAAGTGGGGTCTGACCAGGGTCCTATATAGCTATAACATTATCTCTCGGCTCTTAAACTCAATCCCACGGTTGATGAAAGCCAATGCACTGTATGCCTTCTTAACCACAGAGTCAACCTGCGCAGCAGCTTTGAGTGTCCTTATGGACTCGGACCCCAAGATCCCTCTTTGTAGTGTAACTGGAAACCGGAGCACCCGGAGGAAACCCACTCAGCCACAGGGAGAACATACACACACTTTACAGACAGTGGTGAGAATTGAACCCATTCATTGGTACTGTAATGTGTTGTGTTATCCACTACACTACCACACCACCCTCATTCCTGTATATCCAATGTTAGAGAAAAAATCTAAGCCTATAACATATTTAGATAAAATGCATCATGCAATCGTCTGAGTGTACAGTGACTCATTCAGTACTGATGAAAAAAAAGACCATGTCATAAAATGATGATCAGGGCAATCCATAGTAAGGACTATTTCTTTGAGATGAATGAACTATTTGCTCTCTCAAGGCTTTCTTTGGATGCTGGCTATAGACATTTTGCATTGACAGAGGAACATGATGGCTAACTTTGCCTGACAAAGTTGGCACAGTCGTACTCGCTCCCATATCCTGCTGCTTATGCAAGGGAACAACTACTAAAGTCACTCTGACTTTTATTTATCATGGACAGAAACCCGGATAAGAATAGGACTCTTGATCTGAGCTTGGGCTATGATAAGTTTCACACAAATCGGCAGGCACACCATGAGGGAATCTGAATTGTAAAGGTAAGGTGAAGGATAAAATGTAAAAGGGAAGTGGAAGGCTTAGACAACGAAGTGTAGAGAATGGAGAAGTCCAGAAATTTATCAATGGCAATCATTGGGAAGTGTTCAATATCTAGATTTTTATCACTCAGGTTTACAGCTGAGACAAAGTTGATTATATTTAGTTCTTCATTTCTTTTCACATGTTAACGTGGTATCTGGGGTAAAATTATCATCAGTTTCAAGGCTGACTTTAAGACACTTTCATTGTGCTCCATATTGATGTGATCTCACTGCTACTGATTTTTGTTTCTTAAAAGCAAATGTTTAATCTATAAACAGAAAATCGTTCTTTCAATTATAGAGGAAGCTACTGTTCTTACATGTGAATGTCTGGGCAGAATAATCATGGAGAAGGGGCACTGGGTTTGGGTCAGAGGTTCCAAGCCCTTGTCAGTACACTGCTATGATTTTCAAATTTGTACATAGCCACGAACATGCAAACCAACAATGATTTGCATTTATTAGATGGCTTTATTTAGTAAAGCTTCCCAAGGCACTTCACATGAACGTACCAAGATATAATTTTATGCAGTACAATGCACGAGAAATTAGTGCAGTTGACTAAATGTTTGGTCATAATTGCAGATAGTAAGAAACATGTTAAAGCAGGAGAGAGAAGCAAGGAATATTGAGGAAGAAATTTAAGGTTTTATAGCCTGAGCACACAAGAGAGGGATCACCAGTCTATTGAGGTTGTTGATTGTCACTATAGTCCAGATGATCTGCTGATACAGAATTGGAAAGTATATTTTTGAGACATAACATTGTTCACATGTAGTACAAGTCTGCAAGGTCAGCTTTCTTCATCAAGTTGTTCCTTGGACTAATTTACAATGAGTTATTAGACTTGCATTCACCAGAGTATAGGAGATTGAGAGGGGTTTCCCTGGAATCCTGCAAAATCTAAATACAGATTGAAAGAACATATCTCATCAAAATCAGGTACTATATCACTGGCTTATGTCGTGAACTTTGCTGTTTTGCAGCAGCAGTACAATGCAATACATACTAATAACATCTATAAATTATATTAAGAAATACATAAATATAAATTAAAATGCAGGCCTCTTCTTCATATGTTCTACCAGTCTGTCGTCACCAGTACAATCTTCTATGCAATGGAGTGCTGGGACATGGCATCAACATCGGAGATGCCTATGGCCTCAATAACCTGATTAGAAAGGCTAGTTCTGTTATAGGTGTCAAACTGGTCGCACTGGAGGCTGTGGCAGAACAAAGGACCCTATGGAAAATCCTGGCAGTTCTGGACATTGTTTCTCACCCTCTGCATACCACCTTGGCTGAACAGAGGAGCACTTTTAGTAATACACTAAGACAACTGCAGTGCTCCAAAGAGCACTATATGAGGTCATTCTTACCCTCGGCCATTAGGCTCTATAATGAGTCATCCCATAGCCAGGGAAATGAAAACTCCCTCCTGTTAGACTGTTTGAGGTAACTTATTTTTCATTCTTTCTTACTTCTCTTCTAATATTTTTAGATATGTATATCTGTGCTCTTGCAATGCTACTGTGACACTGTAATTTCCTTTGGGATCAATAAAGTATCTATCTTCTATTGTGCTATCTCCCCATCACTCCCTTCTTTAGCTATACACCAGCAATTACAGCACATCATAGAAACTAACTGCCCTCATTGCTACCTCAGTAAAGTTTAACCACAGACCTTGCCATCCTGGCCATTCTCTCTTCTCCCCTTTTCCATCAGGCAGGAGATACAGAAGCCTGAAAGCACATACCACCAGGCTCAAGGACAGCTTCTATGCTGCTGTTATCACACTATTGAATGGCTCTGTTGTATAAAATGAACTCTTGATCCCACAATCTACTTCATTATGATCTTGCACCTTATTGTTTATGTGCTCTGCACTTTCTTGTAGCGGTTACACATTCTACATTATGTTATCATTTGATCTTTTTTTAACCTCAAATACGCTGTGTAACAATTTGGTCTGTATAAACAATGTGCAAAACAAGCTTTTCATCGTATCCTGGCATATGTGACAATAATAAACCAATTCTAATCTTCCTTAACCCTAATGCAGAGTCTCTACCCAAGATATCAATTTATAGCATTTGCTTCTGATACTGACTGGCCAGCTCAGTTCTTCCAAGGTTCTGCATTCTCACTTCAAATTTAAAACATGCCTGTTCAGATTAGCTGCAGGAAGGATATTCCCAATAGGTGAGGAGTCTAGGATCCAGGGTCATAATCAAGGGTGAAGATGCACTCATTTTAGGACTGAGGTGAGGTGAAATTTCTTCACCCAGAGAGGTGAGCCTGTGGAATTCTCTACCAGGGACACAGCAGACTTGAAGAGTCAGATGGTCCATTCTTGTTCTTATTTTGTTTTTTTTAATTATTGATTGCTCATTGTTTCCTGCACTGCCAACATGTGATTGTATGCTATTCAAGGAAGCCTCAACTGAGATCCTCCATATTTCAAACTTTTCACTTGTTCTTAAAGTAGCTTTCATACATATGTAAGAAGATATATGACATGGGAATTTTTTTTGGAGCAATCTGTTATACAAATTTTCTTGATTTAAACGTATTATTTAGTCTATGATTATGTGGTTATAATAATTCATGTCCCAAAATTTTAGTCTTTGTGCTGACGAAGCAAAACAAGTCTGTTTTAGCTTCATTATACCAGTAAACTACAGATACAAAATAGGTTTGATTATTTCAGCTCTGTCTTGCGAGGGAGGAAAAGTGCTGAACAGGGCTCCTTCCCATAAAAGCAATTTCCAGCATGAGATACTGGTTTCTTAAATTGTACTCCTGTGCCACTTAGAAGGCACGGTGGCTATCTGTAATCAGACAACCTGTCCACTGCTTACCTTCTCTTGTCATCAGTAATAGGAAGCACAAGCACACACAGTGAAAAACTGAATTCATTTGGTGCTCCAGAGAGAGTACAGGATGTGGAGAGAGAGTAATCGGAAGAAAAAGAAAGTAAGAGCTGGCCCCTCGTGGGGGACATGATCTCTGTCAATTGTGGAAAGCAATTCTGTTGGTGGATTCAGGAATCAGTGTTTCTTGATTCATGAACAAGACAATACTCTGTGGCAATTAGAACTTGGTGAAAAAAATTGCATTTAAACATTGCCTGTTCCCAAATTCCTCACAGGTTCTTCAGACAAGAAAGTACTTCTGAAAATATTGACATTGTAGTGTTAGGAAAGTTAACAATAACTAACACTGCCAGTCCCTACAAACAATGAGGTATATGGTTAACACACACAAAATGCTGGAGGAACTCAGCAGGCCAGGCAACATCTATGGAAAAGAGTACAGTTACCTTTTCGGTCGGAGACCCTTCAGCAGGACTAATGACAGGCAGTATCTTCTTTTTCCATAGATGCTGCCTGGCCTGCTGAGTTCCTCCAGAATTTTGTGTGTGTGTTGCTTGGATTTTCAGCATCTGCAGATTTTCTCTTGTTTGTGAAGTATATAGTTAAATGTTTTAAAGACATGGGGTGAATTATATTTGTTGATCCCTTTTAAAAAATGTGCATTCAAAAAGGCAGTTGGGACTGCAATTCAGCATCTCATCAAAGTTCCAAACAGTAGTCCTTCAGTACTGGTGAACACTTTAAATAGGCACAGAAGGAGGAGAGAACAAAAGAAGATAGAAAAATGGAGAGGAGGGCTAAAGGAATGAATAACTTTAAATGGTTTCAAAGCCTGACACTAGAGCTAACATTAATAATGCTCGTTGAGTTCTGCTCATCCTGCAAAGGACTGGAGGTATTCTGATTTATTAGAAGTTACACTAGTAATAGCATTGCAAATGGGTATGCTTCTGTGTCTCTGTCCAATCTTTGAGAAATACCGGATTTTCTCACATTGAGGTATGTCAGCGGTACTGTGTAGGTCTTTTTAGACAGAGAGCAGTGGTTTTGTGGAGCACACTGCCAGGGGTGGTGGTAGAGGCAGTGAA
This sequence comes from Hypanus sabinus, assembly GCF_030144855.1. Taxonomy (NCBI): domain Eukaryota; kingdom Metazoa; phylum Chordata; class Chondrichthyes; order Myliobatiformes; family Dasyatidae; genus Hypanus; species Hypanus sabinus. Next base: position 74,041,226 of record NC_082720.1, on the reverse strand, counting down.
GTTAGAGACATTGAAGAGATTCTTATATAGGCATGCAGATGAAAGTGCTAGATTGATCTTGGAGTATGTCAGCTCAAAATCCTGGACTGAAAGGCCTATACTATGTTGTAATGTTCTATGTTTCAAAATTATGCAACATGTCTCATTTACTGAGCCATACATTTTGAAATTCCTTGTCTTCCAATTTTACTTCAATAATATACAAAATGACTTGCAAAATGTTTGTGTTTCAATGCTTTATCCGGCAATTGTTGCCGTGGAGACCCAGCTGTGCACTGAATGAAAATGCAAATTTGCCTGCACTGCTGGTCAGTGACCCGTACAATTCAAAGCTACTGATCTGACACCTACTGGTGAAAAGACTTGGATATTTGAGGAAAGTGCCTCAACTTTGAAGATGAAACAATCACAGCATTTAGAGTGATGACACTTCATATTGGTTGGATTCTGCACTTTCTCGTTGGCATGCCACACAGTTGGCAGGCACGTCCTCATTATTTCAAGAAAAAGGTACATAATTTCATTTGACATTGACAAATTATGTTTAATATTAATCATACTTCATTTGAATAGCTTGATATTTTTTCAGAAAAAAGACCCATTGATAAAATTGTCTCTTTCAGTTCTCCCACTTTGCATGACAAGTAGATCATGTGGAACAGTAATTTATTGATAGTTGAAAATTATTCCATACCCCCAGGCTAGGACTTTCAGCTGAAGGTAACCCAACACTAAAACACATATGGCCTAAGGCCTTGTTATTAGTGAAATTCAGTGCATGAGAGTGCATAATGTCAATATTTGATTTGTCTTTGTACCACTGATTAGCATGGCTCTTTAACAAACGACTCCCCAAATCGAGTAAATTTTAAGCAAAATACACGTGCTTCAAATGGTCTGATAGTTATACAGATGCATTTAGCTTTGAAACCATAAGGAAGAATAGCCTTTGTCTTCTTGTTAAAAATATAGTTTGATTCTGTGCTTGGGAATGTTTGTATACATAGAGGGCATAAAAGAACTTTTACATTTCAATCTTATGATTTTGGGCATGTTAATGGTTCGGAGAATCCATGCAAAGGTGTCACTTCTCTGGACCTTCTACCATCCACTTACTGAATGTTAAAACCAAAATCACCCTCTTGTCCAGAGAGGGAAGAGAGTTTCACAGATTCAACTATTCCAAACTGCTGACATTTTAATATCAGGCACAAGCCTATTTGCATAATAAAAACAAAAACAGGACATATCATCTCTTTGAAATAAAGTTAATTCCTCCATGTCTTTGCTGCTAGTGAACATTTCCTTAAAACCAATTTTCCACAATGCTTCTTTCTCCACAGTAATGTTCAAGCTGCTCATAAGATCAAAAGCAGAACTTTTAATAATGCAAATCAAAAACAATGTTGCAAAATTAAACATTGTTGATAATTAATAATCTTATATGCAGAAGATTTAAAATAGAATCCCCATATCAACAGGTATATTTGAAATCTTGTGGATCACAAGAAAATCTCAGAGGATCATTCTATACATCATAGCTTAGCAGATGGTTTACTAGTTGTGATTTTGCGGGGCTGGTTTTGAAAGCCCTTTGCAATTTTAGTGGAGCTGCTATCCCATTTATTTCAAATGGGTTCAGTAGCTATATTGAAAAAGCAGACAATGGAATGTGATAAAAACCACAGTAGACAGTTATATGCTACCATAAACAGCAATTCTATGGCTTGTGTTTTGAAGGGCAAAGCATTCCCCTATGGGAAAGGAACCTAAACTAAATCCCATTGAATGGAAATTGTATCAGAATTCTTTTGAAGGTATTGAATTTGGATAAGTTTTGAGCTTTGTGGATTGACAATGCAATCCATAGATAATTGCAATATGAATGATCATAAATCTTACTCTGTTCCACACAGAAAACATGAAGGACAAATCTATAATATTGCAACTTGATCCTTTTCAAACACTTTTCCATACATGAACATCCATTTATTACAAAAGTCTAGATATATTTATGGTAGATACATTACTAACGTTTTGCTAGAAAGGTTATTAACTTTTAAATTCATAAACTCCATAAATGAAAGTCCACAAGAAATTGAAAGTAGAAGCTGCTGGAGCTCACTGACTAAAATGCAAACTCTGAGGGAGGCTGAAGGGATCTTTAAGCAAAGAATGGTGAAAAGAAAGGAGTCCTCAATTCATCGTTATTAGATAATAAGGACTATAGACATATACAGGTTGATATAATCAGAGATTGTGATCAGATTTGGAGGAGTATGAGAGAGGGAGAGTGCAGGGAGATATCATTTGCTCTTCATGTTCACCTGGACCCCCACTAACCCAACAAGATTTATTGGGAGAAGATCTGTTAAACTTTCTGAAAAGGTTTAGAAAGTGAGAAGTTTAGATAATGTCTGGCTTCTTCATATTAGCCTGGTAACTCATTCTAGAGAGCTCAGGTCTGGGGAGGAGCGTGCTTAAAAAGAAAGAATTCACATTGATCCAGCACCTTTGACAACTTCGTGATGTTTCATGGCTCTATACATACTTGTGAATGTACTCACTCTGGTGGCATTGAAGAAAATAGCAGCGATCCCACATAGCCAATTTTTTTAACCAGCAATGAATTTATAAGTTAAACTGCTGTGGTGGCGCTGGTTGTGCGTATGTAGGGACTGGGTCATTTGAGCATCACTCCTGCACTTTGGAATCTCGTGTATCTCCCCAGGAAAGTTTAAAGTCTCAGCTGAAACACACCCCCTCAACAGCATGGCATTCCCTCTCTCCTGGAGAGAAGTATTACCCATGATTATTTGGTCAAGTCTCAGCAGTGGGACTGACACCAATAACCTTCGAACACAGAGCTGAGTCGCTACCACTGAGGCACATGTGACACCTTAATATGAGAGATGACAGTCAGGAGAGACAAACACATTCAAGAGCATCAGGAGGAATCAATGATCTGCCAGAAAGTAAACCACCTGTAGTCTTCTAGTTATTCACAACTATTGATTGTTAGCATGAGCACACAGGATGCGTGAATTTCTCATTGTCACTCTTGTTGTATTGGCACATAAATTCATCATCTGGTGTGTTATGAAACTTTGGCAGTCAATGGTATTGGCCGTCAAAATACCGCACTCAAGTTACTATTTTCATTAGTTCAAGTTCAAGTTTAATTGTCGCAGGCTGCAACATGGTCTGCACAAAGTCCAGCTCCATCAGTTTCTCTGCCAATGAGCAACTCGATGAAGGGAAGACCTACAACATTTTAAGTTCTTAATATCCAGCAGGGTCTTACAATCATAAAAAGTATGTTTTTAAAAGGCTATTGCCATTATCATTAAAATAGGAATATTACTATGAATTCAGATTTCAGACTGTACAATGTTAGGATTATGCAATATCTCTACTTATGAGTCCTAATATGGGAGCAACCATTTGTTATGCATGATTTACCTTACACTAGGCCAGGGGTCAGCAACCTTTACCACTGAAAGAGCCACTTGAACCTGTTTCCCGCAGAAAAGAAAACACTGGGAGCCGCAAAACCCGTTTGACATTTAAAATGAAATAACACTACATACAACGTTTTGTTTTGCCTTTATGCTATGTATAAACAAACTATAATGTGTTGCATTTATGAAATTGATGAACTCCTGCAGAGAAAACGAAATTACATTTCTGCATGCAACAAAAACATTTTGAACTCCGAAAAAAAGACGTTGGGTTGAAGGTTACTTTTAAGTAAAATACTCAACGTCTATTTGAGTCCTTCTTGTATTTATGAAAAACGCCAAACTTAAATTTGCCGCCAGCAGCAAACCAAAAATAACGTCAGCCAGCTGTCAACCTGAAAAATGAAAGGACTATTTCACTGAACAATGAAAACATATGAATATACTTAAAATAATAGGCAATTAAAATATTTATCATACTTGTTCAGGTTGACTCACACCTGACAATGCAGTCGTATTCAGTAGGGATGGATCGATGCTTAGGGGAGTGACCAGGAAGGATAATGTGTTTTTTTCCTCTCTGAACTCACAGAAGCGTTTCCCAAACGATGTTTGCATTGCGATGATTGCAGAATGTAAATACTCCGAATTTATCATGTCGTGACCTTGTTTGAACTCTCTCAAATTGGGGAAGTGAGACAATGTGCCTTTCTGTAAATCTCTGGCAAGCAACGTCAACTTGCGCTCGAATGCCAAAACATCCTCCAACATGTGCAGGGCTGTACGTCCTTACCCCGTTGAAGAGCTGTGTTCAGCGTGTTCAGGTGCGCTGTCATGTCTACCATGAAGTGTAGCTTTTCCAGCCACTCTGGCTGTTCCAGCTCAGGAAAGTTGAGCCCTTTGCTGCCCAGGAAAGTTTTCACTTCTTCCAGACACGCGACAAAGCGTTTCAGCACCTCCCCTCTGGACAGCCAGCGATAAAAACACGTTGCAGCGGTGTGCTACACGCAGTCAGTAAACTGCAGTCAAAGATAGCTTTATTCGAACTAAACAGCCTTGCTTTTAAGCCTCCCTCAACCCGCCCCCCATGGGCGTGGATGCTGCAAAAGACACGTACTCACAAACCCCCGTAGGCTATCTCCCTTAGCCTGAACGCTGGCTAATTGTGAGCCGGTTCGGATGTGTCAGGAAATGGGTCGCCACAACGTCTTATTTAGATTGTACAAGATCACCATAATCTTCAAATTTAGAATTACATTTCAAAAACTAACATAAAATACATTTTAATTAAATACTGACCATGTAGCGGTGTGCTACACGCAGCGCTAAAATTACGTCACGGAGTCGGTAACTGCAGTCGAAGGAAAAAACTTTATTCGAAATCTTCAGCCTCACTTTTAAGCCTCCCTCAACCTGCCCCCCATGGCGCAGAGGCTCCAAAGCTCTGTGCTCGCAAACCCCCGTAGGCTATCTAATTGTGAGTTGGTTCGGATGTGCCAGGAAAAGGGTCGCCACAACCAATTATTTCCCAAAGCAACAGGGAGCCGCAGCACAGACGTAAAAGAGCCACATGTGGCTCCGGAGCCGCGGGTTGCCGACCCCCGCACTAGGCAAATAGACTCAAAGGATATATATTAACCTTCACAAATCAGAAAAAAAACCTCAACCTGTTTGTCACATTCTCTGATTCTTCCTATCATATATTAAATTGTGCTTGTAAAGTTCAAGCTTTGCTGACAGAAAACTCCACTGCCCACACCAAATTTGTATCCTAAATGTACTTCCAAATGAGTGGGTACAAATCTCAATTTTTCCATATCAATCTGAAGAATATCACATTACCTACCACAGGTAAGTGCAAATCATAACACAGGGATTGAAAGAAGTCATTGACATGCATTTCCATTTTCCCATCGCACATCCTCGTGTAGTGTTTGAATGAAAATGCCAATTTAAAACTGAGCTGGGACAAGTTCTGTTTTGCACTCATACCCAAGAGATTCCATGAAAACCTTTGTCAAACTCATCTCATACAAGCACGCTGAAGAGGCTTCCTTTCCTTAGACCTGGATTAACTTTTAGCCTGAGCAGAAGTGAAACATCCATATTTGGCAGGAACTGATTATAATTTGTTGTAGCAGATCATCTTGGAAAACCAGGGAATAATACTTTGCATCTGCTTCACAAATTATAGGTAATGCATACTGCCATCTTATGAATATATTTTAAAGAGCCAGATCAGATTTCTAAAGAATATCTACTTTTGGTGTCTTAAAAGCAAAATATATATAGTGGTGCTAGAAAGTTTGTGAACCCTGTAGAATATTCTTTATTTCTGCATGAACATGACCTAAAATATGATCTGATCTTCATGTAAGTCCTAAAACTAAGCTAAGAGAATCCAATTAAATAAATAAATAACACAAAAAACATTATACTTGTTAATTTATATATTGAGAAATTGATCCAATTTACGTATAAATTTTGGAAAAAGTATGTGAACGTTTGCCTTCAGTAATTGGTGTGACCTCTCCTTGTACAGCATTAATTTCAACTAAATGTTTCCAAAAACTTGATCTATTCTATACATCACCACGGAGGAATATTTTACAAAACTGCTTCAACTCTGGGCTGTCGGTGGACTTCCTTGATTAAACCACTTGCTTCAGGTCCTTGCACAACATTTCTATAGGATTAAGACCAGGACTTTGGACTTGGTCATTCCAAAACACAGATTTTCTTCTTTTTGAACCATTCTATTGTTGATTTACTTTTGTCTTTTGAATCATTATCTTGCTGCATTATTCAACTTCTATTGAGCTTCAGATGACGCTCCCTAGTCATTCTCCTGCAAAATGTCTTGATAAGATTTTTGTAGTCATTGCCCCCTCAACAGTTGAAAGCTGTCCAGGCCTTGAGGCAGCAAAGCAGCCCCAAACCAAGATGCTCTTTCCACCATACTTCACAGTTGGGATGAGGTTTTGGTGTTGGGGCGCAGTGCCCTTTTCCCTCCAAACATAACAATGTGCATTTCTGTCAAGAAGTTCAACTTTGTTTCACTTGTTCACAGAACATTGTCCCAGAAATGTTGTAGAACATCCAGGTGGCCTTTTGCAAATTTAAGAGCACTTTTTTTAGACTGCAGTGAGTTCCTTAAACTTCCTTCCATAAACACCATTCTTTAAATTTTTTTTTAACTATTTCTTAAATTTTTAGAAAATTACAAAGAATAAATATGATAAAATAGTAAGAAAAATAAAAATAATATTAATCCTCCCCCTCCCCTTAACCCTCCCCCCTTAACCCTTATCTAAAGAAAGGATAAAAAGAAAGACGAGAAAGATTGCCTGGATATCGGAGGATCCCCACATGCTCCATGGAGTTCAAAATAATTTTACTATTTATTTTTACTTTCCCCAATTACTTTATAATTTTATCTTCAAAGGACCTAAGTATTAAATCCTATCTTTTGTAGGTATGGGAACCAAATTTTCAAAAATATATCATATTCATTTCTTAGATTGTATGTAATTTTTTCAAGTGGAATACAACTATGTATTTCATTATTCCAACGGTCCATAGTTAAATATAAATCAGATTTCCAGTAACTGCGATAACTTTTTTGGCTACTGCCAATGCAACTTTTATAAATTTTTTCTGATACTTATTCAATTTAAGTTTCGGTATTGTCCCTTCAATATCTCCTAATAAGAATAATATTGGACTATGTGGGAGTTGTACTCCAGTAATTTTTTCTCAATAAGTAAATGAACAAGTGTAATGTCCTTTTGGTATTTATTTAATTGGGTTCTCTTTATCTAGCTTTAGGCCTGACATGAAAAACTGGTCACATTTTAGGTCATATTTATGCAGTATAGGTAAACTTGACAGGGTTCACAAACTTTTGAGCACTGTGGGCTTGGTGTCTGGTCACCTTATCAATTTATCTCACAGAGATTCCTCATCCTCTTTGGTAGAACTATAGCCATTGCATCAGTTGTTGTCACCATAAGCTGATCGACTGTCCTTTCATTGCATCTGGCCAACAGCGAAACTATGGAAATTAGATGCAACTAAATCCATGGGTATGTTTCAGTCTAAAAGTATCTTTTTAAAGGCATCACAATTGCTTAAGCTCATTTAAATGAAGTCAATGACATTGGTTTTCCAATAAACAGATTTCATCTTGTGGAGAAATAGGAAAGCCCTGTCATACACTTAAAAGACAATTTAGCAATTGTATATATGTTGGCAATGGATTTGTCATTAAACACCAAATCGTTCTAAAACCTTCAAACATATGGTGTAGGCATAAAGTCAGAGTACCCTGCAACTAATGCAATAAAAAAAAATCTGTCAACTTGTTAAATTAATATTTTTCCTCAATTTGTTGACATATGAAAACACAAGTGGCTGCTTTATTGTCAACTTTTGAATGGTTATTTTGCTGAATTGTTGATGTATTAATAAACCATCTGTCAGTGAATGCATTGCAAAAACAAAAAAAATTGATAAAGTCATCAATGACAAATCTGTTGGCATACTGACTTCATATAAATGGGCTCCTTTGTAGAATGTGAAAAAAGCTCAAAACGAAAGCAATTCAAAGGCAGATTGTGCAGCTCACTTTAATTTGCGTTCATTTTATTTTCCAGTGTATATTCCCTTTAGGGCTAATTCCAGCACCCATGCTTTTATAAAATGTACATACTGTATGCTTTTGATGCTTTGCAAATTTCATTCTGACTGGTTAAATAAAATTTAGTGTATTATTCAGTTTGTGCTCAATAGACTCCTAACATTTCAAAAGTACACTGAGAGCAGCAGATATAAATGCCCCGCACTATTTTGGGACAATAGAAAGAAATGACTTAACTAATAAAGTTACATTAGCTGGGTGACATCCAGTGTGATATGAAAATATTAGCCAGGTATCTGTTCCAGATTATAAGACTTTAGGCAGAAAATTTCTAAAAGGAAAATGAGAAGAGAATGGTAAAAGGAGTTGCTTCATATCTCTCTCTTTAAATCTATCTCAAGGCAAAGTGAGATTTCCATAACAATAATTGGTTATTTTTCCTCACATTTAAAAAACGTGATAGAACAGTCATCAGCAGCTATTAAGTGAAGAATCTGCATACCTAATTTTACTTCTCTTCTGTCCTGATATGGCTCTTCACCATTCACGAGTGGGTAAAATTTTACCTTACATGACAGTATTTCACCCTCATATCTTCTTGCACTGCCTTACCACTTAATCAGGGTGTACGGGTTGTCCATGGAGGAGTAGTGCCACAGATGAAGGGGCTTGTTGTGTCCATTCTAGGGTAACTTATGCACACCTTTGATCCCCACCAAGTACTCAGATCTCATCTGTGGCTCTAAGTAGCTGCTTGCAAAAGACAGTGGCCACATGTTAGTCCAGCACTTTGACAGCCGGGCTAGATCAGGTGAGGGTAGCCGATGGCCTCATACCCCAGTGTTTTCAATCATGCCTATCCTACTGTGCAAAGTCTGGTCTGGCAGACTGAGCAAATGAGATCTACAATTAGATCCAATGGCCAGGAAGGCAGTACTGAAAGTCTCCGTGGAGAGTGAAGGACATGGCAAAGCAGAGAATGTCATGGTCATCCACTGCAAACATGGAAGTCTCCAGTTCGTGATGCTTCTTTACACCACTGGACGCAGACTGCTGAGCTCAAGAGAGTGGAACCGCCCCAGTACAACAGCTTTCCTACTTTTAAAAACTCTCCTGCACAGGTTTCTTGTCAACGTCAGAAACGATGGACAACCACTGCCACTTACCACTCTCTGTGCAAATAACTACCTCTGAGATCCCCCTGTGCTTCCCACCATCATCTTAAAACTATGCCCTCTCATATTAGCCATTTCTGTCTTGGGAAAAAGGCATTAGCTGTCCACTCTGTCTACAGTGTGTCTCCTATCACCTTGTCTATCTCTATCGTTACCTCTCCATATCCTTCACTTCAAAGAGAAAAGCCCCAGCTCACTCAACCTTTCCCGGTAGAACTTGGAGTTTTTACATCAACCGTGATCTTCCATCGTTACAAGACAGTTGAGCACAAATTGACTAATGGGCAAAGTTTTATTTAACCAGCTTAATTGACCCTTTGCTGAGCTTTAAAAGTACGCATTTGTTATTGAGAGCAGGAATAGTAGAATTAGTTGTAAACTGAATACTCTTTGGAAGAGAAAAATGAATATGAAAGCAAGGCCTACTTTTCACACTTCTGAACAGGGTGGTTGACACAACTTGTCAAGATCACTTTTCCTTCCAAAGTAAAGTAATATTTGAGCCGTCTGTTCTTGTAAACTACCTCAAGTATATAGCTTCTTTCTCTTCCTTTGAATGTGTTTTCACCTCCTGAATCTAAGCTCATTATTCCTGGAATTCTAAATTGTTTCAGCCTAGGTTTCTTACCCTGCTAGAGTACCAAAACAACTTCTAGAATCAACAGTGATGTTTGTGACTGACAGAGGGAAATTATGCAGCTTCAATCTCTATGTCTACAGTATTTGACACAGATGGCAAAATCCTCTTCCAGAAACATGAGAAAGTCTGCAGATGCTGGAAATGCACAGAAAAACATACAAAATGCTGGAAGAACTCAGCAGGTCAGGCAGCAGCTATGGAAATGAATAAACCGTTGACGTTTATTCTTCTTTCCTCATTGCCTCTTTTTCACCAGCATGTAATGCAAAGTTCAATATTTCAATACTGCACAGGTTGCCTGTCTTCATCAGATGCAGTGGACAACCTCCAACACACCCTCCCTCTGTGATTCCTTTGTTCATTCATCCCCCTCCACTAACCCTCGTCCTGCCACTTATCCCTGCAAGCGGCCAAAGTGCTACACCTGCTCATTTACCTCCTCCCTCATCTCCATGCACCCCTCAAAAAGTCCTTCAAGGTGAGGCAACAATTCAGTAGCAAATCTGCAAATCTATTGCAACCAGTGCTCCTGATGCGGTGTCCTCTACATTGCTGAGACACAACGTAAATTAGGGGACCACTTCATCCAGCATATCCGCTCCTTCTGCTGAAAGTGAGATATCACAGTGGCCAAACATTTTAATTTTGATTTCTGGCATGTCAGTTCCTGGCCTCCGCTTCATGTCAAGATGAGGCCAGCTTCAGAGTGGAGGATGAACACCTTATATTTCATCTTGGTAGTCTCCAATCTGAAGGCATGAATATGAATATTTCCTTCCAGTGAAAGAGAAGAAAATCCCTCCCCCTCCCCTCTTCTTCTTCTATCCCCCACTCTGGCCTCTGACCTCTTCTCACCTGTCTGTCACTTCCCCTGGTGCCCTCCCTCTTTCCTTTTCTCCTATGGTCCACTCTCCTCCTTCCTCTCCAGCCCTTCACTTTTCCTACCTACTTGACTTCACCTATCATCTTCTAACTGTCACCCTTCCCTTCCTGCCACCTTTTTATTCTGACATCTTCCCCCTTCCTTTCCACTTCTGAAGAAGGGGGTCGGCCTGGAATGTCAACTTTTTTTTTTCATTTCCATAGATGCTATCTGATTTGTTGAATTCCTCCAGCATTTTGTGCATGTTGCTTTAGATATACAGCATCTGCATAATTTTTCATGTTTATTCTTCTATCCAGCTGTTTTCATAGAATTTCTATATTTAATGGCTCTGCTATAATGATTTTGATTGTAGGTCTGTCAAGCAGAATTCTCTTCCTGAACGTATACACCTCTCTCTCTGCATTTATGTTACACTCTGTATTCTGCTGCTTTGACCAAGTTCTTGGTTGCTACTCTAGTATTGATTAGAGGGATCTTGGTGTCCATATCCATAGATCCTTTGATGCTGTTGTACAAGTTGGAAGGGTAGTTAAGAAGGTAGATGGTATACTTGACCTTCATGAGCTGATAATTGAGTTCAAGAGTGGAAAGGAAACTTTGCAGCTCTATCAAACTCTGGTTAAACCTCTCTTGGAATATTGTGCTCATTTCTGGTCATCTCATGATAAAAACGATGTGGAAGCTTTAGAGAGGGTGTGGAGGAGATTTACTAGGATGCTGCCTGGATTAGAGAGCATCTCTTATGATCTCTACCAGCTAGGGATTGTTTTCTTTAGAGCGAAGGAGGATGAGAAGTGACTTGATAGAGGTGTATAAGATGATAAGAAGCATTCATAGAGTGGACAGCCAACACCCCTTTTCCAAGGTAGAAATGGTTAATACAAGGGAGTGTAATTTTAAGCAGAATGGAGGAAATATATGGGGGATATGGGGGGTGGTTGTGTTTGCTGATGTCAGAGGTAGTGTTTTTTTAAAAAAACACTCAGTATTGTGGATGTGTGAAACACAGGACCAAAGGTCATGGTGGAGGCACGTGGATAAAATAAAAATGGAGGGCTAGGTAGGAGGGAAGCTCTCGATTGATCTTGAAAGGTTTGCACTATGTGATTCTCTTCTAGGTTCTTCGTTTTAAATTTCCTCTCATAGGAGTCAGTTAAATTTGACTAACGGCCAGTGTCAGATCATCTCAACACATTCCCTTTTCTGGTTAGTCCCAGACTTTAACATTGTGTAAGAAACTATTCATGCTGCAGGATTTGAATGATGTACTAACACTAACACTGTAAGGAATACTCTAAAATATGTTCAATTAACATTTTGCCAAATTCATCTCCCCAAGTACATTGCCACTTTTATCGTCTGCAATAGCTTCTTGTATTGTTAACTTGCCTAAAGAACATGTTAGTGTTGTACTGACACCTAGTGGGGTTCTTTACTTAAGTGGCCCTGAAATATACTTGGGCATAGAGTTAGGAAGGAGACCAATACCAAGGATCGAAACTTGTTAGTCCTTAGGTATAATATTCTTCTCCCTCCTGCTTCATAATAATTTTGATTACCTTGTGGATTATGGCCTTCCTTCCTTGTCTCAACCACCAGAATTCCAAAGACTCAGAAATATCATTTTCAGAGTTAAAAATGATACATTAGTCAAATAAAGGCACACAGCGGAATTGAAGTACTCTGTGACTGACACTTCTTGAAGTCACTTCTTGAAGCTATGAATGCTGTAAAAGTTTAATTCCCACTGCTCTGCTTCCCTGCTTTCTGAGCACCACTATCCTTTCTCCCAACCCTCTGCCATATTTTAGGGTTAGCTATACCTACTTAACAGAAATAGCTTTGTTTTTTGTTACGTAGGTAATCCTAACCCCACTTAATACAGCTTTAATAAGGTGAGATTTGTCTTACCCCTGCCCATAATCAGAAATGCAGTTTGGATGGGTAGCTTCTATTGAATAAAAATTAACAGGAAGGCAGTACATGTAGACTTTTCTACAGTCTCAAGACGATTTTCACCCGCCTCCTTAAAGTACCGGGCTGAGCATCAAAGACTATTTTCTTTATCAAACCAGTATCAAATCTCATCATAAAGTTTAAACTTCAGTGCATACTGCTACCAATTTTGACATGTAGCTGTTTTCATTTTATAAACAAATATTATGTCTTAGTGTGATGTTATGATGTTAGTTATTTCTTGATTTAAGTTGTCGTGCTGAGCAGCACATAGACTGGTAGATACCAAAAGAAGCTCAATTACGCTATAGTGTTATCAAGGTTGCTGCTGCTATGATTTTTGCCCTAGCTGCACCGATCAATAACCTTCTTTACTGTAACTCAATCAGTTTTATCCAACTGCGTCAAACAGCCTATCCAAACTTGTTAATGAAAAGGAGGGTCAGAGCTCCTTGCAGTGCAGCGCAGCAGACCAGCTAACTACAACTCATTAGGGGCGATGATGACTGTCTCCGATTTGAAAATGTCACCTGTTTGATGAATGTCATGGTTAGAAAAATAGATTACAGCTCCACATGCTTAAAAATATTGCCAATTTGTGTCACCATTGCCAATCATAAATAGCACTTCTAACCTTTCCAGAGCATTGATAACTATATCATGTCTGTATGCTCATCTATTTGCATTGGTATCAGTGAATGCCTTTAGGTACGACTTAATGCATAAGTATGTGTTTGTGCCCTTGTCTATATCCACTGACATTTACTTCTTTGGATTTGAAACAGAAAAATAAACTTTACCTGGATTAAATACCAGGAAACCAATTTGATTTTCTTGAAGCATATCTTTTCACAGGGGCATTAGCGGTAATAGAAAGAGCAAACATTAGCCTCAGAGAGGATTTCAGGCAAATGGTACAAGCAAGCTCTTTATGGGTCAGAGCTTTAGATAAGCATGAACTCAGCGCTGTGTTTTCCTTTTCAATTTTCCATTCAATATGGAATTGTTCGGAAATGAGAATTACCTCTGTACAGTTGGAAATGGACCTAGAGCTGCTGTGCATCACGTCACTTATTTCTGACCCAAGGTAATGCCAAACATAAAAATCACAGGAGCAGATGACCTTCAAAGGGACAATATTGAGGTGAAAGTTCAGACTGAAATGGACACGTTTCAGAACACTGATATCCTTAAGAACATTCCTATAGAAAGAGCTTTGATGAGTTCTGGGGAAATGCACTTTTGATACAATTGCAATTCATTGGTACAGGTTTCTGCAACCACAATTTAATTCATATTCTATGGCATCAAAAAGAGAACAAAGGTGGCATCCAAAATAATGCCCTGAGACTGTAATCATTTCATAACACCTGGCTGATCAAAATATAGCAGTTTTGAAGCAAATTGAGTGATGTTAGAAAGACATAGAGTGATCTCTGCTTTGAGCAGATGTGGGAGAGAAATCCTAGCATGTGATAAAGTTCAAAATCTAGTGCTGATTACAAACTCGGAGCAAATCAGAAGGAAAATCTGTGGGTATACATGCAAAGATGATGCCAGTTCAACTTAATTGATCTTAAAAGTTTGATACAATGCAATACTAAACATCAGAAAATTAAGCTCTTCCAAGAAATGTGAAGAGAGAAGAACAAATTTAATTAATTACTTTTGAGCAGTTCCTTTAACAATTTTGAAATATATTTGTGCCTTATTACACGCAAACCTCACAGTCTTGATACATGCTAGAACTTGGGAAAACGTTGAAGCATAACTAGGTTTCAAAAAAACCTGACATTCATATGGTAGCTGCAGAGAAAAAAGTAATCCAAAATCAAAACACCTGCCCCAGTCAACAACTGCTATGGGGTTGTCATCATTGCATGATGCACTCTCAGCTCCAATGAAATGATAGTTTCAAAGAATCGAATTCCTGATTTCAATACCTCATTAGCAATTAATAAACATACAACCTTGAAGTGATATTAAGTGTTATCTTAGCGGTCAGCAAAGATATGATCTCTGCCAGCCCCAACCTACAAACTGTCACCTAAATAAGCATGAATATGTAACTTATTTGCTTTGCTTTTTCCACACCCCCACTAATGAGGCTAGTTACCATAATAAACATAATAAATGCACAACACAGAATACAAAGCCAATAGAGAACAGATACAGCAGTCCTAGAATTGCAGGACCCCAAGGACAGGCCGTTGGTCTTATGTCCATGTTTATAGTTGAATCTTTCTACACCAATCCAGCTTACCCACTTTTGGTCATAGCCTACTTTCCCATCACAATTCACTTGCTTGTCCAGATGCTTTGGAAATGTTGAAAATTTGTATTCTTCCACAACTTCCTAAAGCAACATGTTTTAGATTCCAACCACTCTACTCTTTATGTGAAATGAAAATCCTTTCACATTCTTTGTAAGCTTCCAAGCTCTCATCTTAAACCTACGCCCTCTTGTCTTAAATACCCCTACCATGGGGGAAAAAAAATTCTTATTATTCATTATAACTATACACCTTATAATTTTGTATACCTATATCAAATCAACAACCTCTCCCACTTCAGGGTAACCAATCCCAGTCTATCCAATCTTGCCTGATAACTGAAATACTCCAACCCAGGTAGCATCCTGGAGAATCTCTCCATTGTTGTGACATCTTTTCTGTAGAACTGCAAGAGAAAATGGTAGAAATCCTCAGCAGATCGGAGCAAAATTGCAGATTATCATCTTCTCGGGTGATAGCTGACAAGGATTGCATTTTTAATCAAAGATGAAAGAAAGAGGTATCCTGAATCCAGCACAGGTATGTGAGCTGAGGGTGTGTTGTGGTGCACGGGCCAGGTGAGTGATTTGAATGGAATTGCCAGAATTCAGCAGTCAAAACATAATTCAGTCTCAGATTTTGGTGCTTTGCTGTGAAACAGTAAACACTGGGATCACTTACGTATTCAGAGTGCCATACAGTTCCCAGTCTTGCTTGCAAATTGCTGATCAGATCTTGTGCCAGGTGATAAGTATTTTTTTTAGTGGTTTATTGCCCTGTTAGGAAATTAAATTCTACCACAACCATTAAGAACATCCACAGACAGCCCAATGCCAGCATTAGTATTGCAAGCTGTCAAACGCTGTTGGGACATTTCAGAGATGGGATCAAATGACCTGTAGTCCTTTCATCATCTGTAGGACTCTGGGTTGCAGAGGACTTGCTGTTCCCAGCTCAGGTGAGTGAAGCAGGTTTCAGGTAAATCTGAGCAGAACCTACAAGCCAGCACAATCTGTCCTCTTGTGTTTAAGTTTTTAGAGCCCGATGCAAACCCACAAGGTGTGACCACACCACTAAATAGATCTGTGACACTCTGGTACAATCTTGTTGAAACTAAAGTGACAAGAGGCCACAGGGAACTCCTGGCATGAAACCTGTCCTACAGTTCATCTGCAATGCAGTAAGTGAATGATTGTGAAGAAACAAAAGAAAACAGAAAAACTGAGTCTGTGTTCTTCTGCTCTTTAGAACAGGACACAACTCTTCTGCCTGCACAGCTTCCAGTCAGTAGGATTCAATATCATCTCTCAATGTGGACAAGACCAAAGGGATGATTGTGATGAGAGTAAAACCTGTTGGGAGGATCACTGGGATCTCCCCACCCGCTGTTTATGACATCTATTGGGAGTGTTGTAGACGAAGGGTCTGAAGCATTATCGATCACCCATCCCACAATCTCTTTGACCCACTACCATCAGGAGGGTGACACAGGAGCATCAGGTCTAAGACTGCCAGACTAGGTAGCAGCTTCTTCCCTCAGGCTGTGAGACAAATGAATACCCTACCACCATCAAGGTCTTTTCATGAGGACAGCGTGATGTTTACTGTATTATTTACTGCTTATTGTTTACCTGTGCTGTGAACTACATGCATTTTGAATTATATTATACTTTATTAACTTATTTGTGGTATTTTTTGTACAGTCGGACTACATACAACATTACACAGAGAATGGAAGATTCATTTTATCTTCATTATACCTGTTGCATATTTAATATATCAGTAGCATTTGAGTGAAATTGTAAGTATATTGTTTGTTTAAGCATTTTTTGTTGTTTACACAATTCATTATGGGTTAAATGTACAAAACACATGAAAGGCATATGTCATCACAACACCACATTGTTTTTACCGTAAGGGAGGTGTGCACATACAAAGTTAAACTCATATTCCCAGTTCTCGTTTTCCTTTCAACCAGTTTTTATGTTTTGGAGTTAAAAAACATAACAAAACCGGTGACTGTCTCATCTCTCTCTTCACCATCTTCCCCCTTCAGTCCTAGTTAAAGGCCTCGGCCTGTAAAGTTGATAATTCCTTCTCCTCCATGGATGCTGCTCATTCCAAACAGTTGCCTAACAGAGGACTGTCAAATCAATAGTCTGTTCCCAGGGGGACATCCAGACATGAAAGTTCTGTTGGAAGGTGATCAACTTGGATATAGACTTGCTGCTATAGTCGTAGAGCAATACAGCATGGAGACAGTCCCCTCAGCCTAAAGAGTCTAGACTAGCAATGGTGCCCAACCAGCTAGTCACAATTTCCTGTGTTTGGCCCATGTCCCTCTAAGCTCCTGCCCTCCATGTACCTATCCCATTACTTCTTAAATGTGCAGAGAAGGGAGATCAAGGACACACGCTCCTTCTGTGTGATGCTGGGGTTTGGGGACAGAGTAAAGGAGAATCTGCAATTTTTCAGTTGGATTACCAGTGGAACAATGATCAAAGGTTTCAGAGATCAGGAGGGTTGGACAGCTTCCTCTAAATCAGAATGCATTGGGATGCAAGGGTTTCTTTGCCTTTCCAGTGGTTGGGTACAAGGAAAATATTGTAGCATAACATTAAGGTGTATACTTTACTTATCATTCAGACCTCCCAAGTGTCTGGTACAAGAATAAAACCATGTCACTCCAGCATTTCCCAGCAACAGGCATCAACTTCAAATTTATATGCAGTCCTCCAACTGAGAGAGTGGATTTACATGAACAGCACCCTCAAATATGTAAAAGGTGAGAGGAAGAGCTTTGTCAAAATTTCAGTGTGATGCAAACTAAACAACGTCATTAAGTGGGCTTCACAGAAGGCACAAGAAATCTTTGAGTTGTATTTTGGTGAAGAAAAGTGCTGCAATCAATTATGAAAACAACTGGTATTTGAGGCCGACAAGGTTTCAATTTTCAGGCATCACTTCAGTGAATCAAATCCACTGGCTGCACACAAGGAGCTCAGAGAGCCTCCCTGCAGATAACGAGCTGTCTGCTCACTTACAGACAAGTTGTTGGGGCAACCAGTTTTGAAACAGTTGTAAGGAACTTACAGAGAAATGAGCTTACCATCAAAGGGTTGAAACTAATGGTAATGAAGTGGTTAAATGTATGCAAGGGTGAAAGTAATAGCAAGCTCTGTTGACAGGGAAGAGGGAAGCTGAAATGGAGTATAAACCATCGGCAGAGACCAATTGGCATGCTTTTTGACTTCAACTTCTTGATAAAAGCAGCAGTGTTAAAATAATATAACAGTGAGAAATGAAGTCTCTTCATTTTAATTGCTCCCTGCTTTCATTCCAGTGGAACACTGAAAATTACAATTATCCCCAGTCTTTTAAACAACAGTACAAGGTAAGAAAGCTTACCAAAACAAAAACCGCAGAACCCGAAACCCTGACATGAAATAGTTAAGGCTGAATACACACGGCAAGTCAAGCATCATCAATGGAAAGAGAAACAGAGTTAACATTTTAGATTAGAGGTAAAAAAAAATGGCATTGGATTCCATTTAACAATTATACCATTGGTTGCAAAAGCAACCAGCACTTATAATTGAGTGACCTTGAAAGGATGAAGGATCTTTTAACATGGCAATATTTAATTGCAATCCTGCTATGTGTCAATTTCCTACTAAAACATTTTCTAATTATCAGCTGAATGACTAGTGTTAGCTGTAAGCTTGTGTACCTGCTGAACTGTGCTGTCATAGTCTTCTTCCTCTTTGTAATTCCTATCGAAACAAGACTACTGATAAAAGGAAACCCTGAACATCAACTTTATGAAACTGCTAACAATTTTACACTCAGTGGCCACTTTATGAGATACCTCCTGTACCTAATAAAGTGGCCACAAAGTGTATATTTTGTGGTCTTCTGCTGCTGTAGCCCATACAGTTCAAGGTTGATGCATTCAAGGATGCTCTTCTGTGCATATCACTCCTGTAACATGTACTTATTTGAATTACTGTTGCCTTCCCATCAAGTTGAACTGATCTGCCCATTCCCCTATGACCTTTCTTATTAACAAGCTGTTTTCACCGACAGAGCAGGTAGACAGGTGCACCTAATAAAGTGGCCACTGTGTGTGAATTTTAGATTTTTAGATCCTCTTGCGTATTGTACATGTTGCTCAAGAGTGTCTCTTTTGTTAATAATCTTTGACCCTCTCTGCTTCTTGTCTTCTTGCATTTGGAAGCTTCTGCAGTGAAACAAGTGGCAAGGCTAAGCACGTGAATGCACAAGGAATAGATCAACATGGATTTCCCTGAATTTCACAAGAGTGGAAACTGCATGAAAGACAGGAAACAGACAGGCCCAAGAGGGATTTCATCATGTGCACAAGAATTTTGCAAGTTATTGCCAAAAACATCAAAAGAATTGATTGTAGACTTTGCCTATTGAAGTACATTCATTAAGAATAAGAAAATGTTGCTGTAATATGCTTGATTTGAGTGAGATTAAGCTGTAGGGCTTTCAGAGTTTTGGTTTGTAAATTTCTAAAAATTCAATGTTGCTGCAGAGAAATAGGATATGGATGTCTTTACATAATACACAATATTCCACAATTATAGGAGCTATACGACCTGTGAAGTTCGCTAATGTTGGCGGTCACCATGGACTTTTTGAAACTGGCAGTTAACAAGTTTTGGGATTTAAGAAATTAACACTGAGAAATTGAGTTCACTAAGAGAAATACACAAGAAAACATTCTAAGTCTTCCGGAATGACATTGAAAAAGAAAAAAAAGGTACACAAACCTAACATAGTGACTAAATGGGAATCAGTCTTGAAGCAGAAGTACTTTGCCACAATGTGAAAATACATGATGAGAAAGAAAATCAAATACAGAATGAGATACAAAATGTAATTACAAAGCATTTATTTTTCTCAATCATCAGAGTCAATGTTCAATGTCCAACGTAAATTTATTGTTAATGTACATATACGTCACCTCATGAGAGATCTAACTAGTTTTGCATTGAAATGACATGGCTATTATACACTATATTTGCTATTATTTGGAAAAGTTGAATGTCATCTGCTTTATTTTGGAACGGAAAATGGAAGACAGAGTAGAAACACAGATAAGATGACACAGTTTCTAGAGAATGAAACAAGATCCCTGCTCTTTAATCAAACCTGCCCCTGTCATTGTGTACTGAAATGATGGTAGTACCTGTTTGCTGAAACAGAATTGGGAACATTCACTTCAAATCTTGCAGCTCACCTTTCCCTCAATAAAGGTTCTGTAAATATTGTTTTCACAGAAAACAAGTTACAAGAAGAAACCTGACAGATAAGATTAAAAACAGCCACGCACACTTTAGTTATCAATGCATTATCAATCACAGCTCTGAACAAGTAGGCCTGACATTCTGGGAAGAATTGGAATTACATTGGAATACTGAGAATATACAGCACTGAGACAGGTCATTCAGCCCAACTAATCTATTCAGCAATTTAGGTTTGTTCTATTTTTTGGCATCAAACTCTATTAGGAGAACATCTTAATCTCTTCTACCCGATGTCTAGCATCTCTTAAATTCACTTTAGGCAATGATCCATCAATGCTGAATGAACTCAATGCCTTTTAAGCATGCTTTGATAGGGATAGCTGTGGTACACCTACAGCAGCCCCCATATCAGCAAATGACTGTCATCTCAGTTAATGTGACCAATGTATGGGCATCCTTCAAAAGAGTGCACCTGAACAAGTGTTAAAGATCTGTGCACACCATGTGGATGAAGTATTTATGAACATATTCATCCTCTTTCTTCTACAATCTGAGGATGCCCCCTGCTTCAAAAAGGCATCTGGTCCCAAGTTGTTGAACCGCCTCAGTAACTACCTTACTTCATTACAGTGATGGAATTCTTAGATTCAACTGTAATGAAATGTTTTGGGATTACTTATGGTATGAATCAACTCCTGCATCAGATATAAACTGGATCCACTTCAGTATGCCAACTGCACAGCAAGACAACAGCAGATCCAATTTCTCTGGTTCTTCTCTCCACTCTGGACTATCTGGACGACAGGAACTTTCATGTTTGGCTGCAATTCATCAACTGCAGCTCGCCCTTCAACACAATCATCTCATCCAAACTCATCAGCAAGTTTCAAGACTTGGGCATTAGTACTTCCTTTGCAACTGCATATTTGACCTCATAATTGGCAGACTCCAGCACTGAGAATTGTCATCGCTGATCATCAAAACAGGAGCACGTTAAGGCGGCATGCTCTATCCCATGCTGTACTCACTGTACACAATTGTGTAGCGAACCACGGTTCCAACACCATATTTGCTAACAGCATGACTGTTGTTTAAAAAGCATGAAAGTTGTTGGTGGTATCGGTAAGCTTACCAGAGCAAGGTTGTACACTTGGCCGAATGGTGATGCAACAACTTCTCAGACAATGTCAATAAAACTAAGGGGTTAAATGTTGACTTCAGAACGGGGATGCAGGGTATACATACATCATTCTATACTGAAGGCTTGACAACTGTAAATTCCTGGATCTTAACCCATCAGGTAAACTGTTCTGGGCCCTGTACATAGATGCAATCTCAACAAAAGTGTCCTTACTTTCTTAGGAGGTTAAAATGGTTTGACTTGTTACAATACATATTAACCAAACTTCTACAGGTGTACTGTTGAAAGTATTCTGACTAGTTGCGTCGTACGGTAATTCAAGTGCACAGGAATTTAACAACCTGCAGTAAGAAGTAGACTCTTCCCAATGCATCATGGACACATTTGTCCTTACCATAAACAGTATCGACAAGAAGTTATGCCTCAAGAAGGCAACATTCATCAAAGATCCTTACCATCTGGGCAATGGCATCTTCTCACAGTTACCATCGGATGAGAGGTAAAGGACCCTGAAGTTTGACACAAAGAAGTTCAAGAACAATTATTTCCCCTTAGTCATTCAGTTTTTCAACCCACTGACACAACCCTAGTCACTACAGTTCAGCAACACTATAGTCATTTCGTTCACTTTGCTTTACTTGTGCTATTTCTCAAAAAACTGTGTCTTGTTTATGTTTAATTAATGTTTTTCTATTGAATGCTGCTGAAATGATGCTATGTGTCTGGGGTGCTGCTGCAGGTACGTTTTCCATTGCACCTGTGTACTTGTGCATTTAACAATAAATTTAATTTTGACTTCAATTTTGTTTAACTTATTAGACTAGAACGAGAGTTCAGAATAATTAACATGAAGCCATGAGTTTTAATCTCATGATGGTAGCTGAGGAATTTTGAAAACAGATGATAAATCTGTTAGAATTTATTCTGAGAATGTAGTTTCAAGAGTGAGGGTGAATTATGTGTGTTATTCGATCTTTCAAAAGGCCTACAATAAAATGCTTTATTTAAATTTAGTGGTCAAGACTAGAGTACAATGATGACGAATGATGACAAACCAACAGAAGGCAGAAGTAACCGTGCCATTTTGGGATTCTGGAGCAGCAACTAGTGAAACACAACAGGATTGTTGTTGGGAGCCACATTTTATTCTCAATCTATAGTAATGATTTGGGTCGGCAGGATTTTCTAAAGGCCACTCATTTTAATTCAGCTTCCCACTCCCATTCTGACATTCAGCCCATGGACTCTTCAGTGCCACTATGAGGCCACTCTCAGAACAACACCTCATGTCCATCTCCAACCTCCAACCTGATGGCATGAAGATTGATTACCCAAACTTCTGGTTATTTCTCCACCCTCCCCTTTATCTCTTTTTCCATTCTTCTCCTCACCTCCCACTGGTGCCTCTTCTCCTCCTCTTTCTCTCATGGTTTACTGTCCTCTCCTATCAGGTTCCTTTTATTTCAGTCCTTTACCTCTTCCACCTATCACCTCCCAGCTTCTTACTTCAGTCCCCCTCCCCCTCATCTTTCCCTTCACCTAATCTCACCTATCACCTGCCAGCTTGCACTCTTTCCCCTCTGTCCACCACGTTATTCTGGCTTCTGCTCCCTTCCTTTCCAGTTCTAATGAAGGGTCTCGGCCCAAAATGTTGAGTCTTCACTCCCCTTCATAGATGCTGCCTGGCTTGCTGAGTTCTATCAGCATTTAGTGTGTGTTGCTCAAGATTTCCAGCATCTGCAGAATCACTCATGTTTATCTATGATTTATGGCAGGGTTCCAGTGTGAGATATGGGAAGGATGCAGAGGAGCTTCAAGGCATTACAGGCAGCTAAGTGATGGGCAAGGCTATGGTAGATAATGTGGGATAATTATGGTCATTTACATTGGTAAATAAGCAGGAAGACAGAGCAGTTTATAGATGGCATAACTCTGAGACGTTGGAGTTCAGAGGCTCTTTGCACATGGAACACTTAAAGTTAACATGCACATTCAGCATGTAATCAGGAAGAAAATACACTAGAGTTTTGTTATGTATAAGACAAAGGAATTAAAATCGCAGAACAAAAATTGTGGTTTCTGAAAAGTGTTTCAAATCTCCAATTTTCATTCATTCCTAGTTTTTCATAGTAATTACATCAAATAGCAAGGCAAAACATTGGTTTGTGATTCTTAGGCATTACGATTCCTTGGAAATGTTCCACCTGACTTCGTAGAAACAGATTTAGTGTTAGTTATCTGTTGGTCACAAATATTTTCTCATGAATTATTGACTATATCTAATCAGTAGCTTAGCACCTGGAGAAAACCCATGCATTCATGTGGAGAACGTAAAAGCTTTCTTACGGAGGATGTTGGAATTGAACTCCAATCTCCAACACCCCAGGCTGTAATAGTGGCCACGCTGCCCTCAGAGACGGTATGAGTGTGGTTCAAGATGTCAGCAGAAATGGAGGACACTGGCTCCATTTCAACTTTCAAGGGAAGTATATGGATGTGAGTGGTATGGAGCGCTTTAGTCTCAGTGCAGTTTGATGAAGCTCGGCAGAAAAACAATTTGGCATGGATTGGATGGGCCAAAGGGTCTGTTTCAGTGCTGTAGTGCTCTATGACTATAAGTCATCAGGCTTTATCCACTGAAGTTGGGTGAGACTACAAATAGTGGTCATGGGTTAAGGGTGAAAGGTCGAATGTTTAAGGAGAATCTTCTTCACTCAGGGGGTTCTGAGAGTATGGAATGAACTGGCAGTACAAGTGGAGCAAGCAAGCTCAATTTCAGCTTTTAAGGGAAGCTTGGGTAGGTACTTAGGTTGTAGGGATATTGAAGGCTATGGTCCTGGTGCAGGTTGATGTGAGTTGGCAGCTTAGCTAGTTTCAGCATGGACTAGATGGACCAAAGGGCCTGCTTCTGTGCTGTACTTCTCTATGACATTTCTTTTTAGGCATCTTTTAAAATGTGTGATGTAATAGATCCCGGCCAGGGGTTTATTCTTGCTAAGAGTAGTTTATTTCATGTCCTACTTCTCTTAAATTTACTAATTTAATATACCAGTAAATCTCAATTCTCAACCTCATTTCCCAATGACACAGCCATCTGATCTAAATCCTTGCTAAATAAAACAAAATAATTGGGTAATCTTACTGGCATTTTGCCATGTGATCTGATTTAATCTTAATTGGATCTCAATAGTACCATTCCAATACCAGCCTTTTTATGTTTGTACGAAACTACCATCATATTTTCCTTGATAAGTCAATTTTATGATTCCTCATTATTTTCTATCCTAACCATTTTGCATTCTCCAGTGTTATGCATTCACCTCTGCCCGCTTTGCTAGTATTTTCCTCTCTTAATCTGAGGTTTTTCTTTAATATCTTCATTTGTTCCCCGTGATTCATTCGTTTAAGTGAATGTTTATTTTATTTCCTGCATGCTGGTGGACACTATTTCACATTTCTCAACTTCTTTATTTATCAGCAATGCCACTCATTTTATTTTCTCAAGTTCCACTCTCAGCCTTTCAGTTCCTCCTCAATCAATTTCCTGGACTTCAGCCTTCTCTGCCAAATGTTCACTGAAATCTATTCTATTAGATGTGTTCAATGTCACCCTATTGATATCATTGAGTCAGATTGTAGATATTATCTCTGGTTCCAATATTCAAGTGCAAAACTTTAGGCTCCAGTCTTAGTGTGTGGAGACATTATCTTTTCAATGGGACATCGAAGCAAGGTTTGATTTCTTCTCTCAACTGAATAATGTAAGGAGAAAGATGTCCTGGTCAATATTTACCCATTAATCACATTAATTAGAGTATCTGTTTATTATTGTATTTCTATGTGGAAACTTGTTCCCATGGTTCCTCTATTACAATTGTTTGCCCTTATTCTTCCTTGGTTGTTGATGTGGAGATTACGTGAGATACCACATAAATTAATGCATTCTTTTTGTTAGGATTTTAGTAACTGGTCAGGAATGAGATCTGCACTCAATATAATAACTTAATCTTTCCCATTCTCCCTATCATTTTTGACCTATTAATTTCACACTGCTTACTAATTTGTCACAATTAATTAGTGATACTAATTTCTGGCGGTATAGTAGTGCAGCTAGCACAGCCACTGCCTTACTACATTTGAGACCCAGATTCAAACCTGACTTTGGTTTGAGTAGAGTTTGCACATTTGCCCTGTAATGATTTGAGTTTCCTCAGGGTGCTGTGGTTTCATTCTGCATCCCAAAGAAGTGGAGTCAAAAGATTGGTTGGTCACTATAAATTACCCAGCAGCAGAACATCAGGAAATGGAAGTTGATAAACATCTGGGATTAATCTAAGTAGACAGTTGATGGCTGGCATGGACTCACTGGGCCAACTGGAGTATTGCAAGCATTTTAAAACATACAACATAGAACAGTACTGCACAGGAACAGGCACTTCAGCCCATAATGTTGTGCTGATCCAATTTATTAGTTTTAGGCCTCATATCTAAGAAAAGATATGCTGGCATTGGAGAAGCTCCTGAGGAGGTTCACGAGAATGATTCCAAGAATGAAAAGGTCAACATATGAGGAGCCTTTAATAGTTCTGGGCCTGCACTTGCTGGAGTTTAGAAGAATGAGGAGAGATGTCATTGAAAACTATTGAATATTAAGAGGCCTCTTTAGAGTCGATGTGGAAAGGATGTTTCTTATAGTGGTTGAGTCCTGGATGAGAGTGCACAGCCTCAAAATAGAGGGATGTCTGCTAAGAACAGAGATGTGAAGGAAAATCTTGAGCTAGAGGGTGGTGAATGTGTGGAATTCATTACCACAGAATGTTGTGGAGGCCAGAACATTGGGTATATTTGAAGCAGATAGGTTAATAGGTTCCTGAATGGTAAGGGTGTCAAAGATTAGGGTGAGAAAGCAGGAGAAAGGGGTCGACAAGAATAATGTCAGCCATGATGGAATGGCGGAGCAGATTTGGTGGATCGAGTGGCTTAATTCTGCTCCTATATCTTACAGGTCAGTTTCTGTGTTGAATCTATGATTCCAGTATCTGACACTATCTCACTAGTCAAATAGCATTGAATAATTTTGATCTTATACTCATATCTCTGATATGTTTCCATATTTTTCTTATGTCTTAATTACATTAATGATCTATTATTGCCTGAAGGATTGTAGTGTACCCTCAAAGAAAGACAGCAGGTCTGAAGTACCATTCAATGACTAGTTAGGCCTGTTTCTGGAAACTTCTGTGGTGCCCAATAGCCAAGCTCTTTGGTGCTACTTAACCTATACAGAACACTTTGCTTTGAATTTCCACAGTCATGTGAGTTCACAAAAAATCATAATCACATTCAGCTCTAGAAAATAAAATTGATTTTCATGTATTATGCTATAAACTGCTAAGCCTCTGAATTTCTTAGCCATTATCATCAACTCTAATATGATAGATTATATTTCTTACTTGTTGATGATGATGTCACTTTTCCATTGCCATAACATTTTATGTGCAGCTAATTTACCTCACCATTCCCCCTCCTATCTTTCATTAAACAGAACTATATCTATCTCTCAGTCCTAATTTTTCCGCCACCTCTATTAAATTTGTTTTCTCCTAACATTTTATGGCTTCCATACCTGTAGTCTGAACAAAGAAAGGAGTCTAATCAGTTTAACTCTTCTGTTTAATCTCCTTTTTATTTTCAAACATCTTTTTACTCTCTTGTTTTATAACTCCACTTATTCACTGTTTATTTATGTCCTCCTCCAGTTTAGCCTTCCTTATGTTCTTATTCTGCTTTCATTAATATTTTGGCTGGGTTTATTTCATCACTCGCTCTACTTTAATGGCTTTCAGCTGATCATACAGTTGCTCATTCTTCTCAAGCATCAGCTTAATTAATAGAATATATTTGCATAAAGTCTGTTGTTTGCTGTTAGGATAACATATTCTGCAAACCCTAGTCAATGTTTGTACACTATTGTATCACCAAACATGTCTATAAATATTTGATCTGACAAATTTTCTTTTGGATTAAATATAATCTCTTCCCTCTTTATCCATATACAAAAAGGGGCAGTGTTTCTAAGATAAAGAAAATTAGTGAGAATTTATTAGAAAATTAGTTACACCCAATTATATCTCACACTGTCTTTGCAAAGGTTTGATCATATAAAATGAGACACAAGATAAATAAGTATGTGTTTCATTATACCACTGATTATGACAACAATTGCTTGCATTTCCATCTGTAAATAAAGATATGTAAATTCAAGTACAGCCAGTAATTATGTACAGGTCAGTCATCAATCACAAATAATGAACAGCTCATGTGGAAAAGAAAGGTCATAAAGAAACAGAAAACAGCTATATCATCACTAAATACCAAAGTGTAGCATCGTATTTCAGTGTACAGTAACTTAGATTAAATATATAGATACTTTTAAACATACCCATAGAACATTCAGAACCCTTTCCCAACAACTTCCACTATACAAAATCTGTCCATGTAAAATACCTTTTTCATTCCCTTGCCACCTATAAGAACTTCTAAGATTCAGGTAGCTTATTTTCAAAGTTCAAAATTCAAAGCAAATTTATTCTCAAAGTACATATATAAACAACCCTGAAATGTATTTTCTTACAAGCATACTCAATAAATCCATAATCGGATAGCAACCATAATAGAACCAATGAAAGATCACACCAAAGTGGCATACCTTGCAGATCAGGAAGATTAAAGCCTGATAGATACAAAATCCCCACCACTTAACAAAACTTATGTCAAATCTGAACAGAGTGGGTTTGAAAATTTACCTGAAAAAAATTATGTTGTGCAGATGGACTTTAACAAACCCCGATACATGCACAGTGCAGAGTATCTTGACTTGTTGCATCATGGTCTGGTATGGAAACACCAATGCCCATGAACAGAAGAGCCGACACAAAGTGCTGAACACTGCTCAGTCCATCACAGCTAAAACCTTCCCCATCATTGAGTACCTCAACAAGCCATAAAAAGGCAGCATCCATCATCAAGCACCCCCACCATTCAGGCCATGCATTCTTCTCAATATTACCATTAGGAAGTAGATACAGAAGCCTTAGTTCTCAGAACACTAGGCGCAGGAACAGTTGTTGCCCTTCAACCACCAGGCTCCTGCACCATAACTCCACTCACCTCAACTCTGAGCTGATTCCATCATCTATGGACTCTCTTCCTAGGTTTCTAAAACTCATGGTCTTGGTATTATTTATTTAGTTAGTTAATTGTGTGCACAGTTTGTCTTCTTTAGTACATTGGTAGTTTGTCATTGTGTGTAGTTTTTCATTGATTTTCTTATATTTCCCTGTTCTAATGAAACTCAAGGTAGTATATAGTGACGTATATGTATTTGGATAACAAATTTAATATGAACTTTGAAAATCATGTTAATGAACCATTAACTTGGAAAAATAATATGGTTAACTGGTTACATGTTTATTGTGTGAGTTTTCTTCTACTCTGCAGTTTTACTAGCATATATCTTCCTTAAATGATGCAAAGCATAACATTATTTTCTGATTAAATTTAGCATTACATTGATTTAATAGAGACTGCACCATTCACTCTCAGAATAGCTAGTATTTAATAGGACTGATGACCATGAACTTTCTGACAAACAGATTTCAAGTACATTAATACAAACAGAAAAATTGATCTCCGCACAGCCATGTGCTTTCAGCAGGTTCCTGCTCACACTCAAGATGTCAGCAATGCGAAAATAACTCCTGCCAGAGGATTACTCATTCGTATACTGTATTTAACACATGCAACAATCCACTACCCTCAGCTTCACTGAGAAAATCAAAACAACAATTCTCAAACTCTGAGGTGGGGAACTTATGATTTCAAGTAATGCAAATTTTCCATGGCAGTGATATCTAAGGTGCAAACAGTTTTTTTAGAATACTCATAACCATACACTATCCTTCAAAGTACTCTGCCATTGCTCACTGTGTTGCAGTGTGCTGGAATTCTCTGGGAACACTCCCCAACAGTGGCATGATTGCTGGATGTATTTTATTCTGTCCCTTTGAAAGGTGCATTATAAGATCAGAGCAATCCCAGGAAGAGCACTCGTCTTGGGAGCAATTTGTGTCCTAGAGTTTATCAAGATCCAAGTATTCATTTGATTAATTATTTGAAAAAAAAAGAGAACAGATATTAAATGTAAAATCAATGCTGAAAATATTCAAGTCATCAGGCAGTAATTGTGGCAAGAGAAAAAGAGTTATCATTTTAAGTCTATGACCTTTTATCAGAATTATCAAAATGCTTTTTACCAGAAATGTTGACTTAATCTGCTCTTCACAAATTCTGCTCAACACACTGAGTATTTCCAGCTTTTTCAAATTTTGTTTCAGATTTACAATTTATACTTTTTATAATTATATATTTTATTATACATTTTAATCTATTTGTAATCTTCACACTTCAATTCAGTGTCATTAGGTAGTATCACAAGTACAGAGTCTGTTCTTGTTCAAGAATCTGATGGTTGAGGGGTGGTAACTGTTCTTGAACCTGGTGGTCTAAGTCCTGAAGCACCTGTACTTTCTACCTGATGGCATCATCATCATCATCAGGTGCCATGCCCAGTCTGAGCTTTGACTGCCATGGCCCATACACTTCTGTTTCGGGTCAAGTGGATCTATTCATTGGTATTTATTTTCAGTTCTCTGGCTGCTGTCTCCATCATCATTTGTCTTTGTCTTCCTCTTGCTTTCTTCCCTTCAATCTTTCCCATAAGTACCGTGCATTCTAACTCCTCTTTCCTAATCACATGTCCAAAGAAGTTACATTGCCCTTTCATGATCTCATACATTATTTCTCTTTTTGTGCTTGCTCTGTTCATGACATCCTCGTTAGATATTCATTTCATCCATGATATTCTTTGCATCCTCCTCAAAAACCACATCTCTGCTGCTTCAATTTGTTTCCTCATGTTACTAGATATTGTCCAACATTCTGAGCCAGATAACATAAGTGGATAAACATAACATTTTAGTTCTCCGAGGCAGGTTGTCATGCCTAGTTTAGTGTTGGTCAGTATACTCTTCATTCTTGTAAAGGTGCCTTTTGCCATCCTTATTCTTCTTTTGACATCCATGTTGCACCTGCCATGTGATGTCACCCAGCTTCCTAAGTAGCAAAAGTTCTGTACTTGTTTTATGTCTTCCCCATTTATTTTCAGTCTGCAGATAGGATTCTCCTTCTTGTTGGATATCACCATGTCTTTTTGCAATTGATGGATAGACCCATTTTTGCACTTTCTTCAACAATGAAATCAATTAAGTTTTATAGTTCTTCCTCCGTACTTGCAATTAACACAGTGTCATCCACATATCTGAAATTATTGATGGAAGCAGTGGGAAAAAAATATGGCCTGGGTGATGCAGGTCTTTGATGATGGATGCTTTTTTTCAAATGGCAACGGTTAATGTAGAAGTGCCCAATAGTCAGGAGAGTTTATAAGGAGGTGTGAGGAGATACATTTGGGAGCAATAATCAGGTCTAGCATATTTACTATGAATGGTAGAGCCACAAGGAGAACTAAAGAGGAGCCGACATTGGAGTACAAGTTCAAAGATCCATGAAAGTGGTATTGCAAGTTGATAACGAAGTAAAGGTGGCATGTACATTAGTTAGGGCACAGAATACAAAATAAGCAAAGTTATGCTCCAACTTTTATAAACCTTTGGGTAGCCTTAATTGAAGTATTGTATAGATTTCTCCACATTATATGAAATAACCCCAGTGATCTAGCAGGAGAGGTTCACCAGGATGTTGCCTGGGATGAAGCATTTCAGGGATGAGCAACAACTGGAGAAGCCAGGTCTGTTCTCCCTCCAGCAGATGAGGTTAAGAGGGGACATGACTGAGTTATATATAATTATGATAGCCTAAATAGTTTTTGTTTTCATGCCAGAGGTAGACAAAACAAGAAGGCATTGATTTAGAATAAAGAAGAAGAAATTAGAAGGTGTATAAGCATTATGGTTAAATGTCATGAAGATAACAATTCTGTGGTAATGAAAGGTATTGAAAAAGACACTTCTACAATTAATATAATCTAGACAAAATCATTTTTCTTTAATCTGATTTGACAATAAGAAGCAAACGCTTTAAAGTGGAGGACACAGTGCAATGAAACCGTTACAATGGCAGAGGTGAAACACTGAAAGGTTTTGTGGGCCTCTTACAAAACTTCTAAATATATTTCTTCTGAACTACTCTCACTGCAATCTGCAGCGTGTAATTTTCCTTTAAGTAATGTACTTTTGAACCACCTTAATGAACTAGTGACTTCACAGTCTTCTCTAGAACTCCGCAGACTTAACACGCCAGCATGCAGATGCAACACCTTTAAGTGGACAAAAGAATATCACTATGCCTAAAAGAGACAGGGAGGGCTCTAAGCCAAACCAAGAAGTCAAGGTTTCAAACTTCTCTTGCCCAACATTTCGTCAGCAAATATTCAGTCGCCGGAGAGAGAGATTGAGGAAGTAAGGGCAAGATTGCTGTAGCGTAGGGAAATGAGGAATTCCCATGTTCTATGTTTCATGGAGAAATGGGTCACCCCAGTCATACCAGATATGCTGCTGAGACCTGATGGCTTCTCAATACACTGAATAGACTGGATTGTAGAATCAGATGAGACAAAATGTGGGGGTCTGTGCTTCATGATATACTCTTTGTAGTAATACAATTCTGGTGACAAAGAACATTACAAGAGGTCTAGGTATGATCTTAGGAAACTAATCCCACATGAAATATTGTAATTCCAGACGAAACTTGGATCACTGAAGGTTGCTCGAATGCTATCACCTCCTACAAAGTGAAATCAAACAACAGATGACAATGAAGCTTCGCTCCCAGATGAGCTTTTATGCTTGTCAAAAGATGGAGTTACCTTCACAATCTCCCACAGATCCCAATGACCCTGTTAATTCAGTCTCTGAGGCTGATATGACAGCATCAATCAGGAGGAAGGACCCATGAAAAGCATCTGGCCCAGATGGGGTACTTGGCAAAGTACTAAGGACCTGTGCTGATCAACAGGCTGGAATTTTCACTAATAGCTTTAATCTCTTGCTTTGGCAGTCTGACATACCCACCTGCTTCAAGTAGGCTTCAAGAATACTGATGCTCAAGAGGAACGCGGTAACCTGCTTTGATGACTATGGTCCAGTATCACTTAGGTCCATGTGATGAAGTGCTTGTAGAGGTTGGTCATGAAGCAAATTAACTCCTGCCTGAGAAGTGAATTAGATCTATAGTCCAATTTTCCTACTGCCACAACAGTGCAACAAGAGATGCCATTTTATTGGCTCCTCCTCAATGCTGGAACATCTGGACAGCAAAGATGGGTACATCAGGATGCTCTTCATTGATTAGTTTTGAGGGGATGATGGTATGAAATTTGAGCTGTAGTCAATAAGCTTGAAGACCCAGACCTCAATACCTTCTTGCTAAATTGGATCCTCGATTTCTGTATTTGCAAACCCCAGTCAGTTTGGATTGGCAACAATATCTCCAGAATTTTCATCAGCACAGTTGCACTATAATGCTGTGTGCTGAGCCCTCTACTCTACTCACTTTATACGTATAACTGTGAGGCTAAGCACAGCTCAGTGCCATATTTAAGTTTGCTGATGACACCATTGTTGTTGGCCAAATCAAAGGTGATGACAAAGCTCCACATAATTGGGAGAGCTTGCAAATCTGGCTGAGTGGTGCTACAAAAACAACCACCTCACACTCAATGTCAGAAGGAGCTGATTTGACATCAGGAGGAGGAAATTGGAAGTCCATGAGTCAGTCCTCATCAAGGCATCAGATGTGGAGAGGTGCAGCAATTTTAAATTCCCCAGTGTTATAACTTCAGAGTATCTGTCCTGGGTCCAGATGTGTGCAATTATGAAGAAAGCATGGCAACGCCTCTACTTCCTTTGAAGTCGGTGAAGATTTGGCACGGCATCCAAAACTTTGACAGACTTTGATAGATGTGTTGTGCAGAGTATATTTACTTGTTGCATCGTGG
The DNA here is from genome assembly GCF_030144855.1 of Hypanus sabinus. Taxonomy (NCBI): domain Eukaryota; kingdom Metazoa; phylum Chordata; class Chondrichthyes; order Myliobatiformes; family Dasyatidae; genus Hypanus; species Hypanus sabinus. Next base: position 74,007,703 of record NC_082720.1, on the reverse strand, counting down.
CCTGGTATGGAAGCACCAAAGCCCTTGAACGGAAACCCCTACAAAAAGATATGGTCCAGTCCATTATAGACAAGCTTCTCCCCAACACTGAGTGCAGCTACACAGAGCACTGTTGTAGGAAAGCAGCATCCATCATCGAGGACCTGCACAATCCAGACCAAGCTCTCTTCTCACTGCTGCCTTCAGGATGAAAGTATGAGAGTCTAAGGACCCACACCATCAAGTTCAGGAAGAGTTACTACCCCTCAACCATCAGGCGCTTGAACCAGAGAGAATAAATTCACTCACCTCCATCAATGAACTGTACCCACAACCCATGAACTTTCATTCAAGGACTCTTTATCTCATGCTTATGTGTAGATTATTATTTTTTTCTCTTTCCTTTAGTATTTTCATCTTGTTTGTCTGGCCTATTGGGCATGGTATTTCATTGATTCTATTATGTTTCTTGTATTTACTGTGACTGTCCACAGGTGATAGAATCTCACAGCTGTATATGGTGACATACAAGTACCTTGATAATAAATTTACTTTGAACAATGAACTCTGAACTTTAGTATGATGTGCATGGCACTGGTCATCATCCCAGTCAATCAATGCATGATCTGTTTCCTGAACAACCAGCAATAGGTTCTGCTTATAGAAATAAGACCATCTTAGTCTTATTTCCCCACAACGATCCAAAAGAGTGTTGCACAGGGAATGACATCATTTTCCATATGTGGCAGAGATGGAAAGTATGTCAGATGTCCAAAAGTGAATTCAGTCTTTGAAACATCCAAATGACTTTCTGGGATGATGCAAAATGACCCAGCAATTGTGCTAACATGTTTCCTTTCAGGTCATCTCAATTTTCAGTCATATGTAACTGAATAAAACAAAGTTGTTGGCCAAAATTCTAGATCCAAATGTTCAAGATTACCTGGGTCAATATCTCAAAGAATGGTGACTGAAATTGTTGTACACAACATTGCAAAATGTTTCTTGCTGACTGGTTTAGTTTGTCTTTGTATACTGTATCTCAATGCTTCTGTTTGATAAGCTTGCCTCTGTCTGCCTAGGGAGTCCATTCAGAAGATTTACCACATGCTCACTGAAATAATTGCTCACAATTTCTGGTATGCCTCATTTGTTAGATTATTTTATTTCCCACAAATGGCATCTTGATGTTTAAGTCACTGGAGTAGCAGCCATAGTTCTGGACCATCAATCCAGAAAAATGGGTTCAAATTTCACCAGCTGTGGAATTTAAAAACTCAGTAATTAAAAAAATACTGGAGGTAAAAGGAAAAGTTAGTCTTAATAACAGTGGGCATAAAACTGAATTTTCATACAAATCCACCTGATTGCTAATTACTCTTCCTTGATCTGACTGATATGTGATATCAGGCCCACTCATGTGATTGACTCTTTATGGCCTCTTCAGTTTAAGAGCAATTATGCATGGAAAATAGATGTCAGCAGCGTCAGCGGTGTCCACATCCCTTGAATTAATATTTTTTTTCTCTCCTGCAAATTGCTGGAAATCTGGACCAGCAACCGGTGTTGGTGATTAGTGAATTTGATGTCTGATAAGGGACAGATTTTTGCTAAGTTAAGTGCAGAAAGAATACTGAAATGAATTGACTATTTCTTACATACTTCACATACATGATGAGTAAAAATCTCTATGCTACGTCTCAGTGCAAATGTACAATCTCAGTAATTTATAACAAATAGAACAGTCAGTGTAACATAGAAATACACTCAAATTAATCAGTCTGATGGACTGGTGGAAGAAGCTGTTGATCCTGACTTTTATGCTGCAGTACCATTTCCCGGACAATAGCAGCTGGAATAGATTGTGGTTGGGGTGACTCAGGTCCCCAATTACCCTTCAAGCATTTTTTTCACACCTGTCGTTTGTAAATGTCCTGAATCATGGGAAGTTCACAACTACAGAGCGCTGGGCAGTCTGCACGACTCTCTACTGAATCTTGCGATTAAGAGAGGTACAGTTCCCATACAGGCAGTGATGCAGCCAGTCAGTATGCTCCCAGTTGTGTCCCTGTCGAAGTTCTTAGGATTTGGGGGCCTATACTGAACTTCCTCAACCGTTTGAGGTGAAAGAGGTGCTGTTGTGCCTTTTTCACCACTTAGGATTAAGATACAGGATTAAGATATGGGAAACAGATACAACAAGAATAAGTAAAATTTAAAATATATTGTATGTTTACTGGTATGGATGCATTAGCTGCTCTATATATTGTCTGGAAGATGTGTATAACAACTCTGAAATCTGAGATTTGCATCATCTAGAATGAGTGTTCCCAATGTGTTTTATGCCATGGACCAATGCCATTAGCAAGTGGTTCATGGACTCCAGGTTGGGAACCCCTGATCTAGAATGTGTAAGCTACAGAGAGAGTGCAAAGGAGATTTACCAGGATACTACTTGGATTATAGAGCACGTCCTATGCCGATAGTTTGAGTGAGCTAGGACTTCTCTCTTTGGAGTGAAGGAGGATAAGAGGTGACTTTAGAAAGGTGTAGAAGATAATGTGCAACGATCATGTAGACAATCAGAGACTTTTTTCCGGGGTGGAAATGGGTATTACAAGGGAGCATAATGTTAAGGTGATAGGAGTAACCTATAGGGAGCATATCAGATGTAGGCTTTTACACAGAGAGTGGTGGTGTGTGGAATGAGCTGCCAGGAATGGTGGTGGAGACAGATGTTTTAGGGACATTTGAAAAACTCTCAGATAGGAACACAGATGATAGAAAATTGCAGGGCTATGTTGGAGAGAAAGGTTGAATTAATCAAAGTAGTTTACTATGATTGACACAACATGATGGGCTGAAGGGCATATACTGTAGTGTTCTATGTTCCGGAAGAATATTGTTCAGTGCACTGAAGAAACATAAACTGGAAGCTCTCCTCCCAAGTCACCAACTTGGATATATATTACCATTCCTTCATCATCCTGAGGTCAACATCCTGAAAGTCCAAACCCAACATCTGCACGGGATTACTTCATCAAATAGACTGGAGAGGTTAAAAAAAGGAAGATGGCCCTTTGTAACATTCTCTGGGGCAAGTGCTAATATGCCCCAAGGTAACAATGTCATAAGAATAAACAAAGTAGTAAATAGCAGGATCATTTCAGCAATCAATTAGTTGTTTGCTGAGAATCCCTTGTGTGTGAATGGTAATTTGAATAACAATTTAATTATCAATGTTACAGGTATCTCTTCATTGGTAACATAGCGTCACAGGATACTGCCATATCTGTGTCAGCTCTGTGAAAGAGCAGTCCAAATTCATTCTATACCTTGGTTTCCCCTATAACCTTGCAAATCATTTCTCCTTTTGTTTCTTTTTCTTTAACTCAATATTAGTATGTTAGATTGCTGAGGGCTTTAAGATTTAGTGCTCACAGTTGCTGTAGCCCCAGTGAACTGCAATAATTTCAAGCCGTGACAACTAAAATACCACACGGTGACACAGAATCAGACTTTTAATTAGATAGATGAAAATGTGATAACTAATAAATCACTGAACAAAGCAAAGCAATGAAACAGAGAAATATCTGTCTGAAAGATTGTTAGTTTTGTTATGAGTACTTTAGTTGCCAAGCCACATAAAATACCAAGAACTGTAAACATTTTCATTGCTTGGCTGTCAACAGAGACACAACTCCAATTCATTTGGGCTCTGATGTGTTAGGTATTCACCAGGATTTGACTATTACATAAACTAAAATACTGAAAATACTTTGGCAGCATATTTTGTTCACATACTACTTACATACCTGCTTGATCTTTGCACTTCATGCCCTCTTTATTCTGAATTTATTTAATGGTTCATTCATTGTTCAATTATAAAGGGATTATTCCCCCATCATTGACAATTAGAATTCATGAGATTTTGTTAGAAATGTTAAGGATGGGATGGAAACAACTCAGAGATTTACTTCTTTCAAAAGCTGATCCTTTAGTTTCAGTCTCAGTCATCATGAATTTGGCAAAATAACATATCCTGGAGAAATCTCCAACTTCATCAACTGATAATGGTATCTGACAAAGTTAAGAAAAGTGAACCATGACAAGTGTAAGCAAGAATGAAAATCCAAACATGCCATTGATCCATAATTCAGTTATCTTCATATTTGTTAGCAACACAAGATCAGGACCTTAAAACATTCAAAATATGAACAATAGAAACAGCCACCATGGACTTGATGGAGTTACTACTTTGGTACACAATCTTTGATGATTAATTCCCTTTAATAAGTTTTCTTTCTGCTGAAAAATGCAAGAATCTTCAGGGACAGAAAACAGAAACTTAACTAATCCCATATCTGTGCACTCCAGGTCTCAACTCAGCTCTCTGAAGTCAGCTGCAGTGAGACAACAAAGACCTTGCCTGGTTGATTGTCCAAGAGATCATGTTCAGGAGACAGTTTTCTCCATTTTCCTCCACCAATCTATGTTAAATAAAAGCACATATTATACCACTCTAACATTTCTATTTCTTACCCAGTCAATTTAGAGGCATGTTAAAGCTGTGCAATGATATTTGATTTTGAAAAGGATACTCATTGCCCTCATAACCAAGAAATTAGGGCCTTACTGTTCAAGTAGTTTAAAACCTATTGTGCAATCTGAAGATACTGTGAACCAGACCAATATAGGAAGCCTAGTCACTTGACCAAGGCCTCTCAGAATTCAAACGTTAGTGCTAATCTCATCATGCTTTAGCCTCACCTACAAGTAAAATGTGTTTAGGTAATTTAAGGAGAAAACAAACACTTTATTTATCAATTTCAGATGCCTCACTGAATTAACCAGTCAAAATTAGTTTTATCACTGAATTAGACTTGAAATGTGTTGTTTTAAGTAGAAGAGTGCAAAGATTTAAAATAGCCATAAATCACAAAAATAAATAGTGGGAAAATGAGTAACGAGGGTGTGTATATGGATCCATAGATCATTCATAAATCTGCTGATTGATGGGGAGGAAACTGTTTCTGAATTATTGAATGTGGGTCTTAGAGCTTTTCCCTGATGGTAGGCATGAGAAGAGTTCACATAGTAGATGGTAAGGGTCCTTTATGATGGATGGAGTCTTTTTAAGGCACCAACTCTTGATAATGTCCTCGATGGTGGATAGGATTGCACTAGTGATGGAGCCTTCTGTCCACAACTATCTGCAACCTCTTGCAGTTCTGTTCATTGAAGCCTCCATACCAGGGTAAGGTGCAACCAGTCAGAATGCTGTCCACCATATAGCAATTAAAATCTACAAGAATATTTGTTCATACATTAACTTTCCAGAAAATCAGGACAACCTAGGGCTGCTGGTATTCTTTCCTCATGATTGCAATAATTTTCTGGGACAAGGATTGACCTTCCAATATGCTGATGACCAGGAACTTCAAGCTACTCACCCTTAAAGGACCACAACTCAACTTCAGAACTAATACTTGTGCTTTTAAACAAATCATCCCAATGATTCAGCTGGAGTAGCACAACGTAACATTGAACATGAATCACATGACCTAAGCATTTTCTATGACACATAACCCTGCCTCTTACTTTGAATCGCCCAGCAAAGTAAGGTTTTTTTTTCAACTTTCCCACTGTCCTTTATGATTGGATTTTGGCCCATAGACATATTAAGAACTAACTAATTTGACAACGCTGCTTCAGAGGTTAGCTAAGAAATTTTGCCATGGGATTGAACAGAAGAAACCTTAAAATCAGTCACAAGAGCTGGCAGAGCTGATTCTTGACAAAAGTATTGTCCTGCTTAATTGTGCCAAGAGTTAACTGGGAAAGGAGGTACAAAGAGCCTTGAAGGCTTCAAGCCTCATTGAATGCATGTGGGTTCAAGCATAATTCTTGTGAGCCATATGATTAGTATTCCACTGCACAAAGCCCAAGCACAGAAGTCATTCTGAATTTGAAGGTTGAAATCCGTTGTTTATCTTAAAGGTGTCTACCTTACCTTGGCCACAATCAGAAAATCCAACTGTGTTCCTCCATGTACATGTCTTCCTTAACTTTCCACCATTACTGATCAGCCTCAACATTACCTAATGCCTAAATTCACAATAACACCTCATCACATCTCCTGACAAGTACCCTATCATCTGACCAATACTTCTACCATCACCAATCTACCCCTATAATCATCTGACACACATTGGCCATCCCCAGGAATTTTTTTGCATCTTTCCCAGCCTTCTTTGACTCAGCAGTAACATACATTTCTTTCCCTCTTTCAGTCCAGATGATAGGTCCTCATAACATTTCCCTCCATAGATGTTGCCTGACTTGCTGAGTTTGTTACTCTGAATTCCAGCCTACGTTCCATTCATGATATTGATAGTGGTGGCAGATGGTGAAGAAGAAATTTTACTGTCCTCTGCTCATTGCCTTATGCCTCCAGTACAGTTGAACAACTGAGGATTCCTATCAGTGGGCCTGTTCAAAAAATCTTGTAGGTCAGATTTGTCCAGATGGACAAGAAATGTGCCTACTTTCTCTATAGGCACAGACCACAATACTGATTAATTTCTGGCATATATAAATCATAAGCATATAGTTAAATGTCATGAAGATATTTGTCTGTGCTAATGACAAGTACAGAAACAAACAATTCTGATATTTGCTATTAATATAAGCCTGACCAAGTCATTTTTCTTTAATACAACTTAACAATAAGAAGCAGATGCTTTCAACTTGAGAACTCATTGCAATGAAACTACTATGAAATGCATGGTGCAAATAACAGCTGGTCACAGTATATTGTAAGTGAGGCAGTTAAGTGGTAACAGTCTCAGGTTTAAACAAACATTATAAGATAATGAGAGGCATTAATCATGTGGATAGTCAGAGGTTTTTTTCTAGGGCTGAAATGGCTAGCACAAGAGAACACAGTTTTAAGGTGTTTGGAAGTAGGTACAGAGGAGATGTCAGAGGGTAAGTTTTCTCTATGTAGAGAGTGGAAAGTGCATGGAATGTGCTGCTGGCAATGGTGGTGGAGGCAGATACATTAGGGTCTTTTAAGAGACTCCTGGATAGGTACATAGATCATTGAACATAGAATAGTACAGCACAGTACAGGCCCTTTGGCCCACAATGTTGTGCAGACCCTTAAACCCTGCCTCCCATATAATCCCCCACCTTAAATTCCTCCATATACCTGTCTAGTAGTCTCTTAAATTTCACTAGTGCATCTGCCTCCACCACTGACTCAGGCAGTACATTCCATGCACCAACAACTCTCTGAATAAAAAAACCTTCCTCTAATAACCCCCTTGAACTTTCCACCCCTTACCTTAAAGCCATGTCCTCTTGTATTGAGTAGTGGTGCCCTGGGGAAGAGGTGCTGGCTGTCCACTCTGTCTATTCCTCTTAATATCTTGTATACCTCTATCATTTCTCTTCTCATCCTCCTTCTCTCCAAAAAGTACAGCCCTAGCTCCCTTAATCTCTGAATATATAGGTATATGTATCTGGAGCTTAGAAAAATAGAGGGCTATGGGTATCCCTAGGTAATTCCAAGGTGGGGACATGTTTGGCACAGCTTTGTGGGCCAAAGGGCCTGTATTGAGCTGGAGGTTTTCTATGTTCCTTTGTTTCTAAACAGAACAGCATTAACTAAACAATTCAGAAAAGTAAAGACATTTCCTAATATTTTTTCCAGTTTCTTTGTGACATTTCTTTTCAAATGTCTCTTCTCTAGACCTCTGTATTATAGTTAATGTTTGAGTAATAATATACCATAAATAACATAAATAATATACCATGAATAATAAAAACTTATTACATGTTGCATGAACAACAGTCACAACTAGCTTGGGTATTCATTGCTGGATGTAAACATCTAGATACCATTGGCGGAAAGGAAATATGCCTTTCTCACACCCTTCTATCAGCAAAAAGCAGATTTTTAAAAAGTCTACTTAAAAAGAAATTCTGAAGATGCATGTGAGTGTTTGAAGATAGTACCTGAAGTTCAGAAAGGAGAATGAGCACGTAGAGGTCTCAGGTTTGTCACTCTTCATGGCTGTGCTACAGGGAAACATCCAAATGTTGCCAAGGTTCACACCTCACATCATTTTGCATCCTTTCTTGTGACGAGGGAGAGAAGAGCAAAGGAAGCTCAAATAAAATCAAACACCATGCTAAACTCTACAGTCCAATGCTGCAAAAAAGCTTGCATTTCCCCAGGATATTGAGAATGACTAATCAGACAAGGCATTCTGGAAGAATGGAAGTCTGGAAGTCAACATGGGGATAACAAAGGGTTGGTTCTTATAACCTGTACACGGCCTGTATTGATTTATGCAAATTGGATATGTCTCCATAGCAGACAGAAATCATTGTGTTTTTCATAGTAACAGAAAAAAGGTTAAAGCGTGCATCGTAGATATACAGTATGGTTTGCTGATGTTGTACGTATTAATAGGAGTGTTTGTCAGACATTCAAGTTAAAAGAAAAGTTTTAAAAAGTAGACTTATCTGCAATATCCTCTTCAACTCATTTTTACAGAACTGACCTTGGTTAACTTGATACCAATTTATATCTTTGGAAAAAGAATAGAGTTGGAAGTTTTATGAAGTTTTGTTTTATTATCCTGTTCATACAAAGACAATTTTCTAAAGACCTACCATTGAGCACATCTACATGAAACATCATCATAGGAAATCAGCATCCATTATCAGGGACCCCCACCTCACAGCACATGCTCTCTGCTCACTGCTGCCATCAGGTAGAAGGTACAGGAGACTCAGGACTCACAACATGTGGTTCAGGAACAGTTAGTACCTCTCAATCATCAGACTCTTGTCCTAAAGGGGACAACTTAACTCAGCTTCACTTGCCCCATCACTGAAATGTTCCCACAAACTATGGCTCACTTTCAAGGACTCTTCATCTCATGTTCTCGATATTTATTTCTTAGTTATTTATTATTATTATTATTATTATTATTATTATTATTATGGCTTTCCTTTTGTATTTGCACAGTTTGTTTTATTTTGCTCACAGGTTGAACACCCAAGGTGGTGCAGTCTTTCAGTGATTCTGTTATGGTTATTATTCCATGGATTTATTGTGTATGTCCACAAGAAAATGAGTATCATCTCATCAAGTGATAACTATCTACTCTGATACAAAATTTACTTTGAACTTTTATATCATTTCTTCCTTTTTTTGTTTATGTTATGAGCTTCAGTGTATCAAACTACAGAGAGGTGAAGGAAGAATGAGGAAACTTCCTATTCCCTTAAATTGAGTCAATTTCCAATGTTATGAACCCCATAACTGGGTCACTTACCAGCAAAGATAGAGAGGACCGTTGAAGTCTGACGGTACTATTTTTAAAAGTCTTTATTTATAAAGGGGCACAAAAATAAGATTAATACAGACATTCAGATAAAATACGTCGTCAATACTCAATCTAAAAATGCAGGTATAATAATAATCATCAATTAAGCAATAGATCTATCGTTTGTCTAGGGGATATTGTATTGTTCGATGGAAAGATAAAAGTCACTGTCCCTTCAAGCTGCAGCTATTTGGGTTTAAGAGAGACGGTTTTAAACTTGCCCAGGACTTTTATGAGGCCAATCCGTTGTGTCGGGGGAGTTGGTTCCCCGTTGTTAGTTCCAAGTCGTTTTCTGTGGTACCAGCCACCAGCTCCCAGGCAAGGGAACCGAATGCACGTGGCTTCCTTCAAATGGCTTCCCGCTAATGCGGGATCTCTAGCGTTTCTTCTGGTGCATCTGAAGGGGTTGTTCCCCCCAGACCCTCTTTTATACTTCCTCATGGGGTCTCAGATGTCAATCAGGTTGGGATGATGCAATCCCTCTCTCAACCAGCCCACTTTGCCCAAGGGCTTGCACGTAGCATAGTCCCCAATCCACAAACGTGGTCTCCGGAAAACAATGGCCAGGTCTCTCTCATCTCCTGGGTCCTCTGAGCCAACCCAATAATGCTCTTGCGATTCTCACAAAGGAGGGGGCTCCCCCGCACCCTTCGGCCCCTCAGAGCTGTGGTGCATTCATAACACCAACAACTGCTGCATAAAGGAGGTAAAACTAGTTTTATTTATTACATTTACATCAAAACGTACAGTGACAGGCATCATTTTGCATCAAATCAAATTAGAAAGGATTGCGCTGGGAGGGCTGTGACACTCGTGGGCTGCAAGTGTCACCGTACTTTCTGGCACCAAAACAGCATGTCACAACTCATTAGCCCTAACCCTAACTGTACTTCTTTGGAAAGCTGGAGGAAGCTGGTGCATCCAGAGGAAACCTATGTAGTCATGGAAATAGTGCACAAACACTTTATGTCAGCAGCAGGAATTGAGCCCCAAGGGGTGAAAGCTGGCACTGTCTGCTCTGCTGCCATGCCACTCTACCGTGTTGGCTAGGTCTCAGCATTAGCACAGACAGAGTTGCACTGTTCATCTTTTTTGAGCCCACAATCAAATTTCGAGTAAAACACAAAAAAAGCAGTTTTGACTGTGTTTGCATTTTTGGATATGCTATTACTTGACAGGCAAAGGGTTAATTTTGGTACCCCCTGCAAAGTATGACATCAGATTTTTGAGAGTGGTTTACTTTAACGTTATTTATTTGTTGCATTTTAGTTTGTGTTAAAACAAAAGAAAAGTTGTTATTCTAATGTTGAATTACTGGGGTCAGTGAAAAAGAATCCATTGGCTAATGGATTATCTCCAGGTAAAGCCCTCTGCAGTTTTAAAAACATACATTGGTTGTCTGGTTGAGAGAAATATATGCAATAATGTCTTTTATTCTGACAATCTTCACAGGATCTTGAAACATGTCAGTCAAGGTATCTCACACAAATTAAGTAAGCCTAGGTAGGTAGGGAACGCATGATGATTTTGATTGACAACTGTGTACTAGACCTGTGAGAAGTGTCAGAATCAATGATTGTCTGCTTTGTTCTGTGACTGACAGTTTTGTGGTAAGAAGCTTCCGATTGGAGGTTTATTTGTGGTTGACTGAGCCCAGTTACTAGAATCCAGCATGAAATCGGAGCTAATTTTATCCAATTGCAATGTTTCATATTCTAAGAAATTAGAAATCATTTTCAAATGGATATAAAAAGGAATATTAATGCTGCACTTTGTTCTGTGAACACACATTTGCTGGTTTACATGAAATAAAAATTAATAAAAATGGCAAAAAAATTAGCAAATACAGTAAGTAGGAAGGCCTCTCAATTCAATTCCTCAGTCTCACTATCATTTATTTAGGTATTAGGAAAACCACACTGTATTGTAGTCAATGCAATGTCTTCACGGGGAACCCAAACAGAAAATCCAGTCTGAGACCCAAAAAACATTAGACAATCAAAGACTGAGCTGACAGATGATTGCCAGAATTCACAGAGATGTCCCCCCCATAGGAGGCATTGCTTTCTAAACAGCAGGAAAGGAAGATAAAATAGTAGAAGTATATAATGATGACAAAATCATTGAAGATTCCCAGGACAAATACTATGCACCACTGTGCTTTCTCCCAAATACCTGTGTGCTAAATGACAAAATCATGTTCTTCTACAAGCCCTCTGCTTACTGACATGCAGCAACTCCTGGTTAGACAATGCTTTAATTTTGAAGCCTTACCCTTGTTTTCAAATTTCTCAATGTTCTCAATCTCATCTCTATTCACCACAGATAGTTTGGCGTTCTCTAATTCTTGCCTCTTGATCATTTTCAAATGTATTTGCTTGACCAGACTTCTCAATAGCTACCTGGACCCTAAGCTTTGAAGCCTTCTGCAAAACCATAAAACCATAAGATACAGGAGTAGAATTAGGCCACTTCATCTTGGCTTGATCCGTCATCACTCTCAACTTCATTCTCCTGCCTTCTCCCCATAATCATTGATGCCCTGATTAGTCAGGAACCTATCAACCTCTGCCTTCAACATACCAATGACTTGGCATACACAGCCGCCTGCAGCAATGAATTCCACAGATTCACCACCCCAGTCTAAATCGTTGTTTCCTCATCTCTGTTCTAAATGGGCATCCCTCTATTTTGCCCTATCATTTTGGTTCCCATCCCCCTGCCAAATTAGTTTAAACCTCCCCAACAGTTCTAGTAAGGATATTTGTCCCCCTCGGGTTCAGGTGTAACCTATCACTTTTGTACAGGTCATAGCTTCCCCAGAAGAGATTCTAATGATCCATAAATCTGAGCCCATGTTCCCTGCACTAGTTCCCCATCCGCCATGCATTCATCCACCAAATCTTTCTATACTTACTCTCACTGGCATGTTCAACAGCAGCAATCCAAAGAGCTTTTGCTGCCATTTCACTTGACCTCTTTGTCATAGATTCACCTACTCCAGCTTTCTTGTCGGTCTCCCAACACTGTTTAATCTCTGAACTCTCCTTGCCTGTAGCCCTGCCTTTAGTGACTGCAACCCTTTTTTCCCACCAAGAATTTGGCAATTCAACTGCACGCTATAACGTTTATGAGTACACTGCAATACAATTTTAACAAGAAATGTTTATTAAAATATTTTGAATATATTTTAATGTGATTGTGTCTCTTTCTGGTGTTAATCCTACACAACATAAAACTGATCAGGCTTCTGATATTGTGTGCATAGTCAACGTGTCAGCAACATTCATGATGCTCATAATGGCCTTACCAGTGGAAATCGTACCTATAAAATGAAAGCTATAAGCTGTAATTCACAAAAATCCTTGAGAAAAACACTTCTTGATGTTGCAAAGCATACCTGATTCAAGGTTGGGAAAACACTGTTGAATGAAATATAGAGTACAGAACAGAACAGCCCCTTTGACTCATGATGTTATGCCAAACACTTTAAGCTAGAAATTAAACACTTGACTAAATTAGTCAGTTCTACTGATGCAATGTCTCTATTCCTCCATTCTCTGTATCTAAGAACCTCTAAATGCCTCCATTTTATTTGTCTCCTCTAAACCCCCCAGCAGCACATTTCAGACACCCACAACTCTCTGTGTAGAATAGCTTGACTCACACATCTCCTTTGAACATTCTTCTTCTCACCTTAAATGTAGGTTATCTCGTTTAAGATATTAACCATGCTTGTTCCCGAAATTTATCGAAGAAACTTGGAGATCCACCAGGTGGATCACAGAGTGTGCAACATGTATGCCAGGAGTTCCGTTTGTATTTTGTACTAACACAGAAAAGTGTTCAGCCTTGCACATTGTGCATTCCCAGTTGAGCAGTGCCTATATAGACACTAATTCTAACATTTCTGGGCACACATGCAAGACCTGCGAATTCTGTAAGCCAGCAATGAAGAAATAAGCCATTGGAAGGCATTCCAGAGTCGGTTTCAGATCATGGATTGCAGCATTGGTTCAGGTTTGGTCTTTAAAGTAAAAGTGTATCCCTTTTACCAGCTCTTTCACGGCAGTCAAAAATAGAAATTGAATCAGGTTTATTTATTTATTTATTGAGATACAGCACAGAATAGGCCCTTCAAGCCACACTGCCCAACAAACCCCCAACTCAATCCTAGTCTAATCACAGGACAATTTACAATGACCAATTAACCTACCAACTGGGACATCTTTGGACTGTAAGAAACCAGTGCACCCGGAGGAAACCCATGCGGTCACGGGAGAACAGGTCAACTCTATCGTAAAGCATTGTGCTAACCACTATACTACCATGCCACCCTGACGTACACTGATTATCACTGACATACAGTACTGTACAAAACTGTTGGGCACCCTAGATTTTTTTAATAAATTGTTTCAGATGATCTGGCCTCCACAAAGTCCTGATCACATCATCATTGAGGCTATCTGGGATAACCTGGAGAGACAGCAGCAAGTGAAGCAGCAGAAGTCTGCAGAACTGTGGCAAGTAATTCTGCTTGGAACAAGCTACCAGCTGATTTTCTTATAAAACTGCACGAGCAGTGTGTACCTAAGACAGTTGATGCAGTTTCTAAGGCAAAGAGTGGTAGCACCAAATATTGATTTGATTTAGTTTTTTTTGATATTTAGAAATTTCTCATTTCATTATTTTTGAAAACATCTTCCCTTTACAGAATTTTTGTGTTTATGGTTGAGCAAAGTGATGATGGCATTAAATTTCGACTCCTTTGCTTGCATCTTCACAAACAGCTCTATTACCATCTCTAATATCTCTATTTTTCCCTTTCTTTTGAAGACCCTGACCTGGGGTTCCATGCTGACTATGGTTCTTTGTGGGAATGGGACCCAGTCTTGAGGTTTCATAACTGGCCATTGATCGGCACACTGAGGGCTTGGCCTAAGAGTTCGGCCTACCTTTGGAGGTCTAGGATCTCAGGGCTCTGGAGACAGGTGGATCGAAGGTCGGTGTCAAGGCAGGAAACCCGTGTGTCATCGGGGGAGTCAGAAGATCTACAACTGTGCGCCCACAGACTCGAGATCTTTGGGCACAGAGCTCGATAAAAGTGACATAACGGACTTCTAGCATCGTAAATAAGCGAGTTGTTTGTTATGTCTTCCCACTCGCTATGAAATGGAGATATCTCTTTCTCCCCTATTAGGGAGAGAGGAAGAGAGAGCCTGTGGTGTGTCGAATGCAGGGTGAACAATATAGTCTTTGGGGTAACTGCAAGTCTATATCTTTATTGTTGCTTTGTTCACGCTTCAGTGCTCGGTGGCGGGTGCCGATGCTATTTTTTTGCTGGTGGGGGGGAGGGGAGATTGTTGCTTTCTGCTGCCGCTTAAACGTGGGATGGAGGGAGGTGGGGGGGGGTGGTTTAGGGTTAGGAGTTCTAACATTTAACTGTTGTTTATTCTTTGGGCCACTCTGCTTTTGTGGATGGTTGCAAAGAAAAAGCATTTCAGGATGTATATTCTATACGTTTCTCTGACATTAAATGTACCTTTGAAACCTTTGCATCGTACTCTACCATGTGAAATTATTACAAACTGTTAATATACAATGAGATATATATAATAAGTAAATAAATTATGCAAAAACAGAACAAAATAGTGAGTTAATGTTCATGGGTTCCCGGATCGTTCAGAACTCAGAAAGCGGAGGGACTTTGTCTCTATTACCACCAAAATAGCCAAAGGGGTAGACATGCTCTGTCATCTGACATAATGTTTCCACCCTTGTATTACATATGTCTGACAACTTGATGGAGTGTTTTTCCCATGGTTTTTTACAGATGATAAGCACAGGACACAGGTTGCTTTTTGTAAGTCGAGTTGCTGTAGGTAAGGTTGTTATGAGATCAGGTATTTTGATGACATGACCACATCAGCATCAAACATCAGAGTACATTTATTATCAATGAATGTATAAATTGAACACCTTGAGATTTGTTTGTATACAGGCAGTCACAAAGCAAGAAACCTGAAGAAACCAATTTTAAAAAATAGAAAGAACATCACCATTGCACAAAGAAAGAGGGAAAAAAACACACTCATCATGTAAACAATAGATGCAAACATCGGCATTCCGAACCAGATTGAGACCTTAGATCTGCTCCCGGAGCAGCCGGAGAGGTAATCCCAAGCCTCGATCTCAATATGCACTTATGCCGAGGAAATACATGGTCCAACTTCCTAATGTACAGGACTTACACCACGAAGGGAGAAAATAACACAAAATATATTCAAAATACTTTTTTTGCACAATTAATGCACAGAAAATGGAAGCAACTGAGTTTCATAAATAAACTGTGGAAGAAATAATGTCATTGGTAGCATAGTATTTGCAGTGTTAACATTCAAATTTGGATTTGTGGTTTGGAATTCTGTATTGCTTATGTTTTGATTTTTTTAATGTGTAAATATTGTCTTCTGCCCAAATATCTTAAGATGGCTGACAAGTACCAGTATCTCTGAATTGAAGAAATGCTTTTTGTTCTTGACATTTAGACTGGTTTGACGTACTAATCGAGTCAGCTATTCACTGCTTCAGAGGTGTGAACAAATACTCAGAACAGAATTCTCTTTCAAACAGATAATGCCAGAGAGACACGAGAGCCAACAAGCTATTGTAAGATAGATTCATATTATTTGTGCTGGCACTGAATTTGTTGTGATCTCCAGTCAAAGCAAATAACAAGGAGGAACTGTAAACCTCCCGTCCTTGGGAATTTCCTATCAGTTTGAATAATGAAAAGGAACAAGGCATGAAATATTTCCAGGAGCAACACTAATTTTACTCTGGATTGAGAGGGGGCTTTATAGTGGGGGGATGGGGGGGGGGGGGTTATTGTTGAAGGACCGGTGTTAAAGATCAGGGAGCAATTTTGTTTGATGCACACTTGTAGTTATTGTAAATACTCAATTGGAAGTTCGAGCGTAACATGCACTCCTGCTTAATTAGCTTAATATTCCAGGCATCAGGCAGAAGTTCAAATCAAGAGAGTAGATTCAATCGGTAAACTAGGCTCTCTCACTAATCATGGAAAGAGTGAAGAAGCAGAATACTTAACTGTCACTCCTTCATCCAAAAAGTGAGAGATTGACAGGCCAGGTTATTTAACATTTGTCAAGTGGAAAGTGTCAGAAACTATTATAAACCATGTTATAACAGTGCACAATGAAAAATTTAAAGTAATCAGGCAAAAATAATGGTTTTATAAATGGGAAATGATACTTTACCTATCATTTTGAATACTTTGGAGATGTACCATGGACAGTGGATAAATGGGAATCAGTGCATATATATATGGATTTTCAGTTGAGATAGGTAAGATGCTATATCAAAGTTTTTAGGAGAAAATAAAAGCTCATGGTGTAGAGATGGAAATGTGTTGACGTGGGTAGAATATTTCTGGCTTATCAGGAAAAATTGAATAGGCATAGACCAAGCTCTTTCTGGTGAGTGAAACGTAATCAGAATTGTGTTATGGAGATTTGTTCTGGGCCTTAACTTTTTAGTTTGTTTCACTGACTTGGATGAAGACACCAAAGGTATAGATGCTAGATTGCTGATAATACCAAAGTAAGAAGGTAAGCAGCACATGCAGAATGCTGGAAGAACTCAGCAAATCAGGCAGCATCAATGGAGGGGGAATAAATGGTCATGATTTCAGGTCAGGACCTTTCATCAGGTCCTGAAAAGTCAACTGTTTATTCCCCTCCATATATACTGCCTGACTTGCTGAGTTCTTCTAGCATGTGTGTGTTGCATAAGAGTTCCAGCATCTACAGAATCGCTTGTGTTTTGCATGTGGAGACAGCATAAAATGACAATGAGTTGAAATAAGTGGGGAGATATCTGGCAAATGAAGCAATGGTGGGAAATGTAAAATTATCCAGTTTGGCCAGCAATGTAATGTTGAAACTGAATGATAAGTGATTGCAATGCACTGAATACAAACGTGTTCTAGTGGGTATTTCATAAAACACTAGCTGGTTTGGCAAATATTTTGGGAAATCAACAGAATGTTCACAATCCAGCAACTGAGTATAAAAGCAAGGAGATTGTAGTTCAGTTACACATGAGAAAATCTGCAGATGCTGGAAATTCAAGCAACAGACACAAAATGCTGGTGGAATGCAGCAGGTCAGGCAGCATCTATAGGGAGAAGCGCTGTCGACGTTTCGGGCCGAGACACTTTGTCAAGACGGAGGGTCTCGGCCCGAAACGCCAACAGCGCTTCTCCCTATAGATGCTGCCTGACCTGCTGCGTTCCACCAGCATTTTGTGTCTGTTGCTTGTAGTTCAGTTACAGTGCTTTGTAAAAGTATTCAGCCCCAATGCTTCGTTCATATAAATGAATACTACAACCAAGGATTTTGATCAATTTAACTGAGGATTTTTATTTGTGAATCCCAGGCTCCTTTTTTTCACAGTAGAGCCCCCAAAAAAAGAAAAATTGTAAAGTATGGAAAACTAAAAATTCAAAAAACTGAAATGTCAGTAGTTCAAAAGTATTCATCTTCTTCTGCTCAGTACTTAGTTGAACTACCTCTCACAACTATTACAACTAGTAGTCTTTTTGGGTAAGTCAGTTTTAGCTTTACACAACGTGATGGAGCAAGATTTGCCCATTCTACCTTGCAAAATTGTTCAAGCTGTGCCAGGTTATTTGGAGTGGTGGTGGACACCAATCTTGAAGTCTTGTCAGAGATGTTCGATCAGGTTAAAATTAAGATTAAAACTTTACTTTGCTCACTTAAGGACATCAATTATTTTCATTTGATGCCACTCCATTGTTGCTCTGGCAGTGTGCTTTGGGTTGTTGTCCTGCTGAAAGATAAATTTCCTCTGCAGTTTAAGCTTTCAGGCAGAGGCTAGCGTGTTTTTAATCCAGGATTTCTGTCTGTATTTAGCAGCATTTATCTTCCCATCAGTCCTAACCATATTTCCAGTCCCATCTGCTGAAAAGCATCCTTGCAACATGAGGCTTCCATCCAATAAAACTTTACGGTAGTGATGTTGCATAAGAACATAAGAAATAGGAGCAGGGGTAGGGCATCTGGCCTGTCGAGCCTGCTCTGCTATTCAATAAGATCATGGCTGATCTGGCCATGGATTCATCTCCACCTACCTGCCTTTTCCCCTTAACACTTAATTCCCCTCCTATGCAAAAATCTATCCAACCTTGTCTTAAATATATTTACTGAGGTAGCCTCCATTGCTTCATTGGGTAGAGAATTCCACAGATTCACCACACTCTGGGAAAAACAGTTCTTTCTCATCTCCGTCCTATATCTACACCCCGAACCTTAAGTCTATGCCTCCTAGCTTTCGTAGGTTGATGCACAATATTAGATTTCCAGCTTATATACTGCTTAGTGTGGAGGCCAAAATGTTCCACTTTCATCCCATTAGTCAACAAGACTTTCTTCTACAAGTTTATAGTATATTTGCAAAGTCTTTATGTGCAAGGATATGCTTTGTTTTTTAGCCAGTCTTCCATAAATACCTTTTCTGTGCAAGGCCTTAGAGATTGCAGAGCCATGAACTTCATCTCCAGTTGCAGACTCTGACATCTGCAGTTCACTCAGAGTAACTGTTGGCTTCACAGTAGCCTTTAACAAGTGCCATTATATGCATCTGACTGAAGCAGTGCAGCTATCGATTCATATTTTTTGCACGTTTTCATGATAAGCTCCATGTTCAATGACTTAAAGATGGTCCTATACCAGGGGTGGGCAAACTTTTTGACTTGTGGGCCACAAAGGGTTCTAAACTTTGACAGGGGGGGGCTGGACCAGGAGCAGATGGACGGAGTGTTTTGGTAATACACTTCATAAGAGAAAATAAAATATCATGGGATATGTAGAAAACATGTGCTTTAATTTCAATTGAAAATGAACAAATGCATTACAACAAAATATCTGTCTTTGAAGTCCCATGGTATTTAGCTATTTATTGAAATGACTTATAAAACACTGAAAATTAAATGAATAAAATACAGCTTTTTTTAATAGTAACAGTTATTATTTTAAAGCACTGAAAATTCTGTTATCCTTCAAGATATTAGCATCATCACTCTCCTCCTGACTGTCTTTATTTCAAAAACGGTAGGAGATGCAGGTCTACTTATCCTGCTCCTTCTTATTCAATTGTCCCCTGTGCCAAAACTCAACAACGACCAGCACAATGACAGAACAGTGACAGCGCGCCAGTATGCAGAGCGCGTTATTTGATCTGGAGCACATTTTTTATTTTGAGAACGTACGTGCACCTGCGCACTACTCATGTCCATCACTTAACAGAAATGACATGTAACATGTAAGGCTTATTGAAAAAAATATTTTCAAATGCATTTTTTACATAACACAACAAAGAAACTTATTTTTAATTTCAGTGGGAACAGTGTTGTTGGTCTCCCTTTTTAGCCAGCGCATCAAAGTCTGGATTTAGTTTTGTTGTGGCGATTCTCAGGATGGATCTGAGGTGTTGGTCAGTTAACTTGGATCTGTGGCTGGCTTTGTTGATGTTCATGACACTGAACGCCTGTTCACACAAGTAGGTCAAGCCGAACAAAGAGTAAAGCGCAAATGTGGAGTAATACGCTGCACCTCAACAAAGGTCAATGTATATAGAGTGCGTCATCTATTGGGAAAACGCCAGAATTGCGGGGAAAAAATGTTAACAAGGTTTATTAATATAATTTCATCAAGTTCTGTGGGCCGGATTAAAAAGCTTAACAGGCCGCATATGGCCCCCGGGCCGTAGTTTGCCCATGCCTGTCCTATACCCTTACCCAGATATGTGCTTCCCTCTTATAATTTCCACAACTTGCCTTGAATGCTCCTTTGCCTTCAGCTTGGTTTGGTCTGTTGAAAGTCTACCATACTGCTGGACCTTACAGAGAGAGAGAGGGGGGGTGTTTATTCAGGGGACCATCCAATCTTCTACATCAACAAATTGGGTGAGTTGGTTAGGTAATATACAGTATTATATGTGAGGAAGTCAGCATCATAGTTACAAAGGGGATGAATACTATTTAAACTTCATAATTTTAGTAAATTATGGTTATGTGGTCTGAATACTTTTTCAAGACGCTGTATGTAAAATTATGGATATGGCCACATGTTCCAGATTTATTTAACACAGGATGTTCATGTGTTGGGAGCATTTCAGAGAACATTTACTGAGCTTGTTACCTGGAAAAGGAATTTTGGCTTATGTTGAAAAATTAGACAGGCGTGTATTTTCTGGAATTTTGAAGAATATCAGAAATACTTGATTAAAACATAAGAGTCAAGGGGTCTTGACGGCAAACATGAGGAAATCTGCAGATGCTGGGAATTCAAGCAACACACACAAAATGCTGATGGAACACAGCAGGCCAGGCACCATCTTTAGGAAGAAGTGCTGTCAACGTTTCGGGCCGAGACCCTTTGTCAGGACTAACTGAAAGGAAAGATAGTAAGAGGTTTGAAAGTAGGAGGGGGAGGGGAAAATGGGAAATGATAGGAGAAGACCGGAGGGGGTGGGGTGAAGCTGAGAGCCAGAAAGGTGACTGGCAAAAGTGATACAGAGCTAGAGAAGGGGGAAGGATCATGGGACAAGAGGCCTAGGGAGAAAGAAAGGGGGAGGGGAGCACCAGAGGGAGATGGAGAACAGGCAGAGTGATGAGCAGAGAGAGAAAGAAAAAAAAGGAGGAGGAAAAAAAAACATTATATCAGGGATGGAGTAAGAAGGGGAGGAGGAACATTAACAGAAGTTAGAGAAGTCAATGTTCATGCCATCAGGTTGAAGGCTACCCAGCCGGTATACAAGGTGTTGTTCCTCCAATCTGAGTGCAGCTTCATCTTGACAGTAGAGGAGGCCATGGATCGACATATCAGAATGGGAATGGGACGTAGAATTAAAATATGTGTCCTCCCTCTTTCTGCTTTCCACAGGGATCGCTCCCTATGTGACTCCCTTGTCCATTCGTCCCCCCCATCCCTTCCCACCAATCTCCCTCCTGGCACTTACTCTTGCAAGCGGAACAAGTGCTACACCTGCCCTTACACTTCCTCCCTCACCACCATTCAGGGCCCCAGACAGTCCTTCCAGATGAGGCGACACTTCACCTGTGAGTCAGCTGGTGTGGTATACTGTGTTCGGTGCTCCCGGTGTGGCCTTTTATATATTGGTGAGACACGATGCAGACTGGGAGACCATTTCGCTGAACACCTACACTCTGTCCCCCAGAGAAAGTAGGATCTCCCAGTGGCTACACATTTTAATTCCACGTCCCATTCCCATTCTGATATGTCTATCCATGGCCTCCTCTACTGTCAAGATGAAGCCGCACTCAGGTTGGAGGAACAACACCTTACATACTGGCTGGGTAGCCTCCAACCTGTTGGCATGAACATTGACCTCTCTAACTTCTGTTAATGTCCCTCCTCCCCTTCTTACCCCATCCCTGATATATTTAGCTTTTTTTTTGTTTTTTTTCCCTCCTTTTTTTTCTTTCTCCCTCTGCCCATCACTCTGCCTGTTCTCCATCTCCCTCTGGTGCTCCCCTCCCCCTTTCTTTCTCCCTAGGCCTCCTGTCCCATGATCCTTTCCCTTCTCTAGCTCTGTATCCCTTTTGCCAATCACCTTTCTGGCTCTCAGCTTCACCCCACCCCCTCCGGTCTTCTCCTATCATTTCCCATATTCCTTTCCCCCTCCTACTTTCAAATCTCTCACTATCTTTCCTTTCAGTTAGTCCTGACAAAGGGTCTCGGCCTGAAACATCGACAGCACTTCTTCCTACAGATGTTGCCTGGCCTGTTGTGTTCCACCAGCATTTTGTGTGTGTGTCTTAATGGCAGATCAACACAGAATATTTATATTTATGGGAGCATATAAAACAAGCGGCTGATTTTTAAAGGGAAGTTCATTTAGGATAGAGATGTGATTTTTGTTCTCTCAGAGGATTATGAGTCTTTGGACCTTTTCTCAGAGACTCTCCCTCCCCACCAGTGAGCGTTGTCACAGGAAAGCAGCATCCATCATCATGGACTTACACTGCTCAGGGCATGCTCTCTTCTCACTGCTACCATCAGGAAGAAGGCGCATGAGCCTCAGGAGTCACACCACCAGGTTCAAGAACAGTTGCTACCACTCAACCATTAGGCTCTTAAACTAAAGGGGATTACTTCACTCAACTTCACTTGCCCCTTCACTGAAATGTTCCCAGAAGCTCTGGACTCAAAGGACTCTCTGTCTCATGTTCTTGATATTTATTGCTTATTCATTTATCATTTTATTTTTTTCTTTTTGTACTTGAGCAATTTGTTATCTTTTCAATGTGGGTTGAGTACCAAAGCTCTTGCAGTCTCTCATTGATTCTATTATGTTTATTATTCTATTATGAATTTATTGAGTATGCCCTGCAATAAAATGAATCTCAGGGTGTATATCATGACACATACATACTTTGATAATAAATTTACTTTGAACTTTTTAACTATTATTAAGGCACAGATAGATGCTTAATTAATAAGATGGTCAAAGTTTTGATATAAGGCAATGAACCTGGCCAGGTGACATATCTCTTGGTAGGTGAGCATTTCAGAGACCGTGACCACAACTCCTTCAGCTTTACTATAGCCTTGGACGGGAATAGGAATAGGCAGTATTGGAAAATTATTTAATTAGGGGAGGAAGAATTCCCATCATTAGGCAGGAATGTGGGAGCATAAATTAGGAACAAGTGTATTCAAGGAAATGTGAAGATCATTTAGGGAGCACTTGCATGGAGTTCTAGATAGGCTTGCCCCATTGATGTAGGGAAAGGATAATAAGGTGAAGGGACCATGGATTACATGAAATAAAGAACTTCTTGTCAAGAGGAAGAAAAAAGTTCACTTAAAGTTTAGGAATCAGTGATCAGACAGGGCTCTAGAGAATTACGAGGTAGTCAGGAAGGAGCTTAAGAAGTGATTTAGGGCAGTTAGAAGGAGACATGAGAAGGCCTTGTTGTGCATGATTAAGGAAATCTCAAGGTACTCTACATTTGTGAACAAGTAGAGGGCAACTAGAGTGAGGGTAGGACCAATAAGGGATAAAAGTGAAAACGTGCCTGGAGTCAGAGGAAGTAGGTGAGCTGCTTAATGAATACTTTGCTTCAGTATTCGCCAGGGAGATGGACCTTGACAAAAATTAGGACAATGTAATACAGGCTGATATGTTGGAACGTGTCAATGTTAAGAAGAGGATGTGCTGAACTTCTGAAAAACATTAGGATAAATAACTACAAGGATCACAAGGACAGGGACTCCTGTCATAAGGATCGTTACAGAAAATCTTCCCTGACAAATTCAATAAACATATAAAACAGTTCATCTCTGTGCGACAGGAGAACACACATCTTGGTTCAATAATCTGCTTGATTATTTTGAACATTATTGCAAATTATTGTACAGTTGTAAATTAGTATTGTGTGTATTATTACTCTGAACTTTATTATTAGTTAAGTCTGCACACTATAAAGTGTGTTTTTAAATGTTGCTGCTGTAACAAAAGAATTTTCCATTCGGAATCAATAAAATATTTATTATTATTATTATTTAAAAAGTTGACACATCATCATGGATGATGTGCATTCTGAAAATGCTGGAAATCCAGAGTAACACTAACAAAATGCTGGAGGAACTCCACAGATCAGACAGCATCTGTAGAAATGACGAAAAAGGAAGTGAGGGAGAAGCCTGAATAAAAATGCTGAGGGGGGCGGTGAAAGGAGGAGATAGGTGGAAAAGATAAAGGGCTGAAGAAGAGAGACTCTGTTAGGAGAGAAGGAGGGGCACCAGTGGGAGGTGTAGGCAGGTGAGAAGAGAAGCAGCGAGGGGAGCTAGAGTGGGGAATGGAAAAAGAGTGAAGGGGAAGGGGGAAAATTACTGGAATTTAGAGGAATTGTTGTTCATGGCATCAGGTTGGAGGCTGCCCAGATGGAATATGAGGTATTGTTCCTCCAACCTGAAGATGGCCTCATTGTGGCAGTAGAGGAGGTCATAGACTGACATGTTGGAATTAAAATGGTTGGCCACTGGGAATTCCTGCTTGTTGAAAATGGAGCAAAGATGCTCAACAATCTACATCAGGACTCACCAATATAAAGGAGGCCACATCGAAACACCAGATACAATAGATTTGAACTGTTTGGGTCTCTAATTAGAGGTGAGGATGGAGGTACTGTGTTGTCATGTTTTGTGTTCTATGTACGACTTAAATTATTAGGTATGCATAAGTGCTTGGAGTGATCCAATGTAAAATCTCACTTAGATCTGTGTAGCCTCAGAGAAGGCAGTCTCCTTGACCAATGCTGTAATGGGTACATGAGAAAGAGAGAGCCACAAAGGGGAAGCTTCTATTTGAACTGTGAATATTTGCGCATTAGTTAGACTTGCAAGTAAGAGGATATTTGAAATTTTTGGCGAATAACGTAAATGAGGAGTAATCTTTGAAGAAAAAATCTCATTTCTACATAAAGTACCATATATTTGAAAGAAAAAATATAAATAGGTTAAAAAGGGATTGGGAAGTGAGAGAGAGAGAGAGCTTTTACAGGTGTGACATTTCTCTCAAAGGTTATAGTTATAATTACAAAACAAAGCTTGTAACTTTCAGCTGAAGTCTAAATCTAAACAGATCCTGAAATGTTAAAACAATAAACCACATTAATCTTAGGGACAATTTACTAAAATGAAAAATTTCCTTTCTGGAAAGCCAAACTTTAATAAATAAATAATGGCCAATGATTTGGGGGAGTAGAAAACAGCTGAAATGTCAGCATCATGAGTCTAATACTCTGATCTGGCAGGTATCACACCATCTTAGGTCAAGCGTGACTATAAGCTCACATATGTCACAAACCATAATACAATGCAGTGCAGTCAGAAATATTTGGAAAAGAGAGTGTCCAGTTTCTGACTGAACTTTAACTCTTTTGCTGATAACTCAGGTTCTTTTTTCTTATAACCACAAAACAGAGAGCCGCAGAGGCAAGTTAAGGTTGTGTCAAATAAATCATGTTGGAACAACTTCTATGAAAAATAAATTCAATCGAACCCTTGAAATCTTGTCAAGCTTGTCAAGAAAAAAAGTTTTCTGTCAGCAAACTGCTCTTTCATCTTCTCAATTTTTCTTGCAATGCATTTATTTGCATCTATTGCCATGCCCATTTTGCAGCCTTTAATGCTGGACAGCTTTTAATTAGAATTGTTGAATCTACTCTCACGTGTTCAGCTCAGAGCTAATATGGAATGAAAGTTGACTTTTCCTTTTCAGTTCGACATTTATTTAATTCAGCTGGCTCTGAATCTTTTCCTTCCAAGTGTGAATCCTGCAAGCTAAAAGTTAACCAATCCCACCATTCTTGTGTTTTAATGCATAATTCTGACTAATTGTTAGAGGCACAAACCCAGCAGCAAAAGAAAAGCTGACCAGTTTGGAGCAAAAAATATAAGTTTTTGTTTTCCTACCTAAGGCCACAAGCAAGCTCCAAGGCTGCCAATGATGAATCAATTCAAGAGCTTAACTTTCTCACCCCACCAAAGACCACCTCAAAGAATTGTGCAGTCTTCTCCTTAATGATGATATCAACCCAATCATCCTACATTTTAACTTGCAAGGATAATCCATTGGGAAAATAATTTGCTAAAGGCCTTATTTGTGTTTAAGTAGCCATGTCTTCTTGAAGTTCAAATCTCATGCATATTATATAAATCTGTTAATTCAAGTGTTTTAATTTTTTCACTACTACAATTATATTCCCTTTCTGCCCTATTGTCTATAATTTATCAAAGTGAATAACCTGAATACTTCCAGTCAAAACAAATAATTTTGAAGATTCGGTTCATCATTCAATTCCTGCAATTTCAAACAGTCTGAAGATTCATTGCCAGATGTAAAGACTAACAATGAATGACATACTAATTGCAAATGTACCAAAACCTTGGCAAAACTAAATAAACTCCCATTGTCTGTAACAGATGTATTTTCATTTCAAGTCCATGTCTAATCACAAGTTGTGCTTTTATTCGGCAAATAAATGTTAACATGAGCCTAAGAGAGCAGTAATTTAATTGGAGTTCCTGATGTAATAATAGGAAATTATGTCAGTGCAGTTCTGACAGTGAAACCAGATGGTTTTAACACTGATATTTCAAAAAAAAAATACCAGCAGCATGAATGGAGAGGAGGGGAAGGAGGGAAAGACAATAACTACAAGATCCTTGGCTGCCTCCACCTTGCCTCCTCTTGCTAATGAATGGCACACAATGGCTTGCGTAATAAATTTATTATCATATTTTCTTAGACAATATAAACATGAGAGATTCTGTAGATGCTGGAAATCCAAGGCAACACACAAAATACTAGAGGAACTTAGCAAGTCAGGCAACATAAATGCAAGGAAATAAACAGTCTATGTTTCAGCCTGAAACATTAGCTGCCTATTCCACTATGTAGATGCTTGCCTGACTTGCTGACTTCCTCCAGCATTTTGTGTGTTGCACGAGATTTCCAGCATGTGCAGATTCTCTTTTATCTCTGATTTCCCATGGCCCATCACACTTATTTTGCTCCATCTTCATTTCCTGTCAGATTCTATCATCTGCAGCTCTTTGTCACCTGCACCTATCACGTCCCAGCCTCTGCTGTGCTTCTTATTCAATATGATCTGCAACCAGATGGGGGCCAGCTGGACGAGGCAAATTACATTTAAAAGAGAGGATTTAACAGGGATAAAAGGGCATGAGTAGTGATGCAAATATGCACACCTACCAATCCTCTTACACCTTACAACTAATACTGCAGTTTTAACAAAACAAAAGCACAAATCAGGGTTGACATAAAACTATATAATGATCTCATTTAAGTCATGTAAATATTGCACATTCCCATCACACCAATCTCAGTGCGGTTGGATCCTGATCTAAACACAATTATTTTCTTGAGAAATACTATGCCTGGATGAGGATTTCAATAAACTGCAGAAGAAAAATTGCCAATTTGCAATTTGTTATCCCACAGCCCGTTGAATCACTCAGTCAGCAAATTAAATGTAAACATGAACAGAAAACTTATATGTAAAGAAATGATTAGACTTGTAGAACGTGATGTGGTCTCCAGGGGATATCTGGCCTTGATTTGTTGCATTTAGCTGCATTTGTCACAATCTTGTATTTAATTGTTATTGTAGGATTGTGAAAGCTACAAAATGGAAAAGAATTGACAATAGCTCAATCCATTCCAATTCTATTTAAGAAGGCTAAATAGAAATTGCTACATGAGAGTTTATCACTGTGTTTGAAAAGCAAAAGAGTAGTATACTGGAAATGTAAAATAATAGCTGAAAATGCAAGATACATTCATCGGATCATGCAACATCTACGGAGAGAGAAACAGCGCCAAAATTTTGGACTTAATAAAAAGATTCATTTAACTGAAATGTTCACTCTTTCCTTCTCTCCGTGGATGCTGCCTGAATTTACAGAATTTTTGGTTTTGATTTTAATTCTGCATTTGATTTGAGTTGTCTCCTCCCATCTGCTGTAACAATCCTTATCCAAGCATTTAATCATTGTTTGATCATTCAGATCAGTCAACTATCTATCTTTTGCCACCCTAAATTCATTTTTTTCAAAAAAATATGTCCTACAACTTGACTTTCATCAAGCCCTAATTTACTTATTGACTAATTCCAGTTCAGCAACAATAGTTCCAGGGAACTAAACTCCGACACTTAGCATTTGCTGCAAATGTTCATGAGACCTTGCTCATTTCCAGGTCTATAACTCCAGTCAGCCCTGCAATCATTTGATAACTCCTCAGCATTTATTTCTTGTTTCTAATGCATCCTTGAAAATTGTCTGAAAAATCCAGAAGGAATATTCCCCAATCTGCAGTTTTAAGTAAAATTAAGAAGTTTGCGAAAATATCTGCTGGTCAGGCAGCATTTATGGAGAAAGCATTTAATAAGAGCCTTGGAGCTTGCAATGCCAGGTTCAGAAACAGTTACTAGCTTCAACCATCAGACTCTTGAGCAATAGGGGTTACTTCATTCAACTTCATTGTCCCTTCACTGAAATGTTCCCACAAGCAATGGCAACACACACAAAACGTCGACAGTGCTTCTCCCTCTAGATGCTGCCTGGCCTGCTGCGTTCCACCAGCACTTTGTGTGTATTGCTTGAATTTCCAGCATCTGCAGATTTCCTCGTGTTTGCGTTTTAAAATCCCCAACCAATGGACTCACTTTCAGTATCCCTTCATCTTATGTATTTGATACTTATTGCTTATTTATCTACATTATTGTTCCTTCTTTTTGCAATTGTCTTCTGCACTCTGGTTGAAAACCCTAGTCTGATGATTGTTCATTAGTTTCATTATTGTTACTATTCTATAGATTTGTTGAGTATGCCCACAAGGAAATAAATCTCAGGGTTGTATGCGATGACACCTATGTACTTTGATAATAAAACTTACTTTGTACTATAAGAAAAAGGTAGAGTTAACATTTCAAGTCAGTGACCTTTCGTTGGAACTCATGAGAATAACCTATTTGTATTCGCTTAGAGACACAAAAAGCACAGAAGGAACTCAGTAGGTCAAGCAGCAGCAATGGAAAGAACCGGACAATCAATGTTTTGGGTCAAGACCCTCAAATGAACCAAATCTGATCCATTTCCCTGAATAGATGCTGCCTGACCCACTGAGTTCCTCTTGTGCAGGGGTTCCTAAACTATTTTTTTTCCTATGGACCAATAACTATTAAGCAAGTAGTCCATGGATCCCAGGTTGGGGACCCTTACTTTAGCATTTTGTATGTTGCTATGTATTTATCTTGTGGTTTACATTCTCTAAGAAACTGAAACGGGAAGGAATTAATACTACACAGTTTAAGGTTGGCCCGGTGTAAATATTTTGGTAATTTTAACGAAACAAATTGCATGAGAAAATGGTTACACTGGTAATATTAAAAGCAAAAATGCTTTTGAAATTCAAACTTACTTTCTTCAACATAGTTGATTCCTGAATTGACAATTGCTTCTCGTACTATGCCAATGAATTTTATATCGATTCAATAATTGGCCAAATTAAGATGCAAATAACATATCTGGAATTATATAAAAGTGAAGGAAAACCTAAACATTAAACTGAAAAATAAATGATACACAGAAGACTTGCTACATAATTGTTTATTTCATTAATCTGCTATGCTTTTTAATAGCCTAAAGCAAGTAATGGTTCACATATGCTGTCTGTATCATCGGAGCTCAGTCGAAGCTTCACACTGTCCTTGTTGTGCATTTTGACCCTGAAATATTTTCTGCCTGTGCATTGGACATTTTAGGCTATTTGGAATGAATTGTCAAACATAACCTGTAGATTACCTTTGTACTCAGAGACTTGAATTTATTTATTTATTCCCTGATTTAGTGAAATTTTGCTTTTCACAACCCTGGAAGTCCCGAAGTGTTTCAGACTATAGTTTATATAGTTTAGTCATTGTTCCATCTTGGAACATTTGAGAACAGACAGGAAAATTTAAGCACAAGAAATTCTGCAGATGATGGAAGCCTTGAGCAATACACACAGCTGCTGGAGGAACTCAACAAGTCACAACCATTACATCTATAGAGAGGAATAAACAGTCATTGTTTTGGGTTTCAGCACAAAATGTCAACTGTTTATTTTCCTCCATAGATGCTGCTTGACTGTTTAAGTTTCTCCTACATTTTGTGGGTCAGACTAGAAATCTTTATATTCTCTGACAATGGTGACATTATTTAGAAACACAAAATGCTGGCAGAACTCAGCAGGCCAGACAGCATCTATGGGAGGAGGTAGTGACGACGTTTTGGGCCGAAACCCTTCATCAGGAGTGAAGTAACATGGGATGGTCAAGGGGGGATAAGAAGTATGGGGAGGGATGAAGTAGAGAGCTAGGAAGTGATAGGCTGGAGGGAAATGGGCAAGGGGGAAGGGGGAGAATTATGGGAAATAAAAGAGAAAGAAAGGTAGTGCTGGGGGAAGATAATAGTGAGGAGGGATAAAGAGAGAGAAAGAGAACCAGACTAAAATTTTAGATAGGGATGGGGGTAAAGGGGGGGGGGCAGGGGTATCAACAGAGGTCTGTGAGTTGAATGTTCATGCCGGCAGGTAGGAGGCTACGTAGGTGGGAGATAAGGGATTGCTCCATCGACATAATTTAGCTCTTTTTCACCTCATTCAGAATTTTACTTAAAATTAGCAAACAGCATAACTGTTCTACAATAGCAGCATACTAGTGCTTGCACTAAGAAATCTGGGATAGGTGATCAACTATCTTTCCAACAACTCAAAAATTATACAACATATCAAGATGCTTAAAAGTAGCTTCACCAAACTGAAATAAATAAATAATCTCACTGAAAAGTGAACATCAAGATAGGTAACTACAAGCTTATTCCAAGAGAAAGGTACTAAGATGAAATGAGGCACAAACATCAATGGAGTGAACTCCAGCATAGAAACAGAAACAGCTGCCAATGATTGGGCATAAGTGGCAAGGTATAAGACCATGACTGGAGGGAAGCAGATTTCTCAAAGGATCCTCTTGCCGGAAGATAATTCTACTTTATTATATGAGTGATGGAGTTTCAAATGGCTCCAAGGATGAATAAACTCTTCTTTGCAGGCCAGCCTTAATTTGTACATTATCTCATAGGCGTGTGATGGTGTGGAATTACATCTCCACCAAAGGAGGTATAAGGCACTCCTTCCTTCCACTAGGCTACAGGTGTAGCACCTGCCTATCCACCACCCCTTCCCAATTACCACCCCTTCCCACACCCGCAACCCTGATCAGAGCCACATGAAGCCATGGAGCAGGCGGTGGATGGCTGCATGAGCAGCTGCTGCATATTACAGGTCCTGGTCATGCCACCATCGATACCAGGCCAACAGTCTCTGAAGAGTATTGTTAATGGTTGGGGTCATTTGTTTTGTAAGGACACTGCCCTAAATAAGTCAATGGAAAACCACTCCCATGGATACATTTGCCAAGAACAATCATGGCCAAGGAAAGACCATTAATTACCCTCATCATATGATATGATACATAACTAATGAACAATCTCTTAGAATTTTGAAACATATTACATTGCAAGAGGTTAAATTGAAGAAACGTATTTTAACAAATTGAGTTCTAGAAATACTGGCTGCTGCCCAGGAAGGTCAATCTGGAACAGCTTGGTGGAACAGCTCACCAAGAGGTTGTGCATTTACTTTTTGTACGGTGACAGATTCAACCATAAAATAAGACCATAAGACATAGGAGCAGAATTAGGAGATTTGGCCCATCGAATCTGCTCCGCCACTGAATCATATAACCATATAGCCAAATAACAATTTCAGCACAGAAGCAGGCCATCTTGGCCCTTCTAGTCCATGCCGAACACTTACTCTCACTTGGTCCCATCTACCTGCACTCAGCCCATAACCCTACATTTCTTTCCTGTCCATATACCTATCCAATTTTTTTTAAATGACAAAATTGAACCTGCCTCTACCACTTCTACTGGAAGCTCGTTCCACACAGCTACCAATCTCTGAGTAAAGAAGTTCCCCCTTGTGTTACCCCCTAAACTTTTGCCCCTTAACTCTCAACTCATGTCCTCTTGTTTGAATCTCCCCTACTCTCAATGGAAAAAGTCTATCCATGTCAACTCTATCTATCCCCCTCATAATTTTAAATACCTCTATCAAGTACCCCCCCCCCCCAACCTTCTATGCTCCAAAAATGATCTGATGATCATTGCTGATCATTTTCTCCCCCTCCTCAGCCCCATTCTCCAGCCTTCTACCCATAACATTTGATGTTGTGGCCAATCAAGAACCTATCAATATCTGCCTTAAATACATCCAACAACCTGGTCTTCACAGCTGCCTGTGGTAACACGTTCCACAAATTCACCACTCTCTAGCTAAAGAAATTTCTCCCTATCCGTGTTTTAAATGGATGCTACCCTAAAGCTGTACCCTCTTGTGCTAGACACCCCACCACAGGAAATATCCTTTCCACATCTACTCTGTCTAGCCCTTTCAATATTTGAAAGGTTTCATTGAGATCTTCCCTCACCCTTCTAAATTCCAGTGAGTACAGACCCAGAGCCATCAAACTTTCCTCAGATGATAACACTTTCATTCCCGGAATCATCCTTGTGAACATCCTCTAAATCTTCTCCAATGCCAGCACATCTTTTTAAATTAAGGACCCCAAAACTGTTCACAATACTCAAGGTGAGTCTTCGCTAGTGCCTTATAAAGCCTCAGCATCACATTCCTGCACTTATATTCTACACCTCTTGAAATGAATGCTAACATTGCATTTGCCTCCCTCATCACTGACTCAACCTGGAAGTTAACAAGCAGAGAGAGCTGCACAAGGACTCCCAAGTCGCCCTGGAGATTTTCTTTACTCCACTGAAATGCTACCATGTCAGACTTTACTTTCTCACTATCAAATTTGAAGTGGTTCCTAAGGGCTTCATTACCTTGATCTCCCTCATCGCCTCCGGTTCATTACATAACACCCAATCCAGTATAGCTGATCCCCTAGTAGGCTCAATGACAAACTGCTCTAAAAACTATTTCATAGGCATTCAACAAATTCACTCTCTTGAGTGAAATGGAACATGACACTTCCTTTGTTATGTGCTTTGATCCCCTATAAACAAACCTGCTTATGATTAAAGACACAATAAAAATAAATAATAGGTGCCAACTCCTCATGTGTGGGAATAAGCAATTCAGGTAGATCTTGAGTAAAAACTTTTGACTCTTAATGCACATATATTCGTCTTCAGCTATACTCACCCTCTCCACTACACTGCTTCTTACCCATCCAACGTCCACCACAGCAATAATTCCAAATGGAACTTCTGAATTATTTCTCAATCTTCCTGCCCTAAGTTGCCTGTTTTCTGCTAGGGAACAAAAGGGCACACTCGATTGGATAGGTTAAATTCTGCATACAGTATGTCCAGTTGGAGAGGTCTTTTTCACCAAGTTTGAATTGCAAATTTCACCAAGAAAGTTGAACGGAGTCATCTAATTTTGTATTCACTGGATAGCTGGGAGCCAGATGTCAAGTACAGTATAATTTGTATAATGATTTGATTGCAAATAGTATTTAGTGCAAATGAAGACCTTGCACCATATCAACTGGTGACAACTACATCAGTATCTATGTAAACTGTATTACTATATTATATATAGACTATACAGGGATTACTTTCAGTTCATAACAATCCCTTGGGCTCACCCAGAAAAGGCCTCTCTAGAAGACGTCAAGTTTATGTCAACTTGGATTTTATTCGAATAACCGAAATGAAGATTAATTCAGCAAACTTACCAGCTAGGGCATTTCACACCTAAAATGAACTGCAAAATTCATCATGCAGTTTGTATGGGCAAGGAAACGTATCACAATTTGTTATTTTGAACATGTTGAATGGCTTGCAGAAATATTCTTGGATTGCACTGCAAAATCCAATGGCATTGACCATTACTGTTCTGAGAGAGGTAAATCATGACTTTCTCTCATGTAACATGTTTTAACAACTGATCATAACATTCTGCTTTCTAAGACAAATCTACAGTACAGTGTATGTGGGGAAAAAGCAGATTGGTTTATTGATTCACAATTGTGAGCATTCTAAACACATCTCCTATATTGAACAATGTATGCTTAAAATGCTTACCTAAGCCCAGTGCACAGTTGTTCTCAGCTTTTGAAATTTATTCCACTGATATTTAAGTGATTGTATACTCTCATCAGAGGCAATCAAGATGTAGTACAGAAATCACTGACTGGATTTGAGCAAAAGAATGAAAATCCAAACCAGTCATTTCGATTAGTCAGATTCTAAATTAACCAATAAAACAGAGGATATCAGAAATAAATAATACAGGATAAGAGAAGAGTTGTCATTTTATTGTGTTTACTGTCAAGGATAGGGCTGATGTAGGAGCAAAAAGCTGACATATACATGGAGGCCTTGAACTTGCAAAAGAAACAGATACCTTTGGAGATATTTGTTTTTAAGGAAAAGATAACAAATGGATCTATACATTTAGCAAACTGAAGGAGGACAGACAAAACCTGGATCTAAGGGGTATGTTAGAAGACATCAAAATTCTGCTTCATACTGGAAGAGAAAGGTATACCTGTCACAGTACTTTAGGGATTATAGTAAGCAATCAATCTCTATGGTATAGCAATTGTAATGGGAAACTTTTATTACTATAAACAAATCTCTCCTTTCTGCAGTGTTTCTCTTATCTTTTATTAACAAAAATTACATTATATATGCAATGTGACTTGAAATTGCTTAGAACTTGAATAACATCCAAAGAAAAGTCCTTCTCATTGTACAGAAAAGTATTTATCTTGTACTTGTCACCAACAAATATCACGAGTAAATTCATTATTAAGGTTCAGTGAGGAGCTCAGATTGACATCATGTCTTAAGGATCAGATCTTTTGAAGTAATTTGTTTGATCTTATTTTTTGCCCTAGTTCTGTATCTTGAAAATAACTGGATTCATTTTGTCAATCCTTTTTTTTAGGATGAAATATTAAAAACCAGCCAGCAATTTCTACCACATTTATTTCTTCAAATGAAAGTTATACATTGCAGTGGTTTTGGTGCCAGCAGATTTTATTCCAAATATTGTAAAATGTAATCTTATTTTGGAGAGGGTTTACCAAAAAAGCATTACTTTGGACTTGGAAGAAAAATAGTGAGGGAGTAAAAGATCAAAGCAAATGACATCAAAGGACACTGCTTCTCAAAGCAGCGAGTCAGATCTGAACCTTTTCTTCCGTCCTCATCTTTATTAATCATCAAATAGTTTCTGCATCCTCCATCTATCCTTGGGGGACTGTGCACTGGTACTGTGATACCATTCAGAATTCACAACCATCCTTTCTCCTCCTACACAACCAGAAAACCTTTAGCTTTGACAGGTGTCTTTGAGTAATGTTGATGGGGCTGACGTTGTTATTTTAAACCTAGTTGTCTTTGTATTTTCTTCACACTCCTATAAAAGTAGTGAGTTTTCAATCCCTCCAGCTGAGCTAGGCTAGTTATTAAGGACAAATATTGATATATTTTGGTAATGATGACATTTTTTATCTAAATTGATTTCAATTAATTAAAAACTTTCCTTCCATTTCACCCTGGCCCCAGGAAACATGTTTATTGAGCAAAAGAAAGGATTTCTGTATAATCAGGTAAATAATTTTTAAATCTAAGTACAAAAATGGAAATTATTTAAGTTGCTTGGAGCAATGACTGATTGCACAGTGTTTATCCTGGACACAACAAATCTGTAAGCAGTTCAGAAGGGCACACCAAAATTTTACATTATTTATAGCTCTGTGGAGGGTAAAGGTTGTAAAAGTTTTATAAAAGAAATGTTATTAATACACCATCATTATAACAATATGAAACACATTTGATATGGATGCATTGGCCGATGAAGGTTAAACTGTGAAACATTACCTATCCTTCAATAAATACATAGTATGTTTCCCATCAGTGTGCAGATTGTGTTCAGATGCCGTGTGAAATATTAATACCATTGTTTGTTGCTGTTGTGTTGCTTGTTCATGCTTAATTGAAATAGAAAAGATTCCAAGCTAGTTGAGAAGACTCCGGCTTTTATTTAAAATTTGATGTTTGCTGAAATAAGTCAAACTACAAGACTAAAGCACAAATGGTCATCAGTTGCTTACACTTCGGGAAAATTCGTAATTTACAAACAAAATAGCAGTGCCTGAAATTGGAGAGGACTACACAGAATAACAAATGCTTACATCACTGGAACAAGATATTTTAAAGGTTAATCAATCCAATAACACCAGTCTTAACTGTCCATATTTCCATCAATCTGTGACTTTAAGATCATAATCTTCTTTTCTCTCAAACACAGTCACAATCTCTATCACTATATCTATGTTAGCTGACTTTTCTTTGTATCCTTCTTTGAGAATCATCACATTGTGGAGAGGCTTATGAGTTCCTGAGATTCTGAGAGTGATGCTGACTGGAGCTTAGCTCCTAGTCAGGTCATCCATGGCAGCAAGGTCAAGGAGGAGGTTCCAGGCAAAGAGTGATCCAATCAATAACTCAACAGTAGATCTTGCAGAAGAATGATGATACATTGCAAAGGCAGGAAAGGTGGAGGAAGGCTGCAGCAGTGAAGGGTCCCCAGTCGCCTTGCATTCCATGCCACTGGACCCTGACCCTGATCTGTCAAGGACTGCCCATGCATCAGTCTCCTCGCATTAAACAATGTCAACAGCAGACTATCTCCATTAAGGGAATAACCCCTTTGGAGAACATCATACTCGACTTGAATGTTTGCTCTATATTACAGTTCATTGTATCAACAAATTCTTCATCTCTGCTGAAAAAGTTTTCTTGAGTTTATACCCTAACTCAATATCCCAAATTTACGGAATCTCCACCAAGGTTTTCTTTATGTATTTTGTAGGAAACCCCCTTCTTGATTCAGGGCTTCCTTTTCCTGCTTAGTTCACAAGCGTTTATTTTATCTACAGAATATCTCCAGTTTACAATTTTTTCTTTGTTCTGGGATTGAAAGGCTTACTATATGAGGAGTGTTGGATGGCTCTGGGCCTGTGCTCACTGGAATTCAGAAGAATGAGGGAAGACCTTATTGAAACTTATTGATTGCTGAAAGGTCTCAATAGAGTAGATGTGGAAAGGATATCTCCTATAGTGGGTGAGTCTAAGAGCAGAGGGCACAGCATCAGAATAGAGGGGCATTCATTTAGAATGGAGATGAGGAGGCATTTCTTGAGCCAGAGTGTGTCAATTCTGTGGAATTTGTTGCTATGGGGGCTGTGGTGGCCAAGTCATTGAGTAAATTTAAGTCAGAGGTTGATAGATGTTTGCTTTGTCAGGGTATGAAGGGATATGGGGAGAAGGCAGGAGATTGGGGCTGAGAGGGAAATGGATCAGTCATGATGAAATGGCAGAGCAGATTCAATGAGCCAAATGGCCTAATTCTGCTCCCATATCTCATCGTCTTATAGTCTTATTTACAGAAATCCATCTTTACACAAATTCTTTCTTTCACTTTTCAAGTTATTAACAACTAGAATAAAAGGTTTCATGCCATTACTATCTGGATAACTTATCTATTCTATTAGTTCAATTATGGACGGTGTTTCAGTGATTATTAAATGAAGTGTAAATGTTCTAGCAAGTATATCAAGAGTGATATGATATAGAAAATTGCTTAGGGGGAAATCAGCTTATGGATTCTCAGGAGTGGAACCTTTATGGAATGTGGGGACATCCTGTATTTCTAAAATGGTATGGCACTAAATTTTGTGTTTCTGTTTCAGATATGTGGACACTTTATTGATCCCAAAGGAAATTACAGTGTGATAGTAGCATTCGAAGTGTGTGTGTATATATGTATATATTAGAAGAGAAATAGAAGGAATAAAAAATAAGTTACCACAAGCAGTCTAACGGGGGGGGGGGGGGGGTCATCCCTTCCCCAGCTATAGGTTGACTCATTGTAGAGCCTCCCGGCCAAGGGAAAGAATGACTTCGTATTATGCTCTTTGTAGCAGCACATTTGTCTTAGTCTATCACTGAAAGTGCTCCTTTGTTCAGCCAAGGTGGCATGCAGAGGGTGAGAAACATTGTACAGAATTGCCAGGGCTTTCAATAAGGTCCTTTGTTCTATCACAGCCTCCAGTGTGTCCAGTTTGACTCTTATAACAAAGCCGGCCATTCTAATCATTTTATTGAGCCTGTTGGCATCACCCGAGTTGATGCTATTGCCCCAGCACACCACTGCATAGAAGATTGTACTGGTGACAACAAACTAGTAGAACATTTGAAGGTGAGGCCTGCATACTCCAAAGGACCTTAGTCTCCAAAGAAAGTAGGGGTGACTCTGGCCCTTCTTATACATGGCTTCTGTGTTGGTTTTCCACTCAGGTTTGTCAACTAGGTGCACTCCCAGGTACTTGCAGGTCCTCACCATATCCACGTCCTCACCATCGATAGTAACAGGGAGCAGTGCAAGCTTAATCTTCCTAAAGTCCATCACCATCTCCTTACTGATGTAGAGCTGCAGCTGATTCAGTTTGCACTGTTTGGCAAAGTACTCTACCAGGGTCCTGTATTCATTCTTCCATACTCCTTTTATACACCCAACTGTTGCTGAGTCATCAGAGTACTAGCTAAAGCAGCTTTGAATAATTACATTGCCTTGATTACAAGAACATGCCAACTCCTGAGAACACTGTCACCATTCTCCTGCATTGAAAACAGTGAAGTAGATGCCATTGTCCATCTTGGCACATGCTGCTGAGAGGATTCCCCACTGTAAATGGTGGCTGGTCCCTTCAGCCTCAGTTATGGGGTCACGCTGAATAGGTTAGCACTTTGTTCACTGGAGCTCAGGGGAATAAGAGGAAATCTTATAGAGGGACACAAAATTATAAGGGGTATAGATAGGGTGAATGCATACAGGTGGTTTCCCTTCAGGCTGGGTTAAGACTAGGACTAGAGGTCATAGGTTTAGGGTGAAAGGTGAAATATTTAAGGGGATTCTGAGGGGCAACCTCTTCAGTTGGAAGGTGATGCGAGTGCGAATGAGCTGCTAGTGCAAAATGGTAAATGCAAGTTTGATTGTAACATTTAAGATAAGTTTGGATAGGTACATGGACGAGAGAGGGATGAGGGCTATGATTCCGGTGCCCTCAGTAGATGAGACTAGACAGAAGACAAAGCTAGCGTGAGGCAAAAGACCTGTTTTTGTACTGTACTGCCCTATTACACTAACCCTGCACTCTCATGTTTAGGGCAAAGTCAAACAAAGAAATTCCAATGACAAGATTTCTGTAAACTGAGGACCTCAGTGTTCACACAAGTTTCCAGGACTTCCTGGACCGGCATTGGGAACATCCCAGCAATTACTTGATTAAATGCCCACATTACTCCAGAAAATCTAAGCCAGTGTTTCTGTGCATCTCTTAAACACTTTACATTCTAGCGGGAGCATGGAGGAAAAATACAAGAGGAATCATGCAAAAATTCACAGGAAGGCATTGTTGATGAGCTAGAACATGGACACACAAAAGGCAAAAAGCTTTATAACAAGACTTCAGGCATTCTGCTAAAAATTCTGCTTTTGATCCAGGGACAATGTGAAGCATTAAAGCGTATCAAAAATCACAGCTGAACTACTGCAAAATTAAATTATTTATTCAATATTCACAATAACTAAGGCATACAACATAAGCAACGTTGGCATTTGTTGCCATCAATTCCTTACAAATACAAACATGCTTGAATGCACTTTCCATTTCACACACAAGAAAGCAAGACGTAATTAAACCAAAATTTAAAAAAAACACAGTAAAGAGTGACAAGCATACATTTCTTTGATCAACAAGCAGCAGCAACACTTAGAAATAAAACCAGTAACAGCTTCAGCACCTAATCCATCTTTATTTAGAAAGGTTAAACCATATTTGCTTAACTCCCATTGTATTTTTGCCACTGCTGTGCAAGTTAGTGGTGAACTACAATAAAATATACAATACAATACAATACAGTACTGTGCTAAAGTCTTAGCACATATATATAAAGCTAGGATACCTAAGACATTTGCACAGTGCTGTGTTTGTCAAAGTGGACGGAGAGTGAGTTTGTTAATATGGAAGGAGCAAAGGATGTTGTGGGTGGGGAGGGTGGAGCTCCGTGGGAGGGGTGTGGGACGGGTGTGGGACAGGTTGCAGAAAAGGAGTGCTGGGGTGGAGGGAGGCACAGGGCACACCCAGCCCTGAGACACCAGACAAGATCATTTGATGCCAATTATTTGGTTTATTGATAATTGCAGAATGTCTCTCTGGTGCTTCCTGCTCTCTCCCCTTTTCCCAACCATGATTTCCCTCTCTCTGCCCTCTTTGTACTCTCAGTCCACAATAGACATGCATATCAGAATCAGATTTATCATCACTCACATATATCATGAACTTTCTTTTGCAGCATCAATACTGCATCAACAGTGCAATACATAAAATTAATACAGTACTGTGCAAAGGTCTCTCTCTCTCTCTCTCTCTCTCTCTATATATATATATATATATATACACACACACACATTTTGAATATACAGGCCCTGAATTTCATCTGCACCAGTTTTCTGCAAGTAACTGTGCAACAGCTACCTGCCTAATGTTATTTTCAAAGTTCTCAAAAATGTGTTACTTGTGAGCAGTCATTTGTAAACAGTTGTTCTGGGTTGCCTCAACTAACAATATGCAGGCATTATTTCTGAAGCCTTGGTAGAGCATATGCCTACAGTTCAGACCCCAGGAGGCAGACCTAATGATAACTAAGCAGCAGCATTTCATCTCCTGGACCATATCGATGGGAACGGAATCCATCATTCTACTGTGAGAGCGAAAGGGCAGAACTGTTCTACCAAGATGGAGGTTTCAATTTTCTGAGTAATAGTGCACCCCCATATGGAAAGATTCTGACATCAAAGGTACTCATGCAGGCAGTTTTTTTATCTGAATGGGTGTGTGTTCCCCATGTGTGTTGTTGCATTTTTTTTAAGAGTACAATGGAGCAGCCAAATCCCCTTTTTAGGCATTGTGCGATCTGGTACTTGAGCCTCACAGAGATCACTAGGAAACTTTAAGTAGCGATAAAAGCACTCTGCTCCAGACTGAGAAGCCTGGTGGTTCTGCCTCAGAAGTCATTGGCTAGGAATGGCAGCATCCTTCCTATAAGAACATAAGCAGTTCCAAGTTCATCCGATCAGAATTCAGCTTAAGAAAACGGCTACACCTGAGAACAAAACAGAAGGTATAATCTCCACCGGGAATTTCACCGGGAATACCACCCCCCTATCCCCCACTAATCAACATTCCTTGCAACACCTCTCCACAGGATGGTCCAAAAAAAAAGCTTAAATGGCATGGTGGGGAACAGTCCATCCTCGATGAATGTAATCTTTGTATTCACTCTTGGCAATTGCTGCAGGCAGGCTTTCCAGGGATACGGGCATTCATCCTTACAAGCAAGCTGCCTGGCACCTTCCTGACATGTGCCCTTTTTCAGAATAAGGGTGTCTGCAGCATGCGTCATTCTTCAGATGCCTGTGCCGCTTGCTCAGCTCTCTTCGGTGGGCAGGAGAGACCCTGCCACTCCCCTCCACAATGGGAGCATGCACCAGCTCCCTGGCACGCTTCCTGTTAGCTGAAAGAGTGCTGGCCATGGTGGGACTTTTCAGGGCTCCTTCCTGAGCTCAGAGCCAAAAGGAAAGGTTGATGAGTTGCTTGAAGCCATGTCCTTTGTCAGATGTCCCCCTACTGTTTTACTCATTCCTGATTAAATGAGCATCTGTTTTAGATAAGGAAGCCTAAAGCAATATTAAC
Organism: Hypanus sabinus; assembly: GCF_030144855.1. Classification (NCBI taxonomy): domain Eukaryota; kingdom Metazoa; phylum Chordata; class Chondrichthyes; order Myliobatiformes; family Dasyatidae; genus Hypanus; species Hypanus sabinus. The sequence continues at coordinate 73,965,760 of NC_082720.1, read as the reverse complement.
ACATTTCAAAAGGACTAGAATACAAAAAAAAAATAAGGATACAATGCTGAGGCGTTATAATGCATTGGTCAGTCCACATTTGGAGTATTGTGAGCAGTTTTTGGCCTCAGAAAAGAAGGACATCCCTTTAGGACAGAGATGAGCAGGAATCATCTAGAGAATCTGTGGAATTCATTGGCAGCTGTGGAGGCCAAGTCATTGGGTATTTCTGAAGCAGAGATTGATAGGTTTTTGATTAGTAAACATGTCAAAGATTACAGGGAGAAAGTAGGAAAATGGAGTTAAGAGGGAAAATAAATCAGCAATGATCGAATGGCAGAGCAGACTGAATGGGCCAAATGGATTAATTCTGCTCCTATGTCTTATGGTCTGCATTATTCCTGGCTACTGATTTTGGAGTGGAAACTATTGAGGCCACTGGGAGATACAGTAACAGGGATCCTAATTTGTTCAATCAACTTGAATGGTATGCAAACCTGCTCAAGAAAGTAAGAAAAATGTGTTTGTACTTTTAAATAACACTTGGTATGACCTTTAATTTGACTGGAAGCTCTATTCATCTGTGAGTGGAGTACCAGTCCTATTTTAATAATTATGGTTCAAAATCTCACCAAAATACAATTTTGGAACATTACACTAGTCTCGGCATCATTTGAAAGTCATGGATGACAGAGATGTAGTAAATGCCTTGCATCTAAAATATCTTCATTGATGTATATATATATAATTTCCACTTGAAATATGCACACAATTCATTAATCCCATATTAATTTAAAATTTGTTTGTGCAGTGTAGAAATTCTAATTCATCACTGACTATGCCAGGTTAGATCCAGATTAAAAATCCCTTTGATCTATTCTAACCTCAAAAAAACACACCCTTCTGCTTCAACTATCTGATCATTTTCTAATTCTTTCACCAGTTGACCATCTGCACATGAATGCCAATTAGGAGCTGCTGTAGCCATAACTGCAAGTGATGCAGTGATGCAGCATAATTTAATTTACATATAAAAGAATCCTTGTAGTTAGCCCACATAGCAGATTTCTGAGCTATCAGCTTGGAATGCTAACTCTGTTTTTCTTGATGTTTGCAGTATGCAGCTTAGTGAAGGACTCAAATGCAAATAATCGTAATGATGACATGGCCAGTCTCTTCTGAACATGGCAAAATCAATTAAGCTGTGTAATTTTGAATGTTGTGGTGTCTCCTACTACCATGATCAAGTCATGCAAAGGTGATATATAAAACTTGCTTGGGGAAAAAAATAACCTGTGCGAAAGAAAACTTGTAAAGGAGGCACTGTAGTACTTCCTCAAAACAACTTTCATTTCATCATTCTTTTAAATATGGTCAAATTTCTCAAAGAAACGCCAGCTGTACCATAGTGTAGTAGCAGCACATACTTTACTGTACAGGCAACCCAGATTCAATTCCTGCCACTACTCGTAAGGAGTTTGTACGCTCTCCCCATGACCATGAGAGCTTCCTGTGAGCATTTGGGTTTCCTCCCACAGTCTAAAGACGTACTGGTTGGTAGCTTCATTGATTATTGTAAACTGTCCCATGATTAAACTCAGATTAAATCAGGGGATTGCTGGGAGATGTCGTTCGAAGGGTCAAAAGAACTTATTCTGCGCTAAATCTCAAGAAAAAAAAGAATTTCAGGACACTCACTGCAATGCAGAACTCCCAAGTTTCTTGACTAGTATAGGTGGAGGATTTGCTCACTATGCATTATGGATGCATTCCTCAGAGTTTACTCGTGGAAAGCAGCTTTCCTGCACTTTCCCAGTCTTTACAATCGGGAATCTGCTCACTAAACCTTTGCCAGTTTAGATATCCACATCACTGGAGAGGAATAATATCTGACAACCCAAGTAGCAGATAATTTGCACACATTTTAAAAATAATCAAGTTTATATAAAAGCTTTTTTCATTATTTGGAATATTAACATATTTTTATTCTATTCAAGAAGTAATAGTTCTTAGTATTTAATAATTCTTAATCTTTTCCTTAAAGAAAACATCCCTAATGTTTTTCCAAAAGTTCTTTATGTTTTCCTACATTGTTTTAAATATTTTTTTAACTTTTTATTGTATTTCAAGTAGTTAAAAAATAAAAGTATGAAAAAAATGTATATTACCCATCCCCCCCTTAACCCCTCCCCCCTAGCATCCCTATAGAAAAAAAAGAAGAAAGAAAAAAAAAGAAAGAAAGAAAGAATGCCTGGATATTGGAAGGTCCCCACATGCTCCATGGAGTTCGTAATAACTTTAGTATATATATTTATTTCTTTCCCCAAATAACCAATTATTTCATCTTTGGAGCACCTATATATTTAATCCTGTCTTTTGTAAATAAGGGCGCCAAATTTTCAAAAATGTTTCATATTTATCTCTTAAATTATAAGTAATTTTTTCAAGTGGAATACAGCTATAAATTTCTTTCTTCCAACGATCTATACTTAAATATGTATCCGATTTCCAAGTAACTGCAATAGCCTTTTTGGCTACTGCCAATGCAGTTTTTATAAATTCTTTCTGATATTTATTCAATTTGGATTTCGGTTTTATCCCTTCAATATCACCTAGTAAAAATAATATTGGATTATGTGGAAGTTGTATTCCAATAATTTGTTCCAATAAAACTCTTAAATTTGTCCAAAAAGGTTGAATTTTAGAACAAGACCAAGTAGAATGTAAAAAAGTACCAATTTCTTGGTTACATCGGAAACATTGATCGGATAAATTTGGTTTAATTTATTTATTTTTTGTGGTGTAATATATAATTGATGTAAAAAGTTATATTGCACTAATCTTAACCGGACATTTATTGTATTTGTCATACTCTCAAGACATAGTCTTGACCAATTTTTTTCTTCAATTTTAATATTCAAGTCACTTTCCCATTTTTGTCTTGACTTATGGACTCCTTGTTTAATTGCCTGTTTTTGAATCAAATTATACATACAAGAAATGAATTTTTTAATCTTTCCTTTTTGAATTAAAATTTTTAAAGACTTTGTACATCAAGGATATTCAGATAAAAAGCAAGTTTTTTCACAGTTTGGCCAGCTGATTAAGTCAGAGGCTATTAATGAAACAATCTTTAAGGTCATGGAACATAGAAACAAACACCTCAGCCCTAATCATACATACCGACCGTGAATTCCTCTCTATGCAAATACCATTTGCCCACATTAAGCTCATATCCTTTAACTACTTTCTTATCTGAGTAGCTATACTTTTAAAAACTGTAATTGGATCTGCTTCTATCACTTCTTCTGGCTGCTTGTTCCATGTAAAATTTTTGCCTCTCAGATTTCCACCAAGTTTCTCCCCTCTCGCCTTAAACTTGTGACCTCTAGTTTTAGACTTCTCCTATCCTAGGAAAAACACTCTATCAAGAGGTGTTTTATTGCAATTGGGTATGGATTTTTACATGTACAAAATTTACATCTGGCGCAGCAGTCCTCAGAAGTCGGGATAACAAGCTGAATCATGTCACAGGTTATTCAGCTTGTTGCCATAGAGAAGTCTCTGGGCTGAGCGGAGCTGTGCAGCCAAATAAAAAGGGGCCATCAGCAGGTCCACCTGATGCAGTAGGAGGTGATGAGAGAGACTACGGGATTCAGACAGTCTGTTAACATATTGAGCATTCACTGTGAGCTCCTGACATCAGTCTGAAGGCAGTCTTAAGCCCTGCTTCTCAACAATAAATGGCAATATTGCCCATCCCAGCCACACACAGTGCTCCACTCTGAGCCATGAGTAATTCATTTCTTTGAAAGCACCAGTGGAGAGCAGTGGTTCTCACCAGGTTTAGACTGCTTCATGTGCAGACATCATTAGCAGTTTTCATATGCAGAATTCTGGAAGTAATGGATCATTTGCAATATTATGCTAACCATGTATAGGAAAACTACTGAATGGCTTGCCAAGCCTCACGCTACATTGAGAACTAACGTCATGTAAGAATGAGTAATTGCATACCAAGTAATTAAAAAAAATGTAAAAGGAGTTCACCGCTCCCATTGGGAAAACCACGTCTTTGGAAACTGCTCAGTGAAATCCATCACAGTCATTGTGCAGGAACATTCCATGGACTTGGCCAGTCTTCATATTTAGATTATCCTGTGTCCTGCTCTGTTCATTGGTAAAGCCATATAGGACACTGATTGCAATCACAGTGAGTAAAACCCTTTGAAATTTATCCTTGGTCGGTAATGTTGAACATCCAATATGATAATAGCAGCAAATCCTACTTTTCTTATATTGAAGTCCTTGGACTGAATTTTAGTTGGACAGTGCAATTTGTTTGATGTTTCAGTGCTCGCCGAGCTTGGCAATTCGCTTGCAGATGTATCATCACCAGTCAAGGTGACATCCTCAGTGTGCAGTTGTTAGTGTTTCTCTCTGGGAGTGCTCATGTTTATATAGAATCCGATTCATTTGGCTCAGTTCTGATTGGCTACCCCTTCAGTAGACCATTGAATTTTATTGGCTCGCATTTCTTCTGCTCTCAGAGGTTCATAGGTGATGTCTATTTTCGATAAGTTTATTTAAAGAGTTATCAGAAGGGAACCACACTTCTAAAAATTATTGTGCCTACTTCGTGTTTGCCTGTGCTGGAACCTCTGTGATGTCCCAGTTAGAGCTGGGTCCTCCTTGGTCTTCATGTACCTAGATCAGTGGCCATGGGTCATATCTCCATATTGCCAGTTTGCGATCCTGTAAACGAGTTAAGAGTTGATGTCCTGTATGCTGGCGTAGTTCTTGTTGCAGTCTCCACAGGAGATCCTGCACACTACGTTGCTTACATCAGTTGTCATTACAGGTACCTTGATTCTTGAACAAGCTTCCTTAAAGTTGCCATTGATTTGTGATTGATTGTGGTGTTGTGAGGTTTGAACAGCTCAGTTGTCATTTCTGAGATATTCTTGATGTGGGGCAAGTTTGCATGTTGAGTGAGGTCTGCACGACTTTCTCTCCTTAGCAAGCATCTCTTGATGAAATTGCATGGGTATCCGTTGTTCTGGAGCACTTTAAATAAGTGCTTCTCTTCTCTGGCCCAAAGTTCAGTGGTGCTGCAGTGTTCTTGTGCTCTCTTAGATAAGGTGCAAGTGCAGCTTTTCCTGTGGCAGGCTGGGTGATTGTTGTGGTAGTTCAATAGTGAGTTGGTGCGTGTGCCCTTCCAGTAGATGATGTCTCCAGGATTATCAGGAGATGCTTACTAAGGAGAGGAAGTCTCACACTGAGGACATCACCTCAATTGGTGATGAAATATCTGCAAGTGAATTGCCAACCTCAGCAAACACCACAACATCAAGCGCCTCAACCCGAGCTACCAATATTCATCACAATCCTAAGTGTAACATGTATGTATGTATTGAATTATTTATCTAGAGATCCAGTGTGGCCCTTTGAGCTGTGAGCCCAGCAAACCCCCCCCCCCCCCCCGCCCCATCGCATCACAGGACAATTTACACTGACCAATTAACCTACTACTCTGAGCATCTTTGGACTGTGGAGAAAACTTGAGCACCGAGAGAAAACCCATGCGTTCCACAGGGAGGATGAACAAACTCCTCACAGAGGATGCCGGGATTGAATTCTAAACTCTGACTATAATAGAATCACACTACCATTGTGCCCATACGTTGCGTCCTGAATGGATTTTTCAGTAGTTGGATCTGCTTGGCAAATTGAAACAGGAGACGCAAACTGTGGGTATTTGTCAACATGGAGCAGAGAGCGAGTTTGTAAACCTGGTGGGAGCAAAGGATGTTGGGAAGAGTGAGGGTGGAGTGCCACAGGTGGGGTGCAGGACAGGTAGCAGAAAATGAGTGCCAGGGTAGAGGGTGGAGTGGGTGCAGGCACACCCGGTCCTCAGACACCAGGTAAAGTCACTTGGTTCCAAAAATTGGTTTATTGATCATTACAGAATGCCTCTCTGGTGTTTCCGCTCTCTCCCCTCTCCCTTCCCCTTTTCCCAACCATGATTTCTCTCTTCCAGACCATTTCACACTCTCAGTCCACAACAGACACCCATATCAGAATCAGGTTTATCATCAGTCACACATGTCATGAAATTTGATATTTTTGCAGCAGCAGCAGTACAGTGCAATGCATAAAATTACTACAGTGTTGTGCCGATGTCTTAGGCACTCTTGCTAAGTCCTTGATAAGTATGGTAACACGTAAGCCAGTCGATGTTAAATATTCACTCCAAAGGGCTTCATGGACAAGCATAAAATTCTCCCCACCTCACATCCACATAGTAGCACTTGTGGTTGGAATTGCTGCATTAGAACTTGGAGTAGTGAAATGCTTTTACTCCTCGTCTTGTGGTTATTACCATTAGTTTTATCATACTAATGAATGCTTTCTATATTAATGATGTCATTGGCCTGGGACTTACTTTGTTGCCAATCCAGAAGCTCAGTATCTTGATCACATGGTACAATGTTTCTCTTTTTATATAACTAAAACTGTGGTAATGTATGATTTTGGAAAAGACTTTCACCAATTCCAATTTTTCAGTGGATACTAGTTTTGCTTTCTCAACAGACAATGCACCAGACAAAATCTGTATCTGACAATTTCTATTGAAAGTCATAGGTACTGTGTAAGTCTGTAATGAATGGATTTACAATATCTCTATAAATAAGAAGCAGCAGAGATATCCTGTCTGAGATTGTGATTCTTGATCTGTGCAAGAGATGGCCAAGGCTATCTCTTTGTATATGATTTCACTCCCCATGTTTTCTAAAAGCACCCATCTACTTGGCACAACCTCAGAAAGCCTGGAAAGACTGATCTTTGCCTCTTTGCTTCGAATATGTGTCAATTTTATTTTAGTGTTAATGGTCAAACACAATTCAAGGATAAATCTTCTACAATAATTTGAATATTTCATTGTTTGCTACTTGCTTCAATTGTATTTCCATACTATAACACATCAAATCCCCATATTGAATCTCACCATCAGCACAGTTATTTCCAATAAGTAAACAAGAGATTTTTTTGGATTTATAAACCAATGGCCCCACATCACATCAGCTAGCTCCCAGCAATCTAGAAAACACTTAACATGATGCTGTCATCACCTGAACCAGAAAAAAATGAGGAGCATAAAAACAAATTCATCGGTACAATCGCAATTGCCACATTGTGATTAATTGCATGTCTACAGACTCCTCGGTTTTCTCCAAAATAAAACACTATGCAGATTTGGTATTAAGCATTTGCACACTAACTGAAAGCTCCATTACTATCCAGACTTTGCAAGAATGCATTCACCTGCGGCATATGATAATTCCGAGTCTCTAAGAGGTTTTAATTGCTCCAATAATCAAAAGAAGATCCAGAGTTCTTTAGAATTAGAGATCATGGGCTAAGGGTGAAAGATGAAATGTTTAAGGGGAACTGGAGAGGGAACTTCCTCACTCAGAGGGTGGTTAGCATACAGAACTTGTGTTGTCAAATGCTAGAGGAAAGTACAGAATAAATGGCTGGAGCCTGAGAAACACTGATGTACACAGGGATCGTGGGGTATAACTCCTTGAATTTGACAACACAAGTTAATAGGCTGAAAAAGAAAATGGTAACACTTTTACCTTCATTGGGCAGGTTACAGATAAGGTAGGTAGGTAGAGTATTTTACCTGGTGTGGAAATAGCAAATACTAGAGGACGTGGCTTTAAAGTGAGAAGTGGAAACTTTGAAGGAGATTTACAAAGCACTTTGTATTTAAGAAAAATACAAAGTATGGTAGATGCCTGAAACACACTACTGGGGTGGTGGTGTTAGCAAATACAAAAACAACGTATAGCAGACATCTATACAGATACATTAATAGACAGGGAATGAAGGAATATGGATCATGTATAGTAAATTAATATTACTTTAAATCAGCACCATGGTCAGTAAAATTATCAAGGACCAAAGCGCCTGTACTTGTGCTGTCCTCTTTGTGTCTACGATGCCAGTCCCTCATCATATTAGGTCTCCTACCAATGTATGGAAGCTTGCTCCCAAATGGTATGTCTTGGCTGCACACTCTAGTTAATTAGTAGGCAACATACAGATGATATTCTGTCTGCATCAGAATTACTGAATCCTGTGTTGTGATCCCTGCCACAACGTCAGGTCATTTCAACCCTTTGCCTTAATCACGAGTGTGGCATCCTTCACTTCATAAATCAGAGAAAATATTCTTTAGACCAAGATTCTGGGAAACAAGGCCAAGAAATTGCAACAAACAAAATTGTGTTATTGCACTCAAGTGGGCAAACCACAGGCAAGAAACAAGTGGTTAAGAACAGTCACAAATGTTAGATGTCAGATTTATTAACAGGTTGATTTTTCTGCTAAAATGTTGTTTATTAAGGCTACTTGCAATTCAAGGACTCGCAAATTCAGAAGCACTTTGAAGTATTCAACCTTGAGATTAAAGGGTGTGAATATGATCTTGTAGCCATAGTTACAGACGGTCATAACAGCAGCAAGGCTTTGAACACTTATGCAGAAGCAAAACCACCATATTAGCACTGATATAGGCTATAACATGGAACAAATTAATACATTCCTCAGTTCAGCCATGGGACTAGAGTTTAAATCAAGTTGAAATAGCATGAATATTCACTGTGCTAACTTGTAACAATTGCATTCAAAATCAATTTCAAAAAAATTCCACCTAATTCCTTGTGGCAAACAAGGTTACAGTACAAGGTATGTACATATGTAGTCAATCTTATTCTTTGAGAGTCCTTGGAGAAAGGGTGCAAAAATGCATAATTGACGAAGTCAGAATTATTCTAGAAGGTAAGAATAATGCTTGTTGTATGATTAAGCAGAGAAAATATGTCTTGTTGCTGGACATCTTCAGAATCAAGATTGTTTATTGTCATTCGTCAGTATACATGTAAAGGAGAACAAAATGATTGTTACCCTGGATCCAATGCAGCATTAAAAATACAACAAGCATAAAGAGCACAATAACTATAAGTACATAAAATTAGCTTCCATACTGCATGTACAGAAATTGATGTGAAGTACAGGAGTACCTGTACTTAAGGTGGCTGACAGGTAATGATAAAGTAGCGGTGGTGAAGGGGAGATTGAAGTGGGGTGGATTAATGGTTGGAGGTGTTGATCAGCATCAAGGCTTGGGGAAAGTAACTGTTTTTGAGTCTGGTGGTCCTGGCATGGATGTTGCACAGCCTCTTCCCTGATGGGAGTGAGACAGACAGTCCAGGAGCAGGGTGGGAGGGATCTTTTATGATGTTGTTGGATTTTCCTGTATATAATGCCATGATGGTGGGTGGGCTGGTGCCAGTGTTGCATTAGGTAGTTTTGACAATCTATTGTACATCCCTCCTACCCACAGCAGCACGAAGTACCACACAGTGATGCAACAAGATAGGATGCTCTCAGCTACACATCTGAGTCTTGATGCACATAGTTGGCCGCTTCAGAAAGTGGAGGTGTTGGTGAGCTTTTGTATCTGTGAAGTTTCTGAAGTCTGTAGAGAAGGAACTTGGGTTTTAATGAAGGTGGCCAAATAAGAAGCATTCTTTGTACACTGCTGATGCTCCTGGCTTTGATAAACATAAGTAAAAAAAAATAAAGTTTTTACACCCAAGGTAATTTTAGTATTAATTACGCTGAAGGATCTGTTAGTGCTGGGGAATAGAATGGGTTCCTCCTGCCTGTCAGAATCAACCATGGGTTGACTGCAAAGTGTATTTGTCTCTGCTTCAATAAATACCAAACTTGAAACAGCACACATGCCTGCACAAGTTTGTCTCTTCCCCACACTTGTAACCTTCACTGGCTCTTTGAATGAGGCTGCCAAGTTGTGTCATGTCACATTATTTTTGTGCTGTGTTTCTGCAACACTAAGAACTGGTTCATATTGCAACAACTCCTTTCAAATTGTACCATGACAGCATTGGAGAAACTTGCAGCCCATCAGTGTGAGCGAGCTTTGACACCGGATCTCAGAAGAGAAAGGATGTCTTCTCAACCTTTGTCCTAGTGGTATAATTTTTGAATGTCTGCGTGTGATAAGCATTGGAGGAAGGAGTGAGAATTTTTAATCAAACTTGACTCACAACCATGTAGCTAATTATCCATTACTGGTAAAAAAAAATATTTCTAGAGTGGCAGCTGGTTTATAACTTTGTGTATATCCAAAGAAAAATAATTATAGATGTAATTCATGCGCAGACAATTTGATGCCACAAACAGACTCAAACATTGCAATTTAATCTTTGAAATAAAATTGATAGAACTCTCTTTAATTCTTTCCAATTTTCAAGTTGGTTTTCATCAACAGTATATCAAGAGAATGAAATAAATACAAACAGGCAGCTTCTTTAGAGTGGTCAAAAATACCACATTCAATAAGTGAATATGCTAAATTGTAACCACCTTTTTATACAGGGATAAAAAGAGAAAGAAGAAATCCATAAAGTCCAAATAAGAAAACAAAAGAAGCACTGCCTTTTCAAAGAGACCTCATACCAAAATCACAAAGACCAATTTCAAATGGTCTTACTCATTTTATTTTTAAATATCTTGATGCTAACACTATTTATGTGGTTTTGCAGTTAAAGATTTGATTCATTCACCAAAAGGAAGTTCCATGTGCTATTATTGCATTCTTTTTACTCACTGTGTAGTGCTTTTCATTTTCAAATAACTCTCTTTGTATCAGCATAATCTTTAAAAGTAAGATACTTCAGATTACATCTGTTCATGTCTGCCTGGCACAATGGGAGCAACATTAGCCTTATGAAGTTAATCAGCAACTTATAACCAAATGCACACAACACTAAACGTATGTCCCAGCTAAAGAAGGGCAACTCTGAGCAGAATGGGTTGTTTAACCTAACCTTAATTATTTTCTGTAATATATTAGGTTAAAACTGTTTCTAAACATAATACAATGAACAAACGTTTTCTGTAGTCTGACAATAGTCTCCTTTGAAAATTATGCAGCAGAAGGTAAGATACCAATTCTCTAGGAAAAGGACAATATTTATGATTCAACCTCTTAAACTCTATTACCATCCCTTGACAGAACGGCCACTGTTGCCCCAGAGCTGTGCTTAACTCTTCGTTAAGCAATTTCAGTGTTTTAAATTCTCTTTCAATTTTTACAAATAAATGACTATTATTTTTTCATATCCCTGTAGTCTTCTAGTTTGGTGTGCACCCAGCTTTAATCTCTCCACAGCTGGAGGGCAGGTCTTCAGCTTCAGAAGCCCTAGGCCATTCCTCCCTTCAGTCCCCAGAGAGCAGGTCTTCAGCTTCAGAAGCCTCAGGCCATTCCTCTCTTGAGTCCCATCTATGAATAAGCTTTTGGTCATCTATCACATTTGCCTCTGGGCATGTAGGGTAATATTTATTCCTCCTCAAATAACTTCAGTCAAATGAAAATTATATATGACATTGCCATTTTACTGTGTAGAAATTATTTGCCAAGTTTCCTATGTTACACATCCAAGTTTCACTGGATTTGTCTAGACTAATTGTTAATCCTCTTGTTAGACATACTTTGTGAATATGGGCCCAGTTTAGGAAATTTATGGCTTTTATGGTTTTTCCCTTTCTGGTCCTATTTTACATAATCATCTTTTTCTGCCTACTATGTATGATTCAACATTTTATGATTGGTATAGAAAGGGCATTTTGAAGATCTTTTTATCGATAATCGCTTTGCATCCTTTCAACAGCTCTCTGCTAAGTTCAATCTACCTAATGCCCATTTCTTTAGATATCTCCAAATTGGACATTTTATCAATCCTTTATTTCCCAAATTCCCTGAAATGCCCAAGAAAAATGCTATGGAATAATTTCTTTCTATTAATCCATTGGATAAATGCTTAATATCTTTTATTCATGATAAATTAGTTTCCTTACGGCGTGCCCCTTTGGATAAAATCAGAATGGCTTGGGAGCATGACTTAAATATCCCTTTATCCGATGAGGTTTGGGACTTGATTCTCAAATTGGTTAATTCAACTTCTCTTTGTGCTCGCCACTGTCTTTTACAGTTTAAGATTATTCATAGGGCCAATATATCCAAATCTAAAATATCTCGATTTTATCCTAATATTAGTCCTCTTTGTGATAAATGCAAAAGTGGTGAGGCTTCTCTTATTCATATGTATTGGACCTGTCCTAGTCTAGAGAAATTTTGGAGAGATGTTTTTATAACCTTATCCTGTATTCTGAATCGCCACTTAGAACCTAACCCTTTAATTGCTCTGTTTGGTTTCTTGGGTGAGACAGATATACGCTTGAGTTTGACTAAATGTCGAATATTATCTTTTGCTTCTCTCCTGGCTAGATGTCTAATTCTTCTTAGATGGAGAGATGTTGCCCCACCCACGCATGCTCAATGGCTTAATGATATCATGTCCTGTTTAGACCTTGAAAAAATTCATTATTCAATTCTTAATTCGGATATAAAGTTTCATAAGGTCTGGGGACCTTTTATTGAGTATTTTCATAACTTTCCTTTTAATTAAGTTTTTTTTTCAGTCCCTTGCTTTCAGCTTTTTTTTGGTAGTAGGCATTATTATCTTCTGTTTTCAAGTGTATTTACAGTTTTGGGGGTTTGAATGTTCTGATTTATATTTTCTACATTTTGTTTTGGTTGGTCTGGAGTTTTTTTTGTGAGGTTGGGGGTGGACACTAACTTTACACGACTTCAACTTGGGTGCTTTTTCAATTATTTTATTTTGTATTATATTACTATTGTACATTTATCTTGCACTGTACTAATTTCCTATTTTGTTTTTGGGGTTTTTTTTTTGTTTGTAGTGTTGTAGAAAATGCATTTTTAAAAAAAGTTTCACTGGATTTCTAATTTTGGCCTGTTTTCTTAGATCCTTGTCTGATTCATAACCCCCTTTGTTGGGTACCAATATAGAATAAAGCTTGCTGCAGTGACATTTCGATGGTCATGGTTTCCTTTATAATCATATGGCATGGAAAGAGGTTGTTCAGCTCTTCAAGTTTGTGCTGACTGTCAAACACAGTTTAATTTTCCTTTAAAATCTGGTTACTAAGTAGTTGAATGGTCTTAGTTGTTATCAGTGCAAGTGACGTTAGGTTTCTACTGAGAAACAGAGACTGCATCCAGATCATTCACCAATTTTGTTATTGTAAGACCATAAGATATAGAAGAAGAAGTAGACCATTCAGCCCATTGAGTGTGTTCCACCATTCAACCCAGGGCTGATCCAATTCTTCCAGTCATTCCAACTCCCCTGTCTTCACCTCATACCTTTTGATGCCCTGGCTAATCAAGAACCAATCTATCTCAGCCTTGAATACACCCAATGACATTACCTCCACAGTAACTGGTGGCAACAAATTCCACAGATTTATCATTGTGACTAAAGAAATTTCTCCACATCTCAGTTCTAAATGGACGTCCTTCAATCCTGAAGTCGTGGCCTCTTGTCCTAGAATCCCCTACCATGGGAAATAACTTTGCCATATTTAATCTATTCAGGCCTTTTAACGTTTGGAATGTTTCTATGAGATCCCCTATCACTCTCCTGAGGTCCAGGGAATACAGCTCAAGAGCTGCCAGATGTTCCTCATTCGGTAACCCTCTAATCCCTGGAATCATTCCTGTGAATCTTGTCTGAACCATCTCCAATGTCAGTATATCCTTTCTAAAATAAGGAGCCTAAAACTGCACACAATACTCCAAGTGTGGTCTCATAAGTGCCTTATAGAGCCTCAACATCACATCCCTGCTCTTATATTCTGTACTCCAGAAATGAATGGCAACATTGCTTTCGCCTTCTTCACCACTGACTCAACCTGGAGGCTAACCTTTAGGGTATCTTGCACAAGGACTTCCAAGTCCCTTTGCATCTCTGCAATTTGAGTTCTCTCCCTATCTAAATAATAGTCTGTCTGCAGTTTTATTCCCACTCTTTGTTTTCTGCCATCCAGCCAATACTCCGCCTATACTAGTAACTTCCCTGTAATTCTATGGGCTCTTATCTTGCTAAGCAGCCTCATGTGCGGCACCTTACCAAAGGCCTTCTGAAAATCTAAGTACACCACGTTTGCTGCATTTCCTTTGTATACCCTGCTTGCAGTTTCCTCAAAGAATTGCAGTAGGTTTGTCAGGCAGGATTTCCCTTTCAGGAAACCATGCTGGCTTTGGTCTACCTTGACACGTGCCTCCGGGTACTCCATAATCTCATTCCTAACGATTGATTTCAACAACTTCCCCAACACTGATATCAGGCTAAGAGGGCTATAGTTTCCTTTCTGCTGTCTCCCACCCTTCTTAAATAGCGGAGTAACATTTGCAATTTTCCAATCATCTGGTACAATGCCAGAATCTATCGACTCTTGAAAGATCATCATTAATGCCTCCGCAATCTCTCCAGCTGCTTACATCAGAACTCGAGGGTGCATTCCATCAGGTCCAGGAGATTTATCCACCCTCAGACCATTAAGTTTCCTGAGCACCTTCTCAATCATATTTTTTGCTACACATACTTCATTTCCCTAACACTCTTGAATGTCCAGTATACTGCAGACATCTTCCACTGTGAAGATTGATGCAAAATACGCATTCAGTTCCTCCGCCATCTCTGCATCTCTCATTAGAATATTTCCAGCGTCATTTTGTATTGGTCCTATATCTAGCCTTGACTCTCTTTTACCCTATCTTCTTTGGTATTAGTCATTAGCTTCCTTTCATAATTCATCTTTTCCTTCCTAATGATCTTCTTAGTTTCCTTCTGCAAATTTTTAAAAGCTTCTGAATCTCCTATCTTCCGACTAGCTTCAGCTTCCTCGTATGCCCTCTCTTTTGTTTTTACTTTGGCTCTGATTTCACTTGTCAACCACGGTAGCATCCTTTTTCCCTTTGTATTTTTTTTTCTTAGTTGCAATATATCTGTTTTGCACTTCCCTCATTTTTCACAGAAACTCCAGCCATTGCTGCTCTGCTGTCCTTCCTGTTAGTGTCCCTTTTCCTTCAATTTTGGCCAGTTCTCCTCTCATGCCATTGTAATTTCCTTTATTCCACTGAAATACTGACACATTGGGTTTTATTTTTTTCCCTCTCTAATTTCAATGCGAACTCGATCATATTGTGATCAATGTTCCCTAAGGGTTCCTTAAACTTAAGCTCTCTTATCACCTCCGGATCATTTCACAACACCCAATCCAGTATAGCTGATCCCCTAGTGGGCTCAACAACAAGCTGTTCTAAAAAGCCATCCCTTAGACATTCTACAAATTCTCTCTTTTGAGGTCCAATACTGACATGGTTCTCCCAATCCATTTTCATGTTAAAATCCCCAGTGATTATCACGACATTGCCTTTTTGACATGCCTTTTCTATCTCCTGCTGTAATTTGTAATTTGTATGGGAATATCTCAGTGATGCATTTCCAAGGGAAGAATATATTAACACAAAACGTTGTGGTAGGACTGCATTCAGTAAACACATCTGAGATACAAAAATATAATCCAAGTCTGATGTCATTCCATTCATAAATTAACAAAATAATCTTTCTTAAAGAAAAGTGGCAGAACCGAGTCTTATTTACCTGTAATTCATGATGAAATTCCATTCTTTTAACCAGGACCAAGCTTATATTATTCAAAATGTAGAACATGTTTGTCTAGAAATTGTTTGCCTGTGTCTATTTCCATAACAACATACAAATACATGTGTCTTTTTTCATCACACATATCAATATACATGCACCATTATGTAATAGGAAAGGATGAAGGAATGAAAGCTTTTGAATAGATTGAAACCAAAGACTACCTGCTACCTCCTATTATGTTGCATATTTATATACATTTTAATATACTGAATATTTATTCCCCTCAATTAGATTAAAGTCTTCAATTTATTACCTAAGCCTCTCTGAAGCATTATGTTAAATTACAGAAAATAGCTCCCTTCCAGAAATCCATTTTTCTTTCCGTGTCAGACGCACGGATGGGTAGTAAGAGTACAAATGTAAGCATGTGATAGCAGAAAATGCTGAAAAACAACATTCTTTTTTTTCGCTCCTTGGGAAGTGACCCAGCTCCCTCTAGGAGTCAGCTAATTTTGGTCCTTTCTTCTTATAACTAATTGTCTGGTGTTTACAATCCAAGACACTGAGCAATGGCTTGCATACATTTGTTCTTTTTGTTACTGCTGCAAACAGTAAGAAATTGCACTGTTCCTGAGTGCACATTGAACACATTACCAAGGCTGATCTGAAACAGACAGACCCCAACATGTACCTGAAATATAATTCCAGATTAAGTCCATACCACATCATTCATAGTTTCAAATGGAGCAAAAGGAAAATAAATTGAAATTCAAAGCTATCGGGGAGAAAACTCTGGAATTAGTTACAGGGGATTCAGAATTCAGAAAGGAATTCTCCACCTGCCTATTGACAGTTGTTTACACTACATGCATGTTTTTCCTTGGATTTTCCATCCTCCCCATGTCAAGCAACTGGGCATTCATAATTTGATGCTGAATAACCAGGCACATACAGGGGTTAATGGCTTCACACTAACAAGCATAGCTGAGTCTTGGGAAAACTGGGCTTTGGCTGCTGAATAAACATTTCTTTTCCATGGTCGATAAAAAAAAACCCTTCAAGGTGAGGCAACCAAAGCCACATTCATAATGAGATGGCAACCCACAACATATCAGAGCTGCTACCCAATCGAGCAGATTCATGCAAGAAACACTAATATTGTATTAAGTTTTTAGCAGTTTCCAGAGGTAGTAACAGCATTATTATGCTCAAAAATCACATAAATTGCACAGTCCTGAGAACGCTGGATCAAATGATCGTCATCCCCCTTAAAAAGAATGGAAACTATCTTCTGGAAGTTCATCTCTTCTTTATGAACAAGAATATTCAGCCAAAATAACTGGACCTTCAAAGCAAAGGTGATCAGATTAAACACTTATGTGACTCGCGTGATAATCAGTGAAACAGATTTTAGAGAGTATCTTATATGCAGGAATAGTAATAAAATCATGTTTTGTTGTATACATTTGCTATATTTTTAATTTATTTGAATTGAGGATTTTATTCAAGCATCCCAAGGACAAAGAACACCTGGGCAAAGCTGGCAATTATATCAACAAATGGGATTTTCATTTGACAGTATAAGCAATAGTCACTGCTGTAATGAAGATTAAAATAAGAAATAAAGGAAATAAAAGAGGCTAAACTAGTAGTTGTTTGACAAGATGTTCAGATTCAAGAGAAAATCTGCAGATACTGGAAATCAAAGCAATACACAAAAAAATGCTGGAGGAATTCAACAGGCCAGGCAGTATCTGTAAAAAGGGTAAACATTCGATGTTCCAAGCCGAGACCCTGCATCAGGATCAACAGATCTTCGGCCTCCCTGGTTTTGTTCTAAATTAAGTTCTCCTCCTTCTTTTTCTTAGGCAGATACTTGGAATCAAAAATAACTTGCTTCTGTAGAGAACTGTGGGAAAATTCTTTCACCACAGGGTGGCTGTTACATCACACTGCCTTGATCCATTGATATAGTAGCTCAAGGTAACAGGATGTCAGGCTCTGCAGCACAGACTTAACATGCACAACCATGTGAATAAATGAACAAACTGACCACACACACAAACACACAGATACAAATACTTAAACGTGTATATATTCTTTTCCTTGTACCTCTCTCCAACCTGTACACATCTACTCTTATCCATTCCCTTCTTCAGTCTCTAAGTGTCCATATTTAATGTCCATCCAACTCTTTGGTTTCCCCCTTTCCTTTGTCTCCCAGGTTTTCCCTCATCTCTACTCTCCACTTCTTCCTTGTTTTGTCCCTTCCCCCATCTGCCTCCTCAACCTCTCCCCAGCAGGCTCAAAATCGTGCCACAGTCAAAATGTTTGCTCTTGTCAAAAGAGAGGCCACCCACAGACTGTAGCTATCACTCTTGTTGGCTTATTGCTTTCCTGACGCTCCTCCTGAGTGCCAGGAGCTGCCATGCCTAAAGGCTCTAGACCAGTCCAGACCCCTCAGAACCTTTCCCAGATAAGTGATGAAACACTGAGATATAAATAAACATCTGGTCTATCTAGTTCTCCTTTTCAGCTATGATAGAAATAGAAATGTATGTTTCATTGCAAGCACAAAGTAAGCAAAAGCATGTTGACCATCACCGTGATCACCTCCACAATTTCTCCCCCATTGATGTCAATAGATCAGAATATACAAGAGGTGAGAAGGAGCAGCAGATAATATTTTGGCATGCTATCAACTGGATATTACTCCCTTTCCATTGGGGAGTCTACTGCCAGCATTACCACATCTCCCCATCCCTAAATGCAACAAAATCAGCTCCCAGAGTTTCACATCAGCAGAGTTAGGCAATCAACATCCATCTGGAGCTTGTCCAGTTCCCTTCCAAAGATAGCTCTTTGTGTTCCTGCATATCTCACTCCAGCAGCTGTCTGTAATCTCCATACTATCCTCCACCCAGCTTGCTCCATCTGTTCCTTTATTCCTCTTCTCATTCTATCTCTTCTATCTATCAAGGAGTTTCTTTATCTGGTGCAGAAACTGCCTTGTCATTTTACATCCCTCGTTAGTCAAAGGACCATGAGCCAATAAGACATAGGATCATTAGGCCATTTGGCCCATTGCATCTGCTGTACCATTCCATCTTGCTTAGCTTATTATCCCTCTCAACCCCATTCTTCCGCCTTCTCCCCAAAAACTTTGATGTCCTTAATAATCAAGAACTGATAAATCTCAACTTTAAATATACCAAATGACTTGGCAGCCACTGTAGTCTGTGGCAATGAATTCACCAGATTCGTTACTCGCTTGCTAAAGAAATACCTCCTCATCTCTATTTTAAAGGTACATTCTTGGTACTGATTTCATTGGAGATCTGTTGTTCTGTGACAGGATTTTTATCATGTTAATATTTTGGTCAATACACTGGGGTTTTAGTCTATATACTGAGGCTATATAGACTATAACGAGAGGTCACGGGTTAAGAGTTAAATCTGAAATATTTAAGGGGAACATGAGGGGAAACCTTCTGTGAAGGTGGAAAAAGTAGGAAATGAGCTGCCAGAGGAAGTGATAGAAGTAAGGTCGGTTTCAATATTTAAGAGAAATTTGGATAGGTACATTGATGGGAGCGGTATGAAGGGGTATGGTCCAGATGCAGGCTGATGGGAGATTAATGGTTTGGCACAGACTAGATGGGCCAAAGTGCCTCTATCTGTGTTGTAGTGTTCTATGACTATTTTGTGTTTCTAACTGAATTTGCTATCATTTTAAAAATAGTTTTAAAAAATTGTTTCTGCTTGCCTCTAATCATCAGGGGTATTCAGCCATTGACAGCTTTTGATAGGATATCAAGGTAATCTGAGAGTAGGTCATCAATGTCTATTGCCTGAGGCTTTACCATACCCTCAAAAATTCTGCTTCAGTGTACAGCCAGAACAATGAAGTGTGGAGTCCCGCTTAGACATTGCAGATATGCAGATAATATAGGAGATTATCTCAGGTATGAATTGAATTGAATATAATTCAGCCTGTCACTCATATGCTCCGTCTTGCATAGTGAAAGGAGAATTCCCAATTTAAGTTTAAAAATTGCCAGTGGTGAAATGGGAGTGAGAACTGGCAATTCCAGAAGCTCAGTGTGTTTCATAGCAGTCCTCTTGGGTCCCAAGGAGCAGGTCCCTTGGTCCTCAGATTTTTGCTCTGCCAAATGTGGCCCTATCTTCTGCTTTCCCTGATGGATCTCACTCATTGCACACTTTAGGGATGAAAACAATTGCTTTCAGTTCTGAACTCAACACTGGAAGTCCCAGCCATTAGCAGGCTAACCTGTCAACAGAGCCAACAACTGATCAAAAAGCTTAAGAAATAAATTTCATTTGAGTCGTTCAGCGAAAAGTCAATCTGATCATTGTTGGCCTCAATTCTTCTTTCCACAGATTCACCACTCTCACCACTCTCTGGCTCAAGAAATTCTGAGGCTCTGTCCTCTGGTCTTAGATTTCCCCACCATCGGAAACATCCTCGCCGTATGCACTCTATCAAGGCCTTTCACCATTCACTAGGTTTCAAAGAGATCACCGCTCATTCTTCTGAATTATAGTGAATACAGGCCCAGAGCCATCAAACATTCTTCATGTGATAAGCCATTCAATCCAATAATCATTTCTGAGAACCTCCTTTGAACCCTCTACCGTTTCCACAGGTTCTTTCTACATAAGGGGCCCAAACCTGCTCACAATACTCCAAGTGAGGCCTCACCAGTGCTTTATAAAGTCTCAACATTACTTCCTTGCTTATGATCTGACCTCCACTATACCTGAGACCAGAGAATTCAAAAAATTGCTACTCCTGAGAGATGAAATTTCTACTCCCCTTGGTTTTAAATGACCAGCTCCTTACTCTGAATCTACATCCCCTTATGTGTAACTGTTCCACTTGTGAAAACATCAACAAACTTGGAACCTTTCATGTGCTCTCCTCCAGGTTATTATTGTACACAGTGAACAGATGAGGACTAGGAACCAATCCCTATGATACTACACTCTTTATATCCTCCAGCCAGAGGAGTACCCACTCACTCCAGTTCTTTGTTTTTGAAGTCTCAGCAGACTTCATCCATGCAAACATGCTTCCTTTGATTCTTTGCCCTTCTGATCAATGTTCCCTCTAGAGTGTGCAGGTGTGCATGCACACATATCTTTTGCTACTAGTACACAAAGGAACCTAAACTGTGCACAAAAGGTTGTCACCCTCTACCTCGATGGTATGTTAAGAATATTTCATGATCATACACAATCACATTTCCTTTTCCGGTTTCTAATGCAGACGGTGTTGACAACATGGAGTTTGTGGTGATCATCTGCAGGTTTTAGAACTGGTTTATTTATACTGCTTTTATTGAAGAAATTATTGATTCACAATGTCAGATTCCAAATAAACAAAGGGCGTGAAGCGCAAAAGAACTGCTCATTCATTTAAAGTGGAATGGCTTAATGAAACAGTAGAAACTCGTGAGGTCAGGAATGTGCAGCTATATGAAATATTTATGTACAATACTGAAATTGATGTTACCTGCGTGTATTGTCGCAATGCAAAAATTGCTGGAGAATTTGCTGGGAAGAAGTGGAGTGATATTTGGAAACTTGACTTTTTGAAGTGTCATTTAGCAAACAACTCACAAGAGGACAGTGTGCAAAAGCTCCGGTGAGAAAATCCTTTAATAGCTGCTATAGGCCGTCTATTTACTGTATGTTTTGCAAGAGTGCAAATGAATAAGAGCGAAAATGATCAAACCCAGAGGAAGCCAAAGTTGTTATTGACAGTGTTTTGCTAGCTAATAAATTAAATACCTCTATATGTAAAATTCAGCGTGCACATGTTGTTGTCACTGGGCAAAAGATTGCACAGTACATGATTGTTGTGCACACTAAGCAGGGGGAACATTGCTTGTGGTGTATTCCTCTCATTGCACCAATACCCTCAATTTCTTGGTCTCCCCACAAATACGAAGATCCAAAATTCTTCTTTGCTGTAAATCTAATCTAATAATAAAGAGGAATTATTATTTCAAGGTCTTCTAAGCCTTTCCCGGAGTCCCAAAGTCCTCCATTATGAGAAGAAACTAAATCTCTGCATATTATTCCAAATGTCATCATAACAATATGAGGGTAAGTTCCATACTTCTAGTTATGCAGAAGAAACCAAAGCCTACAGATATGCAACCAGTTCTTATCTAAATCCTTCAGAAACTTTGACAGACTATAATATATTGAAGCAGCTGGTCTCACCTACTGGAATAAAGCCAATTCAGGTCAAGAGGATTAACATTTTACACACTGCTTACTGCAAATTGAAGAAATTCAGTCTTGTCTTAATCTAGATTTGCAGGGGTTTAATACAAAGTACACAACTATTGAACACCATTTTTAATGTCACTCAGAGATGATTACCACAGTAAATGTAAATGGCATAGTGAGGACTTTGTGCGGGTGGGTTGGTTCTTAAGATGGTCTTACAGTATGGGGGCAGTTATGAACTCTTACTGTGTCAAACCTATGAAACTTATGATGGAAATTCTCAAATTATCCCATTAAATTAGTTTCAATTATACTTGCAATTAATGTTGGTGCAATTCTGATTTTCTTGTTTGAATTATACAGTATTCCTGTGTTTGCATCCACAAACAAGAATTGTTTTGCAGCTCCCCCTACACTCTATCTTGCATTGCCCATCTACACCAAACACAGGGATTTCATTGATTAAATATAAAAACTTCACATTGCAGATAACATCACTGAATTGACAAAGTCGTTACAAACTTTGGTCTCCTCGGTAGATGAAGATAACATATATTGAGAGAAAGATTTCCCTTGTGCCTCACGGACAAAAAATCATAAAATGAAAATAACTCTATAATTTCATTGCACATCACAGCAGATATCGCTTCTTCATCCACAGACTGCTAAACTTTTGCAGCTCAGCATGGGCATAGCAGTAGATGCCAGCTGGCTGCTGACATTTTCATGCAGAGTTACCTGCTTCTTTCCTTCCAGGTTTACAGGCTGTAGCTTCATTATATGATCAACTTTAAAAGTGGAGAACACCTTTCAGTGACAGATCTTTTGCATCAACTTTTGAAACACCAATGGACACAACAGCATTGATAAAATATCAATGATACAGTAAGGATTACTTTTTCAAAGACAAAACAAAAAGAGATATTATATCTGCTTTCTCTTTCATCCTCCAATGAAAAGATGAGCTCTGTTTATTTACTATTTTCAATTACGGGGCAACAAACAGGGACATCAAACTTATGTAATTTGTAATGTAATTTGTTGTTAATGTAATTTGGTTGACCAACTGATGCATCATTATGGGAGGGAAGATAGACAGGAAAGATAAATTTACAGAAGTGTAAGAGAAGGGAACTACAATGATCTACTTCCCTCAGCAGAGATCATAAAATCTGGCATGACATGGATTAATTTAGGTTGTTAGAGAGACTGAATCATCCAGTACAGAAATTGGTCCTTCCATCCATCTTGTCCATGCTAGCCTTTTTGCACACATACTCGAAGTAGGTCTGTATCATTCTATTCCAGTCAGCTCAAATATCTCTTAATTGTAGTGATTGCACCTTCCTCCACCATTTCTGCAAGCTGCAAGTTCCCAGATATCAGCTTGTTTCAGTATAAAGAACTTTCCCCTGAAATCACCTTCAAAACTCCTTGATCTCACTGTTAAACCCATACCCTCTTATTTTTGATGCAACTTGGTAATATCTGCAAGCTTTCTAATTATACTGCCTACACTGACATCTAAGTTGTTAACAAAAATCACAAACAAGAGTCCCAACACTGATCTTTGTGGCACACCACCAGTCACAGACTTCCAATCATTTAAGCATCCTTCCAACATCAATTTCTGTTATCCTTCCATCACCAATTGATAGAATTACTGGACAGAACTGCAGAAAATATTTCTCTCCTCTGTAGTAGGGTTCTGCAACTCATCCTGACAGATTGGTGGAGCCAGAAATACTCATTGCATTTTAAAACTGTATCATTCTAAGTACTCTAATCACCAAGCCTTGAGCCAACACAGCAGATGCGGGATAAACTAGTTTACTTCTGGCTGACATGGACAAAATGGGCTGTATTACCTTCTTCTGAGTCTGAACTCTCATTGATTCTGTCTCAATCTACTTTTAGCCTAAACAGAGAGTTTTATTTTTTGGTAAAATGTTGAAAATTTGTCCTTGACTCTTTACCCAATTGGGTAAGTTCAGTCCCATTCTATTCTGCCATTCATAGCAAATATACAAGATAGCTTTCAGAGTCCATGTCATGCCTGCAAAAAAATTCAATGTCTTATTGATTCTCTAGTCCTTATTGACTTGAGTTAGGAACAAAAAAAAAGTGATTGTGGTAAAAGATAAAATTCTCAGCAGGCTGGGCAAATAAGATGCTGAGAAGGTATTTTATCTGGCAGGTGAGTCCAAGCTCAGTGTTATCATCTAAGGAAGGAGGGAGATTTGTTCACTCAGAATGTTGGCAAGCTTTGGAAATCTCCAACATGCAGGGCTGTGGATGCTGAGAAGATGAGCATAATTTCGACTCTGATAGATTTGTTGGGCTCTAAAGAAACAAAACATAGTGAGGAGAAGGCAGAAGGTGAAATCAACTTTAAAAGCCAGTTTTGGCTTGATTGAATGGTGAAGTAAGCTTGAATATATTGCTGGTCAGTTCAGTACATTGAAAAATAATGCTGCTTTCAGGAGTCTCTGTGAGGATGTCCAATATTTATGAACAGAGTTCGATAGCGTTAGTCACTGGCCTTCATAGATCATGTATAGCAAGACTGACCAACATACTCTTTACAGACATGGCAAAAGCACAAACTTGCATCAAAAGTCCAAAAAAATTATCCCATCAAGCTTGAAATATTAAACCATAGCCAAAAGGAATGCAACAAGATCATTAACTCTTCTGACCATTGCTTGTGCTTCATCAACAATATGATATATGCAGTTCATTTGAGGCATTCATTTACCTGTGGATGTGTTTGGCCTATGTATAAAGAGCCACAGCAAATCATCAACCCTTGATGGTCAAATCTTCTTTTCTTCTATCTTGATCTAAAATCAGTTGATCTGCAACATAAAAAAATATAAATTGAGGAAGGATTCAAATGCCACTTGGTTTTCTGTATTACAATAGAGTAATCATTAAAAATAGAGCTAAATGGTTATATATTTCAATTTAGACTTCCTTGAAAGTAATGATGAGCTGCATAGTTTTTGCTGAAGCTTTTTTTTCCTTTTCTTACAGTAAAACCCCTTTCCACCTTCTTTCTAGTGCTGATGGAAGGACTCACTTAGCCAGAAACGTCAACTGTTTCTCTCTCCATAAATGCTGCCGGAGCCTCAGATGTCCTTTGGCAGTTTGTGTGTGGAACAGTGGAACCAAGTTTCTTCTTTGTTGTTGCAAATATAGATTTCCTCTATTTGAGGACAGATACGACCTCAGGACTGGCAGAATGACAACTATTCTTATATATTGCTCATATTTTCTTGATGGACTATAAATAAGCTTTAAAAAGCTGCTCCCAATTTCCTAGCCAAGCCAAAGACATAAAATCATTTTGTTGCTTTGTAGCCATTTACTACGCTGAAAAGAAAGCAAAGGGTAAGAATACTATTCCTCAGGGACTCAGTGATAAAAGGGATCATTGGCACCTTTTTGTCATTTCAGAAAGATGGACTTCAGGCATTAAACCACTTCTCCTGACATTTGTGACAAAGAATTACTATTTCCTGATTTCAGCATGGTATTTTCTTAACATTTGGGTCATTTTGCACTGTTGTAAAGTGGCAGATTCTATTTTCAACTTCTCTTCCATTAGATAGGGACAGAATGAAATGGTCACTTCCCCAATCATCTTTTGGTATTCCTCACTGTTCCCTGAAGCAGTGTGAAGCACCAACCAGTGTTGAAAAAAAAACAAAATCCAAAGGCTCACGTGAAAATTTACCTCTTTCACTTAACTTTGTACTTTGTAACAAAAAAGAAGTTGGGGACAGGATGCAGTTACTGGTTTACTTGAGGAATATTCAACTGAACCCTTTCTTTTCAAGGGCAAATATTAAAGATTGCAAAGAGGAAGCAAAAAAAAATCTGATTGTTATACTTCTTTTAGTGGGAACTATCTATATCTACCTCTATCTCTCTCTGTCTCTCTCTCTCTCTATTACACACACATTATATATATATATATATATATAGATAGATAGATCTGTAGATATAGATAGTTCCCACTAAAAGAAGTATAACAATCAGATTATCTTTTTGTAAGGTAATTATTTGAGTTACTGTACTGTTCCCTTCCTGTCAGCTTGAACTAGTATGACCATTCTCCTCTGACCTCTCTCATTAGCAAGGTTTTTTCTCCATAGAACTGCTGTGCAGTGGATGTCTTTTTGGTTTTTCACACTCTAGAGACTGTTATGCCTGAAAACAGAAGATCAGTAGTTTCTGAGATACACAAACCACTCCGTTTGCCACTAACGATCATTGGACGGTCAAAGTCACTTAGATTACGTTTCTTCCCCATTCTGATATTTGGTCTGAACAACAAATGAATCTCTTGACCGTGCTTGCATGCTTTTATGCATTAAGTTGCTGTCACATGATTGGCTGATTAGATATTTGCATTAATCAGCAGGTGTACCTAATTATGTGATGTACGTGTGTGTGTGTGTGTGTGTGTGTGTGTGTGTGTGTGTGTGTGTGTGTGTGTGTGTGTGTGTGTGTGTGTGCATGTGCGTGTGCGTGTGTGTACACACACACACACACTATATACATAATATGAGCATATCCTCCAGCAGTTCAGTAGCTTGTACCATATATATTGGAAGAACATACCAAGGTCAAGCAGCATCTATGAGAGGAATGAAACTTAACATTTCAAGTTGAGGTCCTGCATCAAGACTGAGAGTGGAAGGGGAATATAGCCAGTATAAAGAGGAGAGAGGGGTTGGTGAGACATGGGTCAGAAGCTGATCAGTGGACAAGGTGTGGTGACGTCTGAATGGGCTCAAGGAGCCAAAGAATTTGGAATATGCTAAGTAAGGAAGATGATTGTAGGAATTAGTCAAAGGAGAGATGCAAATCAGAAGGGAAGGTGATTCAAGGAGTGAAGTGATGAAATCAGAAGGCGGACAGAGTCAAAATAGGTCATGGGGGGCTGGAAGGAGGAGGGATGATGGAAAGGGGACCGAAGTGGGAGGACCAGATGTGGACTGGAAGGAGATTGAGGGGGAAAAAACACAGGAGGCAATGATTCCCTCTGAAATTGGAAAATTCAATGTCAACCTTAAACATCGACAAATTGTTTCCTCCCACAGATGCTGCTCAATCTGTCGAGTTTTCTCCTGCAATGTGTTTGCTGCTCCGGATTCCAGCATCTGCCGTCTAGTTTCTTCTCTTGCTATGTAGATTTGGCTGTCAAAATTTCTACACTGTCACTTTGATGATACTTCAAAAGTAGTCTTTGACTGTAAACTGCTTTAGGACATCCTGAGAGGGGTAATCACAGAAGTGTAAGCCCTTTCTAAAAAGAAATTATTCCTTTTAAAAAAGCAATTCATCTCCGTGCGCTGTCATCACACTGAGCTTCAGGGTGGTTTCTTTCCCCTTGCGCTTTCTTCTCACAGTGCTGCCGTCTTCAATCCATAAGACATAGGAGCAGAATTACACCCTTCAGTCCATCAGGTCTACTCTACTGCACCTGCCCTATCTTCTCCTTTCCCCTGGCCCTTTTCTTCCTTCCAACCTTGGTCTGAACACCTATGAACAAGTTGACTACTTAAGTTAACAGCATACATAATTGATTCTTTGATCTCTGTCAACACATAAACCTCAGTAAAGTGAGCAATATTAATGGCATCCTGCACTTGGAAATATCCTCAAGGACATGAGGATTGCCTTTGAAATCCTATCAATTTGCTAATGCTGCTGCTGATAATGTTATATCAGTTAGTTGTTGAGAACTGCCATGCATTGAGCAATTTACTTTCCTTCCCTTAGGGCACTCGAGTGGAGAATGCCATTCTAAATTTTGCCTCATAAAGCAACAAAAAACCATACTGATACAAAATTAATATTTCTATTTGATGCAACCATTTCAGTTACAAAATGGCAGCTGATGCAAGGGCAAACAACTATGGGTTGAATGATGCCAGTGTCTTTGCTAGTGAAAGAGGAAAAACATGTGAAATGACTATTCTAAATGAGCACTGAACAAGCAGCCTATAGCGTACAGTGCAGATTTGATTAAATCAGTGTTCCTTTACAGCTCAAAGCTTTGTTCTGAGATTTTCTCATTCCTCAAAATTTTACCCATGCCCAGAAGCAGTAGGTTTACCAATTAAGAAACTAAATGCTCGTCTATCTATAAACAATTGATAGCTGATTTCTTCTGACTGTTTACAGAAATTCTAAACTTGTTTGCACTTTCTGTAGTTGTTTCAAATTGCAATGGGGTAAACGGATAGATATATTTTGTTCTTGCTTTAATATGTATGCACAAATGGGCTGCTATCATACAAGGGTGCATTAGTAGGCTTTTCGCATTGAATGCAAATAAAAAGCAAGATCGGTGGGCACGTGGCAGAGCAAAAGGTGCTGGACGAGTGTAGAAGAGGCAGTAGAGAGAAGAGGGCTCTCAGCAGGAAGTCCTATCTGCCCAGGATATTCCAGCTGCAACCTTAAGGCCAGGACCAGTGAAGAACAAAGTGTTAGATGGCTGTGCTTCAGGAAGTATGCCCTCCTTGAGAGCTGCCACATGCTGTAGCTGCAGTTCACCACCTCCTTAAGTGGTGCTTGCATCTCACAATATTGGGAGCCCTGCTGAGGCATATAGCAACTCAGAAGGATGCTGAGGACTGGCTCGGTGCTGTAACACATTAATTAGCAGGCAGAATGATGCTGACATACTGTCTACACTGAAAGTGACACACAATGCTGATCCCAAATCATGACACCTGTACTTGTTTTTAGGAGCTATCAAGTTTAACTGATATCTTTTCTGAAAGTCAGACATCAATAAAATTAGAACAAAACTCCTAAACCCAGAAAACACTATTTCATTTATTATTTAGATTTTTTAAATTTAACTTTAGCCTTTATTGCAAATTAGTAGAAACTCTTGGTGGTTGTTCTCAATGGGTCGAGCATAATAACCTTAAGATTAGTCAGTTACTGAATAACGAGCTGTCAGTAACCATGGAGAGATTATTTGGTAACAATTACTGCATTCAATTCTTAAGGATAAACCTGCATGAAATGATTGCATGGAAACTTAAAACCAAATGCCCCCTGGTTAGTGTATTTTAATAGCACACCAAATTAAAATATGAATTCTACAAGAACAGAACTCCAGGAATAGGACTCCATTATCAATGAACACTGATTGGGACTTGGAAAATGTAGTCAAGTGGGACTTCCACTTCAAAATAATAGGGAAACTTTAAATGACAGGGAAAGAAGCAAGTTTTAGTCATTAAGTTCCTTGCAAATTATAATACCAACTTTACATTTGACATTCATCATGTAAAACTCTCAAATTAAATTTTTGGGAGAAACTTTACATCAATGAATATATCCTGATTAAAATTTCTGTCATTACAAAAAAAGGGAGTCAGTGAAATGGGTGATCCGAAAATAAATAATTCAGCAAATTGATGATTATGTTAATACCTGATGTGCTTGTGAAAGGTGAATGAGAATTTCTGAAGGAACGCAATAATTAAAGATGTTTTATTCTTCCAGTTAATTTCCTCAGAAGAACTACTTTTACTAAGTAATGCCTGTTTCAGAAACTCTCATCTGGAATCTAAATGGACACAGACATGTAACATTCCTATCCGATAACAATATTTAATTCTAATTCAATTCAAAATAATTTGAATGAATCAAGTTATTGAATCTAACCTTTCCTAATAAAATAGATCATTGTGATAATTATTTTCCATTTTTGAAATTTTCTGTATGTTTTATTTCATCCTTCAGTGGATTTCCTGAATGAGGTCACTTGGATAAGAATACAACACAAATGTAGTTTTAGCTTCTTTAATTCAAGAGACTGTAGCGGTGTGCTACATGCAGCGCTAAAATAACGACACAGAGTCGGTAAACTGCAGTTAAAGAAAGATTTTATTCAAACTTCACAGCCTTGCTTTAAAGCCTCCCTGATCCCGCCCTCCCCGGGCGCGGATGCTGTAGGGGCACGTACTCATAATCCCCCGCAGGCTTTTCCCTTTGTTGGTGAAGCAGACCTGGTGCCCTTTTGGGACTGGCCTTTGTGCCGGCGCGCTGGCTATTTGTGAGCTGGTTCGAGTGCGCTAGGAAGTGGGTCGCCACAAGACAACACTTCCTGTCGATCAATATGCTTCCCACTTCCTTCCTTATTTCCCAAGCAACAAACTGACCTCTTTTTCTATTTACACTTATTGGCCTTTTATTGCTAACTCTTCAAGACCATCCAGGAGTCCCTTTAATTAAATATTTATCTCGAGACACAGATATGCACAATCTGGAAGATATATAACTGGAGCATTTGACATAAAATACTGGGCTGATGCTTCTCAGAGAGGGCTGGAGGTTGGTAGAGCGGGGGTATGATTCCCCTGTTTTCTTAAATATGTAATTAATGAAAAAGTATTTGACCAGGTAGGTAAGTTGGGAATACAAAAACTTATGAATCAACTCACAAGAGAGTCTGCAAATGCTGGAAGTTCAGAATAACACTTAAAAATGCTGGTGGAACTCAGTCGTCCAGGCAGTATCTATGGAAAGGAATAAACAGTCAATGTTTCAGGCCAAGATCCTTCATTAGAACTGGAAAGGTACGGGGAAAAAGACGGAATAAGGTGAAGGTGAGGGGAAGGTAGAAGATGACAGGTGAAGCCAGATACTTTCCATAGATGCTGTCTGAGTTTTGGTATAGCTGAGTATCTCCAGGATTTTGTATGTGTTATTCTTGTAAAGCAATTGTTTTTTTTTGTAGAGATGCAGCAATACAAAGGGTTCATTCCTGCAGTAGCCTGTAGCCAATGATTAAACAGTTGATCAACATAACAGATTCTGCAGATGTTGGAAATCTTGAGCAACACACACACACACACACACACAAAGTGCTGGAGGAAGTCAATAAGACAGGTAGCTTTTCTGGAGGAGAATAAATATTCAGTGTTTTGTGCTAAGACTGCTCATTCAGAGAAAGAAGCCAGATAAGAAGGCAAGGGAGGAAAAGTAATACAAGCTGGCAGGTGATGGGTGGAACCACTCAAGGGAGAAGGTGAGTTGGTGGGAAAGATGAAATAAAGTAAGAAGCTGGGAGTTAATAGTTGGTAAGAGGTAAAGAACTGAAGAAGGAGGAATGTACTAGGAGAAGACAGTGGCCCATGGAAGAAAGGAAAGAAGGAAGGGTACCAGAAGCAGGTGAGGAGGAGAAGGGGTGAGAGGGGAACCAGAATGGGAAATGGAAAAAGTGAGATGGGTTAGGAGGTAGAAATTATTGGAAGTTAGAGAATCAATGTCCATGCCATTAAGTTGGAGGCAAGGGGGCTGGATTAAACAATAAGAGGGTTGGCTGATGAAACTCTTTGGCTCCTGAGATCTGCAATAGCTCAGTCGAAGAGCAACCCTTTGCAAGAAAGGTTGTAGGTTCAAGTCCATCTATTAAAATTTAGGGCGACTCCAATACAGGATTGAGGGAGTGTTGCATTGCTTGAGATGCATTGTGTTATTTGGATGTAGTAAAAATTGCAGTGAACAAGTGACATTTGAATATCCCAGTTCAGACAATCCTTCAGATGCCTTCATTGCCAATATTTGCAGATGCTCTTTGCCATTTAATTTTTAAGTAGATTCGTCTGGTGTTAAGAACTGTGATCAAGAGAGGTACACTATTGCTGTTCTTTATGTCACAGTAGAAGCACATAATAACTACCTCAGCTGGGTTTCTGAAGAAGGAGCTTGGCCCTAAACATTGACTGTTTATTCATCTCGATAGATGCTGCCTGACCTGCTGAGTTCCTCCAGCAGTTTGGGTGTGATGCTTTGGATTTCAAGCATCTGCAGATTTCCTTGTGTTTATGATCAGATGGGTTTTAACTGCTGATTGCTGTTCCACAGCCATGGTACATTCCCAGACACTAGTAAATGACTTTGCCTCTCAATAACTTCTTAGAGAGCCTCAGGTGTTTCAAAAACTACTTTTCATCCAATGAGGTACTTTTTCTGAAATATAGCCACTGCTATTATAGGAACATGCCAACCAATTTTCACACAGCAAACTCCCACAAGTAGTAATGTGTTAATGAACAGGGGATTTGCCTTTGTGATGCTGATTTTAGGCTGATTATTGGCCAGGATGTGCTGGATAACTTCAAAGGTCTTTATTGCATTTCCGTTAGATCCTTTACCAACCAAGAACTGTGCACGCCTTAATTTACTAAGTCATCCAGAAAACTGCACTTCAAAAAATGCAGCTTTCCCTTATTATTGAACTGGATTGTCAGCGAAGGTTTTTGTGTTCAAGTATCTGTAGTGGGAATTGAACCTCTAAACTTTCTGGCATAAGAGGTTCAGCAACGAAGACTCCAGTATTTAATCTTTGGCCAATTTTCTCTGCAAGCTGCACCTTCCCTTTCATCCTCAATTGCTGAGCTTTTAATCACATTGAACTCCATTGTGGTTGCTTGGATACATATCTAAAAGAACTGTGAAAATGAGCATCAGCATGCAACTCCATAGATGCTTAACTTCACCGTATACACATGCAATATCTAATGCCAGTTTCTTATCTGTAGACTGATCAAAAAGGAAAACTTGGCCAATATTCACCCAGCACTCAACTCTCCTCTACAGCTTAAGTCAAGGTAATTGTAAGTCAGATAAGTAAGCACAGAAAACAAATAAACCCAGTGCATTTTACTTGAATAATTTGGAAGAAAGCAGCTCCCTTATCTTGAACGGGCCCAAACATCAAGCCACATATATGACAAGTGGACTCTTGGGTTCAAAACTCAGGAGGGAAAATTAATCTAATTGGGGAATAGCATAATTTAAAAATGAATTATATAAATAACCATCTGGCTTGTAGTTTAGAGATGTACAATCTTATAGTGGACTACAAGGAGGAAAAAGCTGTGTACCAGCTCCTCCCTTTTGACTGCTGTCTAACTGACTGACAGATCATAGGCCAGAACAACTCTCTGAGGGTATGCGATCAGTTTATTATCATCTGATTGAAAATTCCCTTTCAAGGCTCTGAACAACAAGAGGCCAGGTGCATAGAACATTAGCAACCTGGATTTCAAATGCACTGAGTCGCAATGGAATTATCGTGGAGCATTTTCCTTCCCTGAATTTGAAAATAATTAAACCGAACAACCAGACTGATGTCTGACTACTCCTTCTAGCTTTCATTTGCCTCTGGTATGATGAAATGTACGTACTAACTCAGGCATCTGCATTCTCCCTACCTGCCTACTGTGAAGTCTGTAGCAGTTTTTGATTAATACCTTAAATATTTTACTCTTTTTAATTATGTTGGGATGCTAAAAGGAAGGAGAGATTTCAACACTTCCACATTTTAAATAAAAAAAAACTGTGATCAGTGAACCATAAGCCACCATAGGGAAAAAAGATGCAGATCAAGGTTTAAATGAAAGCGAAAAAGCATGACAGATCTCAAGGTAATTATGAGCAACAATATACAAATAAATAAATCTGAGCTGCCCTCACCTAATTGTACCTTAATTCTGCCTCTTTCCAAGTGTTTCTTTGTCACTGATATTACAGGAATTTTATAGACTATATGATATCAGCTGCCTTGTGTCTGCTGATTATTCAAACAATACCAATAAGGGATTAACTAGTAGCAGAGATCCTGCAAATAAAGGGGAATCTGCTATGCTTCTCTCAGCTCTCTCCCAGCCCCCGATGAAGAAACAATAAGCCAAGTGTTTTCTTTCCATGGTCTTCAAACAGCAGTTCCCATTTTATGCAGAAATAATATTGGGCAGGGCAGATTTCATTTAGACCAAAAGACCGTATAGGTGCAGACAGCCCCAGAGCATATCAAAGTGACTGATCCCAATGCTTGGATGATGGTTTAAGCACCAGGCTGAATTGGTAAGGTCGGTTACAGTGCAAATCGAGGTGGTGTGGTCCAGCCCCCAGAGCTTATTGAATTGACTAAACCCAAGGTTTGGACAATGACTTAGATGCTGGGCCAGATTGAAAAGATCAGGATGTTGGGGGCGAATGCAAGGGACCAGCTGGTTCAGCTCACTAAGGGAATGTGGATGGACTCTTTGTAGACTTCTGTTCAGTGCCACTTGCTTGTGTTTATTGCTTGTATGATTTGCTTTTTGGTTTATTTTTTAACCTCTGCACATTGGTGTTTTATGGTCTTTTTTTTTAAATGGGTTCTTTTCAGTTTCTTTATTTTGTGGTTGTCTGTTAGAAGTCAAATCTCAAGTTTGCATATCGTATACATAGTTTGGTTAAAAAATGCACTTTGAACTTCGAATTAGGCTATTTGTTCTATTGAGTCTGTTCTGCCATGTGATTACTGCTGAATTATTATCCCTCTCAACCCCATTCTCCTGCCTTCTCCCCATTATGCCCTTACTAATCAAGAATCTACAACCTCCGCTTTAATTATATCCAATAACTTGGCTTCTGCAGCTGTTTGTGGCAATGAATTCCACAGGTACGTCACCATCTAACTAAAGAAATTCTCCCCAACTCTGTTCTAAAGGAATGTTTTTTGTGAATGAGAGTTAGCAGACACTCAGGTTTCAGTTAAGTAGGCCTTACAACAGTCCTGTTAAGAGCAGAATTCAATGCATTGACATAATCAACTCTGGTACCTTGACATGAGTTGGTCCTAATGGGTAACTGGATGTAAAGGAACAGTTTCGGTGTGATCTATCTGAAAATCAGAGCATTACAAATTTCCTGCTTCTCCCGTAACATTTCCAGTAATGACAAGATATTGGAATATTGGAATATAATACCAGAAATATATTTCACAAGTGTCAAAGTCTTTTTTTGTGAAATTAAAAGAAACAGTATTTCTGTGAATTTACAACATCCCACTGGAAAAGAAGACAATTGACATCTAAGGGAAATATTAAAGTAACAGAATCCCTGCAAGCTGACATAAAAACTTATTATTAACAATATAAAACACAGGGACAGCCATGAAGCTCTAATAGCTCAAACTACACTTTTGCACGCAATTAAATTTGGATTTCCTTTCTTCGGTTTCGTAAAATTGCTCTTGTGGATTGGCAATATAAATTAATTTTGCCTTGCAAAAAGCTGCATTGAATTCAGTTGTGGAGTTCTGCTAATGCACATTGTGACAGGCATCACAAGTCAGTTCGCATGCCAGGAGCTCAGTTACTTGCTTTTTACATCTGACAAAACTTTTAAGTTATCCAGCAACTGACAATTTTTTTTTCTATTATTGAATCATTCTTCACTTTTCTAAACCTTTCCGCCACTTAGTTACCCTTGCTCTTTTCCCCCACATGCCCACCCTGGCTGTCTCGCACTCATAAAGACAGGAGGAACTTTCCTCAAGACTAACCAACGAGGTGTACAGGGGAAATGATGCTCTTGTAACTTTCAGACAGGCTTCCCTTTTCAGTTCACAGAGAATA
Organism: Hypanus sabinus; assembly: GCF_030144855.1. Taxonomy (NCBI): domain Eukaryota; kingdom Metazoa; phylum Chordata; class Chondrichthyes; order Myliobatiformes; family Dasyatidae; genus Hypanus; species Hypanus sabinus. Next base: position 73,930,440 of record NC_082720.1, on the reverse strand, counting down.
ACCAGCGTGTGTAACACTTGCCCAATATATTATGCCTGAGCCTGACTAAAACATTACTGAAGCAGTATGTATACATTTGTTTTTTTGACTGGCAGTAACCCCATTTGAGCAAACTGTTCTTGACATGAAATTCTTATCATAGTATGGCATTTTAAATTGACATTAACTACATGCACTGTGATTAATTTTACACGTTAACTTTGATCACACATTAAGAACAAAAAGCATTGGATTTGTACTCTGCTCAGTCTGTTTCTCCGTCGTGAACAGCCACTCTGCTCCCTCTCAGAGCTACTTCCCTTCGCTCTGACTCTGCAAGATAAATAAAGTGATTGCAGAATCACTTATATGACTATGCTTTCAATCCACCTCTGGGTCAATATCCTAGAAATGTAAAGCAATATTGAAGTGAAGCAATAAAAGATTTGAAAGAAAGCCTTGCGTTTATGATGCACCTTTCTCTTGCCAACTCAAAAGCATTTTTGATGCAGTATAACTGTTATCAGAGAATAAAAAATTTAGATAATTTCTAAGCAGCAACCTCTAACAAATAGCAATGCAATATTAAGCAAATTATCTCATTTACTGCTACACTAATTACTGTATAAATATTGGTTAAACAGTGGGACTTTCAAAAGCATGAACACATAGGCAGGTGTCAAGAAATGCATGGTAGACCAGAAGATATAGGAGCAGAATTAGACCATTTGGCATGTCAAGTCTGCTCCGCCATTTTATCATGGTTGATCCATTTCCCTCTCAGCTCCAACCTTCTGCCTTCTCCCCATGTCTCTTCATGCCCTGACTAATCAAGAATCAATTAACCTCTGCTTTAAATATACCCAATGACTTGACTTCCACAGCCATTTGTGGCAATGAATTCCACAGGTTCATCACTCTCCGGCTAATGAAATTCTTCCTCATTTCCATTCTAAATAGACATCCCTCTATTCTGAGGCTGTGTCCTCGTGTCTTAGACTCCCCGCACCGTAGGAAATAGCCACTCCATGTCGACTCTGTTGAGGCCTTTCAACAATTGATAGGTTTCAATGAGATCTCCCAGCGTTCTTCTGAACTCCAGTGTGTACTGGCCCACAGCTCCTCATACCTTTCAATCCTAGAAACATTTTTGTGAACCTCCTTTGACCCCTTTCTAATGTCAGCACATCCTTTTTCAGATCAGGGGCCCAAAACTGCTCACAATGTCAGGAAAGGAAAATAAGCAGAGGTGTTTATGAGAGCAGCTAAAGACATGACCAGCATCTATGGAATAACTACATTAGTCAAGGCTCATGAGGCTAGGATTGTTGGTAAATAACATCAAATATTATGGGACTGGAGGAACTTACAGAGATCTACAAGGACAAAAATCTAGTACTTGAAAACAAAAGTGCTTTTTATTTATTCCTTGCAGTGTTTAACCAGGAGCTGGTGTTGGCCAGCAACACAAAGTGGAGGGTGAATTGAGTTGACGTCTTCTGCACTACCTTGTGGGCAGCAACTATGTCAAATTTAGTGAGAACATACTGTTGTGTATTTATTATTTCAGTAACACTTGAGTAATATTGTAAACATATTGTTTGATTAAGCATCCTTATTTGTTGAAATCATTTTTTTTATGGGTTATATGTAAAAGTACGTGAATGGCATACATCATCACACCATCATGCCATACGTGGGTGCCTCGCTTAAAGTAAAAGCGAAGTTATCAGAATCAGAATCAGAATCAGGTTTATTATCATTGGCATGTACATGAAATGTGTTAACTTAACAGCAGCAGTTCAATGCAATATGTAGTGTGGAAGAGAAAAAAATTAAACAAATAAATAAATAAATTACTGTGTACTTATATTGAATAGATCTTAAAAACATGCAAAAATCAGAAATACTGTATATTTTTTAAAAAAGTGAAGTGGTGTCCAAGGGTTCAATGTCCATTTAGGAATCTGATGGCAGAGGGGAAGAAGCTGTTCCTGAATCGCTGAGTGTGTGGCTTCAGGCTTCTGTACCTCCTACTTGATGGTAACAGTGAGAAAAGGGCATGCCCTGGGTGCTGGAGGTCCTTAATAATGGATGCTGCCTTTCTGAGACACTACTCCCTGACGATTGTAGGCTAGTACCCAGGATGGAGCTGACTTAGATTTACAACATTCTCCAGCTTCTTTCGATCTTTATAACTATGTTGATATGTTGGGACCAGGTTAGATCCTCAGAGATCTTGACACCCAGGAACCTGAAACTGCTCACTCTCTCCACTTCTGATCCCTCTAAGAGGATTGGTATGTGTTCCTTTGTCATACCCTTCCTGAAACCCACAATCAGCTCTTTTATCTTAGTAACATTGATTGCCAGCTTGTTGCTGCGGCACCACTCCACTATTTGGCATATCTCACTCCTGTAAGCCCTCTAGTCACCTCTTGAGATTTTACTAACAATGATAGTATTGTCAGCAAATTTATAGATGGTATTTGAGCTATGCCTGGCCACAGAGTCAAGTGTATATAGAGAGCTGTGCAGTGGGCTAAGCACACACCCTTGAGGTGTGCCAGTGCTGATCGTCAGTGAGAAGGATATGTTATCAGCAATCCACACAGATTGTGGACACAGGTCTCCGGTTAAGAAGTTGAGGATCCAATTGCAGAGGGAGGTACAGAAGCCCAGGTTCTGCAACATCTTAATCGGGCTTTTGGGACTGATAGTATTAAACGCAGAGCTATAGTCGACAAACAGTATCCTGACATGGGTGTTTGCGTTGTCCTGGTGGTCTAAAGCCATGTGGAGAGCCATTGAGATTGCATCTGCTGTTGACCTATTTTAGCGATAGGCAAATTGAAATGGGTCCAGGTCCTTGCTGAGGCAAGTGTTCAGTCTAGTCATGACCAACCTCCCAAAGCATTTCATCACTGTCAATGTGAGGGCTACCTGGCGATAGTCATTAAGGCAGCCCACGTTATTCTTTAGGCATTGGTATGATTGTTGCCTATTTGAAGCAAGTGGGAACTTCTATCCGTAGCATTGAGAGGTTGAAAATGTCCTTAAACACTCCAACTAATAGGTTGACACAAGTTTTCAGAGCCTTACTAGGTACTCCATTGGGACCTTCTGCCTTGCGAGGGTTCACTCTCTTTAAAGACAGTCTAACATCAGCCTCTGAGACGGAGATCACAGGGTCATCGGGTTCAGCAGGGATCTTCACAGCTGTAGTTGTGTTCTCCCTTTCAAAGCGGCCGTAGAAGGCATTGAGTTCATCTGGTAGTGAAGCAACGCTGCCATTCATGCTATTGGGTTTTGCTTTGTAGGAAGTAATGTCTTGCAAACCCTGCTAGAGTTGCCGTGCATCCAATGTTATACTCATCTCTCAGACTCCTCTGCTTTTCTTGCAAATAGTTTTATATTTTGGAGTTACAAAACACAACAGTGGTGATGAGGAACTTTTAAACAGACATGAGGTGACTGTTGAAGTGCAGCAAGACATTCAAGTTAAAAAAAATAGCTCAGAAAGAAATGGTTGAATAAGCACATTCTTCTTTGAGAAGAGACAGACATTGTTGAGTTAAAATAAAGTAGAAAACAAACAAGTTCACAGGCTCATAAACATGAGCAGGTGATAATAATAATATTTTTTAAAAAAACAACAAAAATAGCTGACTACATCAGAAAGATAGACACATTCAATTGCACAAAAGATAACTGGCTGCTGTATATGGAATAAATTGAGCAGTATTTGAAAGCAAGTTAAATAGCCAATGAGAAGTGAGTTGCAGTCAGGAATGAACATTATTGTGAACAAAGTTGCACAATCTAAACAGAAACCAGCCTGGTCGAAAAATCATTTCACTGTTGTGGCAATGGCTCACAACACCAGACCAATGTAAGTGAAACTTGCAGAAAATGTAGGACACATACAGAGAGCATGTTGGGTAGACAAAAATGAATAGACTGGACAGGGAAGAGAAAAAGCTAAAAAGTCAAGTTGTAGTTTCAGGAAGAACACTAATCTGCATGCTGTGGATGAAAAATCTGATAATGCCGACAGAGATACAGGACTGAGTAGTCTTGTGATTTACAATGTGAGAGACTAGCAAAACACAAGTAATATGGCTTACTCCAGAAGAGAAAAGCAGGATAATTCAAGTGCAATTGGACTCTGGCTTGGCTTTTACACTCATTCCACAGAATCAGTTTGAAAGGCATTTCAATGATAGTGAACTGAAGCCTGTAGACATCCAACTAGAACTGATACTAGAGAAAATATAACACCTGTGAACAGGATATTTTTAACAATGAAATACACCAACCAACAAGTCACCTTGTCTTGCATGCATGTGGGTAGAAGAGGAGGGCCATCATTGTGGGGCCATGAGTGACTGAGACAACAACAACTTAACTGGAGATCCATCTACCGTTTGCATGCCACATCCACTGCAATAGCAAACTAAAAGCAAATTAAGGAAGGAGCTGGATGATGTCATTGCAGTATTCAATGACAGCATTAGAGAATGCAAACATATCAAGGATAAAATAGTCTTAAATGAGAATATCACACCCAAGTTTTACAAAGCCCCTCTGGCTCCTTACACCATCCATGAATAAATAGCATGTAAGCTAGATTGTAGGGAGGCTAAAGGAATTATTTCCAGGGTTGAGTGGAGCCCACAGGCAACACTAGTGGCCCCAGCAGCCAAGAAGAATGGGTCTGGCAGGATCTGTGGTGCTTTAAGGGTCACCATCAATTCAATGCTGGAAGTAGACCAATACTCTCTGGCCTGGATAGAGGATATCCTTGCAAACATTTCTGGAAGAAAACACTTCAGCAAAGTGGACTTATTTGAGGCCTGCATACAGATGGAGATGAAAGAAGAGTTCAAAATGTTTTTCACCATAAACACTCGTTAAGTGCTTTATCGATATAATAGGTTTATTTTTGGACCAACAGCTGTACCTGTACTCTGTCATGACCATGTGTTGCAAGGCTGTCCACGCACTCTCTGTTATATGGATAACATCATTGTTACCATTGTGGATGACAAGAAGCATCTCCAAAGTCAGACAGCATTAAAAAGATGAGAAAATTCTGGGCTCAGAGCACATCACAACAAGTAGGATTTCTTTAAACCAAGCATCAATTACAGTGGTCACACCATTGATGCACAAGAATTGCACAAGTGTACTGAGAAACTTCAAACAGTGGTGGATACTCCAAAGTCAAAGGCTGTGTCACAGTTGTGGTCCTTTTTAGGATATGTCATTCACTATAACAAGTTCCTGCTAAACCTAATTACTGTGTTCCACAGCTCGAACTTATTTCAATTCAGGGGGAAATGGTAATGAACAAAGCAGTGTGAGGTGGCTTTCAATAAGGAAATGGAAATGATGATGGCAGACACTATACTCACACATTATAATTCACATTGTCCTGTGAAGAGTGCCTGTGATGTCTTGCATTATGTTGAATGTGCAGACATGTCACATTTTGTGAATAATGGAAGTGCATGCCCTGTAACCTTTGCACCACATACTGCAGAGAAAGGTTATGCACATTTTGACAGAGAGGCTTTGAGAATGCTTTGGGGTATAAAATATTTCAGCTAGTACTTCACCCTGCCCTTAAATTCAGTTGGTCCATTTCTGACATCACACTTCCCTTTCTCAAACTCTCTTTATTCATCTCAGGAGACAAACTGTCTACTGACTGACATCTTTTATAAACCTACTAATTCCAAAGACTAATTTGACTATACCTCTCCCTACTCTACCTTTATTAAAAATGTCATTCCCTTTTCTCAGTTCCTTCAGTTCCACCACATCTGTTCCCAGGATGAGTCTTTCCTTTCCAGGACATCAGAGATGCCTTCTTTGAAAGAAACAGGTTTCCCTTCCTCCACCATTGATGCTGTGCTCACCTACATCTCCTAAATTTTCTGGACATTTGTGCTCACCCCACCTTCCCACTAGCTTAACAGAGATAGAATTCTTCTCGTCCTCACCTATTATCCCGACTGATCCAACATATCATTCCCTACAGCTTCCATCATGTACAAAAGAACCCTACCACCAATCACTTCTTTACCTCCCCCTCCCACTAGTCTGCCATGATGGGGCAACTCTCAGGTTGGAAGAAGAACACCTCATATTCTGTCTAGGTAACTTCTGACATGAAAGAATGAACATCGATTCCTCAATTTCTTTCCTCTCTCCCTTCTCCTGTTGCCCACTCTGGACTCATACTGCTTCTTGCCCACCTATCACTTCCACCTGGTGCCCTTCCTTTTTCGCTGATTTCCATGGTCCAATCTCATTTTCTATCAGATTCTTTCTTTTCCAGCTCTTTGCTTTTTCCACCTCTCACCTCCCAGCTTGCTGCTTCATCTCCTCCCTCACCCACCTGACTTCCCATATCACCTTTTAGCTTATCTTCTTTCCTCTCCCCCAGCCATCTTTTTTGCAGCCCAGATGAAGGGTCTTAGCCTGAAATGTTAACTGCTTATTAATTTCTATAGATGTTGCCTGATCTGAAGAGTTCCTCCAGCATTTTGTGTTACTCACAAACTAGAGAGACTGGTTATGAGAGCTTGCTTGAATTTTGCTGTTGAATCATCTAGTTAAAAGCTGAAACCCAGTTTTTTACTCTAATATTAACCATTGTTGATATGATACCAGAGCCAAGATCACAGAGTCATTTAGTTTTTTAGCCTTGCACCCGATCACAAACATTTCCATTGTTATCTCTGGACCTCATGGGTCACTGTGATTTTATAACTTCATAAGTTTCCAACTTTTCTCAGTCATGATGAAAAATCAACTCAATTTCTTCGTCAAAAGATAGCATCTGTCTACTGAACGCTTGCAGGATTTTCTGTTTGCATTTAGTTTTCTAACACCTGCAATTTGTTTATTTTCAATCAATGGAGTGAACCACTGCTGCACCTATTCCAAAGTCAATAAACCATACACTCAATGTATAGTCTTGACAATATTTTCTCACTCTGATACATAAAACATTTTGCAAAACAAAAGAACATACCATCTGATTTTATAATTGTATGCTGCAGCTGCAGATTTTTCTTTAGAATGTATGCTCAAGCATCTTGAAAACCCTTTCTATATTGCCTTTCATCAGTATTTCTTCATGGGAATAAAATTTTACTTTTCTGTTTTTCCCTATCAAAGTATATAATTCATTTTTCTGATGTTATCATTTATCTGTTAACTTTATTGCTTGTTCTCTTAAATGATTGATGCCACAATGCAGTCACGATTACACTTCTGTTTACTCTGCCAAGTTGTGATCTCAGATGCATTATACCCAATCTCAATATCATTTATATCAGATTTAGGAAACATCCTCTCCACATCCACTCTATCAAGGGCTTTCACCATTCGATAGGTTTCAATGAGGTCATCCCTCATTCTTCTGAGTTCTAGTGAATACAGGCCTTGAGCCATCAATGCTCTTCATATGACAAGCCATTCAATCCTGGATCATTTTTTGTGAGCCTCCTTTGAATCCTTTCCAGTTTCAGCACATTCTTTCTAAGATAAGGGGCTCAAAACTGCTCATAAAACTCCAAGTAAAGCCTCACTCATGCTTTTATATTCCAGTCCTCTTGAAATTAATACATTTGCCTTCCTCACCACAGACTTAACCTTTATGGAATCCTGTACAGGGTCCCTTAGCATCTCGGCTTTTTATATTTTCTCTCCATTTAGAAAATAGTCAGTCCTTTCATTTCTTCTACCAAAGTGCATGACCATACACTTCCCGACACTGTATTCCATCTGCCATTTCTTTGCCCTTTCTCTTAATCTGCTTAAGCCCTTTTGTAGCCACTCTACTTCTTCAAACTACTTGTCCCTCCACCTATCTTCATACGGTCTACAAACTTTGTGACAAAGGCATCAACTCCATCATCCAAATCATTGACATATAACATAAGAAGAAACAGCTCCAGCACAGATTCCTGTGGAACATCACTTGTCACTGGCAACAGCCAGAAAAGGTTTCCTTTCTCCCCAGTACTTTGCCTCCTGCCAATTAGTCCCTGCTTTATCCATGCTAGAATATTTTCTATAATATCATGGGCTCATAGCTTGTTAAACAGCCTCATGTGCGGCACCTTGTCAAAGGCCTTCTGAAGATCCAAGTACACAACATCAACTGATCATCCTTTGTCTACCCTGCTTGGTATTTATTCAAAGAATTCCAATAGATTTGTTAGGCAAAGTTTTCCTTTGAGGAAATCATGTTGACTGTGGCCATTTTATCATGTGCCTCTGAGTATCCTGAGACCTCCTCCTTAATAATCGACTTCAACATCTTCCCAAACACTGAGGTCAGACTAACTGGCCTATAGTTTCCTTTCTTCTGTCTCCCTCCTTTCTTGAAGAATGGTGTGACATTTCAGGAGTCTTCCAGTCTTCCAGACCATTCCAGAATGTAGTGATCTTGAAAGATAGTTTCTAATGCCTCCACGGTCTCTTCATCCACCTCTTTTAGAACTCTGTAGTGTACAACATCTGGTCCAGGTGACTTAACTAGTTTCATACATTTGAGTTTCTGAAGAACGTTCTCTCTAGATATGGATACTTCACACACTTCATGCCCCCTGTCCACCATACTGCTAGTGTCTCCCACAGTGAAGACTGACGAAAAATACATTTTCAATTCATCCACTGTTTCCTTGTCCCCCATTATCGCCTTTGTCTTGTTGACATTGAAGAAGTTATTTGCATGGCACCAGGCCTCAAGCCCTTTCACCTTGTCTATATGACTTTTACCATTGCTGATGGTGCATGAGGAGGCTTTAGTGTCTCAAAAAACTGCAGATCTCCTGGGATTTCCATGCATAGCAAGTCTCTGGAGTTTACAGACAATTGTGTGGGGAAGAAAGAAATAACATCTCTTGTGCAGCAGTTTTATGGGTGAGAGCACCTTGAGAATCAGATAGGTCAGAGGAGAATAGCCAGACTGATTCAAGCTGACAGGAAGGCAATAGTAACTCAGATAATCACACATCACAACAGTGGTGTGCATCATTGAATGCACAACACGTTGAACCTTGAAGTGGATTGTCTACAACAACAGAACACGGTGAGCACACACTCAGTGGCCTCTTTATTAGGTACAGGAAGTTGCCACTAAGTGTAAGTAACCCTGGCATTCAATGATCCCCTTTTGCCTTCCCTTCTTTTTTAATACCTGCAGCCATCTATTTTAAGCATTTCATTTTCTTTCATTATTTTGTTTCCGATCTTAATAAACCTTGATTCCACACAGTTTCAGATGTTGACACAAAACAGATTCCATCATTTCTTCCATTTCTTCATTTTGCAGTAGTATTCCTATATTTATCTCTGGAGGACCTCTGTCTACTTTCATCAATATCTACCACTTTCAAGTAAAAACTCCAACTACCTTTGTTGCACCTGATACTAGTTTACCTTCCTATTTGATTCCTTTTTATCAACTTTGTTACCTTCTATTGATTTCTAACATCTTAAAATCATTTGCTAACATTGGAAACATTTTTTTAATCTCACAGTCACTTTATCTTCCTGGGTTTCCAATGATAGACATAATTCTCCACTGAAGACTTTATGCTTCAATAGAGTGCATAATTATTAAGAATTACTTATTATTTCAGCAAATGTTTGCTACTTTCTTCTAAGATAATATTCTGATCTATTTCCAGCAGTTTATTGCACAATTTCAAAACTGTTTTCCTTTTGGCTGCATCCTTATTTTAAACATTACCAGATTGAATTGAATTGACTTTATTACTTACATCAAACTTCTTGAAATTTGGTATATTATTTAGTTATTTTTATTTATTCATTTTTGGGATGTGGGTATTACCAGCTAAGCCAGCATTTCTTGTCCATCCCTAGTTGTCTTCTTAAACTGCTGCAGTCACTTAAGTGTAGGTACACCCATGATGCTGTTAGGGAGGCTATTCCATGATTTTGACCCAGTGACAATGAAGGAACCGTGATACGTTTCCATGTTAGGTTGCTGAGTGACTTGGAGGAGGATTTCCAAGTGGTGGTGTTCCCAGGTAACGGCTGTTTCTGTCCTACATGGTAATGGTCATGGGTCTGGAAGGTGCTGCCTTAGGAACTTTGATGAGTTGGTGCCTTGCTACTTGTAGATAGTACACACTGCTGCAACTGTTCATGAGGGATTAACTGCTCATGGAAGGGGCACCAGTCAAGTGGACTGCCTTGTAGAGGATCGTGTCAAGCTTCTTGAGTGTTGATAGAGCTGCACTCATCCAGACGAGTGGCAAGTATTCTATTACACTCCTGACCTGAGCCTTGTAGATGGTGGACAGGCCTTGGGGAGTTAGAAGGTGAGTTACACATCACAGGATTCCTAGCCTTTCAACTGCTATAGTAGCCATGGTGATTATATGGCTAGACCAGTTCAGTTTCTTGTCAATGGTAGCCCCCAGGATGTTGCTAGTAGGGGATTCAGTGATGGCGATGCCACTGAAAGTCAAGGGACGATAGTTAAAGCTTCTCTTGTTGGAGTTAGTCATTGCCTGGCACTTGCATGGCTCAAATGTTACTTGCCACTTGTCAACCCAAGCCTGGATATTGTCCAGGTCCTGCTGGATTTGGATATGAACTGCTTCTCTATCTGAGGAGTTATGAATGGTGCAGAACACTGTGCAGTCATCTGCGAACATCCCCACTTCTGACCCTATGATGGAAGGAAGGTAATTGATGAATCAGCTGAAGATGATTCATCTTAGGACACTGCCTGCGGAACTCCTGTGATGATGTCCCGAGCATGAGATGATTGACCTCCAACCACCACAACCATCTTTCTTTGTGTCAGGTATGATTCCAACCAGTGAAGTGTTTTACCCCTAACTCCCATTGGATTTATTATAGATTGGGCACATTGATGCCATACTTGGTCAAATGCTGCCTTGAATTCGAGGGTTATCACTCTCACCTCACCTCTGGTATTTTGCTCTTTGGTTTATGTTTAGACCAAGGAGGTGATGAGGTCAGGAGCTGAGTGGCCTTGACAGAACCCAAACTGGGCATCCATAAGCAGGTCATTGCTGAGTAGGTGCTGCATGATAGCACAGTTGATGACCCCTTCCATTACTTTGCTGATGATTGAGAGTAGGCTGATACGGCAGTAATTGGCTGTGTTGGACTTGTCCTGTTTCTTATGTACAGAACATACCTGGGCAATTTTCCACATTGGCGGGTAGATGCCGGTGTTGTAGCTGGACTGGATCAGCTTAGCTAGTGCTGCAGCAAGTTCTGGAGCACAAGTCTTCAGGACTATTGCTGGATTTTCTCAGTATCCAGTGCTTTCAGCTATTTTTTGATAGCATGTGGAGTGAATCAAATTGGCTGCATACTGACACCTGGGATGCTGGGAACTTCTGGAGGATGTCAAGTTGTATCATCTACACGGCACTTCTGACAGAAGATTGTTGCAAAGGCCTCAGCCTTTTCTTTTGCACAGGTGTGCTGGGCTTCTCTATCATTAAGGATGGGGATATCTGTGGAGCCTCCTGCTGCAGTGAGCTGTTTGATGGTCCACCACCATTCACGGCTGGATGTGGCAGGACTGCAGGGCTTAGATCTGTTCCATTGGTTATGGGACCACTTAGCTCTGTCTTGTACTGTCTTGCACTTACACTCATCCCCAAATCATTTCTTACTTAATACTTGATAAATACAAACTATGGATATTCCTTTAATAGTCAATATAATTCAATGTTTTCTACAATCATCACCCCATCCTTGTTACGTACGGCTGTATTTTTCTCTGATTTATATCTTACTCAACACTGTTATAATTGTTATGGGTAAATTGCAGTACTCCCACCTCGGTTTATTGGTCTTGACTGTTTTGCAAACCACACAGGTCCAGTTAGTTTAATTAGGAACATAGAGAAGCCTCGATGAGTTTGTAATTAAAACGGGCTTTCATATACACCTTTGTAGGTGTCCCCTAAAATTAGTCCACTGCCCTGCACTGATGGAAGTAAACAATTATGAAATTTTAACTCCGCATTAATATCTGCTTTAGTAATCAATGCTCAGATATAAATGCAATTGGAGGAGAACAGTACTTCACAGGGCTGTGATGGTGTTATAGATGACTAAAGCAATTGAAAAGCTCTGGCAGGAAATGTGGGTGAAGGGGGCTCAACACCTTTGGAAAGAAATGTGGAAGGGAGGGAAGCACATATAAAAAACCTTACAACATCATGACATATTTTGTGCTGAAAAAATTCATCACTTGTCAATTAGTATCAGTATTCCCCTCATCCTCGCCCTTCGAAATTGACACTGTTCCCTTTGATAGAGTAATTACACATGTACAGCTTCTGTTATTGGATGACATTCTCTGAGAAAGCTCATTCGCAAAGAATCCCTGTTGACTTCATCCCCTGCAGGTACATAATACAGCAGAATACATGAAGTATGATTAGACAGTCATACATTTCGCTGGCCAAGGTGCTGACAAACACCATGATGGCACAGGAAGGTCACTACATTCTGGAATTAGATCTATTTCCACTTGCCAACTGCATGTCACTTCTCAAAATCAATGAAGATGACTCACAATAGAGTTTATTTCATAACAATAGACACTTATGTTGTCATGGCAATGGCAATGGCAATACCATCATCTATATACAGAAAGTCATTCTAGTGCGGATTTCCAACTGTTAGGATGGATGGCAAGTTCTGGCAGATCTCCTGAATTGAACAGTTTTGGAACAGTTTCAAGAAAATGAACACAGTCCGCAGCTAGAGTACAAAAATTAAACATGACTCAACATAAAAATGCCCCTAAGCAACACGAGTGACTGTTAAAATAAACTAAAAATGTTCCATTGCATAACTGCCTGCTTTCTGATTGCTGGTTGCATTGCTCTGCAGCCGGAGGTGGAGCCTGTGTGGCCTATTACTTGGCTTGGAGGGTAGGCCTCTGTGTCTCTCCTTTACAATAATGTTAGAGAATGTTACTGAGGATTCTGTATTTATGGATTTGGACACTGGAATGTGGACTTTTTGACTCTTATGGTCTTTATATTCTGTGTTTTCACCCATTCTTTCCTGAATTTTTGCGTAGTCAATTTGGGGTCAATGTTCTCATAGTACTTTGTCTGGGGAGAGGGTGACTTGAGAGGGTGATTTGAGGGGGTTTATTAATTGTGTTGCCGTTCTTTTCTGTGTAGAAGGGGTTAGTTTGACTGTTTCTCTCTGAACTGACTTACCATTTTTTTTATTTCTAGGCTATCTGGAGAAGAAGAATCTCAGAGTAGTATACTTTGATAACAAATGAAATTTCAAACCTTTAAACATTCAACTAGTTCCATACTTGAAATGGAATGATTTTGCTCCAACGATTGCACACTTCCTCCCAAGAGAAAGTACTTGATTAGGAAATAGAGAAGCTTAAATGAAGAGTCACACTATGGATGTAAAGATAATAGGAGTTGCTGAATATTTGTGAAGCCAAGCTAGAATAATAGATGTGCAACAAACTGCAATTTCAACAATGTAGACAAAACCAGCAAAGCAAAGGTATCTGAACTAAGGAGTAACATAAGCAAAAATTCGCTAGAGCATTAGGGAGCACAGATGTGCTAACAGACACTTGAAAAATGCTGTAACTGAGAGGGCAGGTTTACAAATTAGAAGGCTCACATGCTTCTCTATTAAGCCAATAAAATATTCTTTACATTCATCAGTCTCTGGGTGAGAATAGATCAGCAATGACTGTTATTGAGACTGTTGGATGAAGGCAAAACCGGCTGCAGCTTCTGAAATTTAGAACAAAAAAAAAAGATAGTGTGGGCAGAATTCAATTTAAAGTCAAGTCAAGTCACTTTTATTGTCATTTCGACCATAACTGCTGGTATAGTACATAGTAAAAATGAGACAACGTTTTTCAGGACCATGGTGTTACATGACAGTACAAAAACTAAACTGAACTCAGTAAATATCAACAAAGAAAAAAAAAACACCCAACAACTACACTAGACTACAGACCTACCCAGGACTGCATAAAGTGCAAATACAGTGCAGGCATTACAATAAATAATAAACAGGACAGTAGGGCAAGGTGTCAGTCCAGGCTTCAGATATTGAGGAGTCTGATAGCTTGGGGGAAGAAATTGTTACATAGTCTGATTGTGAGAGCCTGAATGCTTCGGTACCTTTTCCCAGACAGCAGGAGGGAGAAGAGTTTGTATGAGGGGTGTGCAGGTCCTTCATAATGCTGTTTGCTTTGCGGATGCAGCATTGTAGTGTAAGTGTCCATGATGGCGGGAAGAGAGACCCCAATGATCTTCTCAGCTGACCTCACTATCTGCTGCAGGGTCTTGTGATCCAAGATGACTTCAAAGCTGATATGTAAAAAAGTTGTCAAGTGGATAGTCATTTGAGACTGAGTTGGTAATGAAGTCTCTCCTCTACATCTTGGGAGCTCTCCAATCCCAAGAACAGGACAATCTCAAAGCTGACAATATCTATGGCTGAGAGTAATTGATTTCTAGTAAGAGAGAAGGCGGAGTTTAGGAGGGTAATGGTGCCTAACGGTGACTCCTTTAATTGAATCATTGGAAACTGCTATTTCCACCTTTCATATCTTTATTCTTCCCTTTCAGGGTTCTTTTGAATACCCTGCCCTGGAGCTACATGCAGGCTTCGGTTCTTTGTGGGAATGGGACCTGTTCTTGAGGTTCTATGACTGGCCGTTATTCCACATACCAAGGATTTGGCCTGAGAGTCTTGATTGTGTTCAGAACCCTAAGATCTCAGAGCTCTGCAGACGGGTGGATCGAGGCTCAGTGTCACGGCAGGAGACTTGTCTGTCATTGGGGAGGCTGGAAAATCTTTCGCTGTGGGCTTGAAGACCTGACGTCTTTGTGATCTTCGGACACAGAGCTCAAAAAAAGCGGCAAAACAGAATTTTAACATTGTAAACCAGTGGGTTGTTGTTATGCCTCCCCCTCACTGTGAAATTGGGGGACACCTTCCTCTCCCTTGCCAGGGAGAGGGAGAACCTGTGGTTTGTCAAATGTTGGATGAAATGCAAAGCCTTTGGGGTAACTTTGGTCTGTGACTTTGCTACTGCTTAGCACATGCTTGGGTTTGGTGATGGTACCAACGTGCTTTTCCTTTGCTGGTGGGGTGGTGGGGGGGGGGAATCATTGCTTGCTGCTGTTTACGCAAAGGAGGGGGGGACTTTGGGGTTCTCGCGTTTAACTGTTGTTCATTCTTTGGGGCACTTCTCTGTTCTCATGGATGTTTGCGAAGAAAAAGCATTTCAGGATGTATATTGCATACATTTCTCTGACATTAAATTTGACCTTTGAACCTTTGAGAGGAAGCAATACACCAAATCAACAATGACGACCTTGACAGGTGGAGCAAGTGGACAGGGTGTATGGCACATTGCATGTCCTACTGATTATTATCATTGCATCTGTCCTGGTTGCACCCATTCCTGGAGGTTTCTTCCTTCTTTCAATCCACACCTCTACTGTCCCATGATTGCCAATTCCAATGAAAATGGTTGGGTTCCCTCACTCTTGCCTTCATAAGCATGAAATTAACCAAACTGTAGCATTGTGACCCAGCTCAAAGTAATCCCATCACCTAATGACCATGTGCTAGTTAATTTTGTCAGCCAGCTGGTGGCGCAATGGCATCAGCGCCGGACTCCAGAACGAAGGGTCCTGAGTCCGAATCCAAGTTGGGCCACCCCTGAGCACACTTCCCATCCGTCCCGGGTTGAGCGTCGAGCTAGCCACTCAGCCTCGTAAAAAAAAACAAGGATCGAGTCAGGAACATTCATATCATGACCCGGTTAATCCGAAAGGAGACCAATCCTGACACCACGCGCCAGACAAGAATGTCTGACTGACTGGTGAGACATGCAAAAAAAAAATTGTTATTTGTTCAGCATTCCCCAACTTTTAACACGACTATTACTTAGTTTTAATTAGAAGGAGGACAAGTAATTTTGGCATGATTCCTGCTGAGAAACATATTGAGTAACGCAGGAAATCTAAAAAAAATCACAGAAAATGGGTATATCCAAGAAAGCCAAGTAATTAACAGAGGAATGTAAGAGATTTAAATGAAGCAGTTGTGGTGAAAAATTCCAAATAATATTTTAATTGAAGCGTGTGTGTGTAAATAAAGGTCTATTCTGCCATGCGGTGTCAAGAGCAGTTATGGCTGTGTGCACTGAAGCCACATAGGCTGGAAAATGTACTGCAGAGGTATTAGAGTAAAAAGCTGGTGGGATGATGAGAGGAGTTGGTCATTGAGACGGATAAGAAAGTGTTTGCTACAGAACAATTTGTGTGTGATTCACACGAATTACACAAAGCATCTCACTAAAAGATATAAAAAAAACAGGCACTTCACAGCAGGTCCTTAACAAGTGAGGTACATTTATCTTCTTTTAGAAGTCATCACTGTATCGGCTGAAATGCTCTAAATAACAGAACTGCTGAAATAAAAAGACTCCAGTCATTCTCATGGGAAAACCTCCTGTCAAATTAAAGAGAGCCCTGACAGAAATACCATACCCATCAAACTGACTGTGCCAGGACCTGATTCATAGGAAAGGCAGAACACTTCCTCAGTCCTGCCTACAAACTTATACAGGTATCCATTTAGAAGCACAGCTGAGTGAAGGTCTCACACGTGCATCAAAAGAAAACTGGTAATTTTTTAAAAATCTAATTCAAATCCCTCAACTGCCAGCTAGATCCACATATCTCTTGCCATAGAAGTCAAACTGAAGGCATTTAAAATGCAGAATGATTTCCCCTATAATATTTATTCTATTCCTCACACTTCTTGGCTCACGATGCCTCCCATCTGGTTAATCTGATGAGGTAATCAGCGATCTAGACAGATGTGTTCAATCCCAATAAAAGTAAACAATGTTCAAGCATATCTTTATTTCAAAAGTAGTTTAAATAGATGCGAACAGCAAAGAAAAATATGCAGGTTTAAGACTTTCTGAATGACTGACTGTGACATCACAAATGGGGACAGTAGCTGTGGGAGAGAGAGTGTCTGACAATCCATGATGTGACTGGAGAGGTTTGAAGGGGTGAAGTGGAGGGGATTCTGCTCAGTGTGTCTGTTCCCTGGTTGTTTCCAACCAGCAGTTTTGAAGAATAAAGTTATGCAGGAACAAGGGACGACTGAGAGGCGACAATAAAAGATACAGACAATTCCTTTTGTAACATTTTAGAAATATGTGGTAATTCAGACACACTACAGCTCACTTTAAATGGAAAATAAATTGTTGGTCGCAATGGGGGGGTGTGGTCGGAAAAAATACAACAAAAGTTGTTTGAAGAACTCTCTCCTGCTTTCTCTTCTGCTCATTTTATAAAGAAGATTGCTTGCTTTTTGTTCTCATCCATGGCTCCAAATCACCACTACCAGAGCTGCTATATTTCAGTCTGATGAATGAAAATTAGTTTAAATATTATAATACATCATATTTTATTCAGCAGCACTGAAGAGATTAATTGTAAACATTATTAATTATGACACTTGATGTTAAATCAACAGTGAAACTATTATAAACGTCATGGTGTGTAATTGTATGCTTTGCTCTGTTGAGACGTAGACACAAGAAGGCATTAGCAACTCCTAAGTATTTGATATGTGACAGCACTTCATCAAGAAACCTGAGGGTAACAGCAAAGGAATTCTTCAAATTAAAAACAGGTGGATGCTCCTTTCCTCACTGGAACAGTGATTGTAGTACAAGGGAGTGCCTAGTGATTTGGGAGCTTACGAGAACTTGCTTTTGTTTGTTACTCTCAGTGTGACTAGAAAACTAGATACTCTACCCTAGAACATGAGCAGCCCATGCAACCAACTATGCACTGAAAATCATGGCAATATATATTTGCATGTCATCCCTCATTGTTTAAGCCTACTGCACCCAGCTCTTTGTAACTGCATGGCTCTTCCATCGGAAAGTACCTTTCAAGTAAACTAAGAAATATTCAAGGCAACATTCCCCTTTAGGGTAGTGGTAAGATCTTGTACATTCATTTCCTCGGAATATTCATTCGGAGATTTTCCTCGGAATATTCATTCGGAGATTTTGCTGCACATAATTTAAATGAAGTCTTTCAACTTCACTATGCAGGATATTGTGTTTAATATTACACAATGATCAGAGATACAGAAATATATCTTTCTTATGCAGATCAACTATTGTAAAACAGAAGCTTAAGACACAATTTTCATTCTGACTTTCCTTCACTCTATGCATTTTGCAATAGAATGAGATTTTGGGCAGGTCAGTCGTGAATCTCAACTACACCGTGCCTCAGTGACTGTAAAGCATAAATATTTAACTTAAATCATTCATTCAAAGAATTCATAATAAAATATAATTAATAGCCTGTAAAATAGAATATGATCTCAGAAACAATGACATATCACTTTCTAGACTCACATATCACAGAAACAGGCTCTTTGGCTTACTGAAGCTGTGGGTGACCATCAAACACTCAATCCCATTTTCTTTTCCCCACATATCCATTCAACTTTCCTTCACTTCACCAAATCCTATCAAGTATACAATACTGTCCTTTAACAAGGACATTTATTACAGAATGGCTTTTGGAACATAAATCTTTATATGAAAAAAATTTACCCATTCATGAGGCAAAAATATACTTATTATCATTATCTACTTCTGACAACCAGTCTCAGCACCTATTAAATCTGGTGACCAGAATGTTTGCTCTAATTCAGGTCAAAAAGTGCAGAGAGATCAGAAACTCAGAGCCCATGACACCAGCTGGCACAGTTTGCTTGTTTCTGGCAAGAACCTAAGGTAATTAACTAAGATGCTTTGGACTCCTTTGAGTTGAGCCACTCAAGACTGCAATTAAGAAAAAATCAGTGAAATCACATACATCCAACAGCCTTCAGTATGACCAGTTTTGTCAATAATGACACAAAGTAGAAAATAATGATTATTTTAGCCACATCAAACAAATGACATTGCTTTCATGACTAAAAATATTTTATTGCACTTACTTCATTATAACAGCATGTGGTATTATATCTAAAGTGTATAATTTGCCTTGCTTTTTAAATTCTTTTCTTTCTTGTAGACTGCTGTGCCTGCACATCAAGCAACAGCATCCCCCCTTGGAGAACTGAAGGCAGAATAAAATTTTAGTGCTGCTGAATATTGCTGATCTCTCTGGATGCACGCTGTTGGTTTTTAACGATGCTAACAGATTTTTGCCCAACACAATTTCCCTACCGCCTACAAGATAGTAAATGCCTACTTCAATTTACATTGTCTGGGATTCATAAAAGACTCTGATAACTGAAAATTAGGTTGCAAAGCATGCAATTACTTGAAAACACTTAATATTATACTGTCCGCGGTGTTTGTTTAATAGTATAACTTCAAGCAAAGGACACACAATGAAAGGACTTTTCATGGTATCTACTTCATTAAAAAATACAAATGATGTACCTTAGATCTAAAGCCAGGGCAGCAGATAGGCTAATATATAGAAGGATGCATTACAGATACATCATGTGAAGATGATGAGATGTTTGATTATCAGGTATGGTTATAATCTAATCAAGTGTCTCTTGTGTATTATACATAGAACAATGAATAGTATAATCCAGGTTTAGAGCTCACATTTCATCACTCCGGGTTTGGAATTACAACAGCAAATTTCCTTGATATCCAACTGAGAGTAAAGACCAATACCAGTTCACCTTCTCAAGTATCCCAATGGTCTCTCTCATTTTGTCTGCTCACATTTCACTGTAGCTTTCACCAACTACAGTAAGAGAGGGGACCATGCACAGATAATGAATGTGAGCTTTATTCAAATACAGGACTCAGGAGTTTAAATAAACCCTCCCAGCACCCACCCCCCCCCCAAATTATTTACAATACAAAACACTGAATCATTTAACATTTGTTTGTTTAAGCTCCCTGGTTGCATTCAGAAATTCATTCTCAATCACATGTTGTCATTTTTGTTGAATTTGTTCTGCAGTATGAATAATTGATTCACAAAAAACAAGTTTAAATGGGAATTTAGTTTGATTCTCATCAGGGTTCCTTTTCAAAGAGGCGTGGATAAACATCAGCTCTACAGGGGGCTGGAATGAGTAATATTTGTATGAATTAAGAGGCAGCACAATGAGTTAAAGGCTATTTTGCTCCATGAATGAGATACTTCAGGATTATTAAGAGCATTTTACTTTTGGCTATATAGAGTCATAGAAAAGTACAGCACAGAAACAAGCCCTTCTGCCCATCTAGTCCATGCTGAAACCATTTAAATTGCTTACGCTGATCAACCTGCACCAGGACCATAAACCTCCATACCCCTACCATCCATGTACCGATCCAAACTTCTCTTAAATGTTGCCACTTGAGCTGGAAGATCATTCCACACACTCCCAACCTTTGGAGTGAAGAAGGTTCCCATCATGTTTCCCTTGAACTTTTCAATTTCCACCCACAGATGTTTTTTTTTTCCCCTGTTACTTATATGTTCCATGCTCTCCGTTCTTCCTTGTTTTCTGCTCAACGTTCCTTACACCCAGGTGTCCAACAATGTTATAGGATGGAAATTCACGAGGTATGAATTTCCACCCTATCTCTGAGGATAAACTAAATGGTAACCAATATTATATTTCAAAATGGTGTCATTACTTTGTTTCTCCTCCTTCTTCGCTTCTGCGTATTCATTCCCTGTTCCTTTACCCTATTTCCATCACTTTTCCTTCTCTCCCTCTCAAAAGGATCAAAGGTTCAAAGTAGTATTATCAAAGTATGTATGCAGAACACAACTCTAAAATGTGTTTCTCCAGACAGCCATAGAATACAGAAAATCATATAAGTAGTTGAAAGAAAGACATCAAACAAAAGCTTGCAAACCCCAAACACACCCAAATACTTCCTTGCACGAAACTAACAGACGACCGAACCCCCAGCCCAGCAGTCAGCAACAAGAATGGGGAAGAACATGAAAAAAAAACAATATGAACTGCAGTCCAATCCATAAATCCCAGAAATATAACTTCTCCAAGAGCACTGGGGACCCAGTGGCCCATCAGATTGCACTGATGACAGTGACTCGAACCAGCAGCTTCTCTGAGAACTGCCTGCACTCCTCCACATTTACCTCAATTTTTTTCAATCTTCCTTTAAACCTTTAATCAGTGAGAAATGCAGTCGATCATGACTTCTCGTCTTGTCTCTGAGCACCTCATGCTCGCATTTCTCTCCTGGAGCTTCCTCGGTAACTGTAGTGTGCTAGCTCATTCGATCGAACTACAGGCTGTAAGTCCCAGGCTCCAACAGTTTCAAAAACAAAATTAAGATAAAAAGAAAAAGCAAAAGATGTAGAAAAGCTGAAATGGTTGACTATCTGGAAGATGTCGCCCAAGGAATTGCTGTTCGCTGGCGCCGTCATCACCAGAAAGCTTCTTTCTACACTTCCTTCATCTACAGTTTTTTAATGCTTACTGTGGATCAAAAAATCATAGAATCACATATTCATATAGTGCACGAACAGTCCCCTTGGCCCAACAAACCCATGCCAGTCACTAAACACCCATTTATAGTCACACTATACAAGTCACATATTTTCTGCAATATTCTCCTCAACTACCTCACCCCCACTGCAGATTTACCATTCAGAGATACCTCTAGGAGCAATTTATGACCATTTAATCTATCACCCTCTGTGTCTTTGGCATGTGGGAAGAAACCAGAGGACCCAAAGGCAAGCTATGTGATCAGAGGGAGACAGTAAAAAACATACACCGACTGCGCTGGAGGTCAGTATCGATCCCAGGCTACTGAAGCTCTGAGACAGCATTTCTCACTTGTGCCACCATGCCATGTAGGCCAAAAAGTCTGTCTACAGGATGAACATAGACTGAGAGTCCTTCAGCTTAGTTAAGGACTGTGACTTTATTTTGGAAATAGATATTGCATTCAGGGCACATACAGGCCAGCCTATCTTCCATTTCAAAGAGCCACTATTCATCACTCACTACACGAGAAACCAAAGTTCCACATGCCAAAAGACATATGGTTAGGGCTGGTGAGTTGTGGGCATGCTGTGTTGGTGGTGGAAGCATGTTGGTGGCAACAATTGTGGGCTGCCCATCACAATCCTCACTGATACTATTTGTTGCAAAGATCACATTCTTAAGGAAAAAAAAAGTTACAACACTTCGGGTAGCATCATTAAATCATTTTAGTGCCTGGGAAGACTCATAAAATTGGCGAGGAATCACAGGCTAATGGGTGGTTTTCTCTTGAAGATATTTGCCGGGAACCACAAGGCCCAAAATGATGTGCACAATATACCATGTTCATCACTCTCAATGGCTTTTCCTGGGTGGGAAGACAGGAATAGTTGGGTGGACAATCACATGTCATGAGCTGGATAATCTCCAGCAAAGATTGCATGGGGTGAACTGCAATTGCTCAATGCAGTGATGGATATTGGCCTTGTGATCAGGGTGGGAGCTGTGGAAAATCGTGGCCAAGGTTGTCATGGGTGCTTGTGCTTCGTTGGGGTGGGAGTAGAAATCATTGGCTCTGAGGGATATGTGGGAAAGCTCCTGCTAAAATTGACCTAGCTGTGTTGCAGATCTTATGTTTTTATAATCTCTTTTAACTAATAATTGAGCAGGTGCATATACCTTGTAATGCTCAGTTCTGGACAGATGGTAGATACCATCCATCTGTCTTACACAACCAACTGGTGGTGGCCATGCTTGTGGTGGTCTTCATTATAGATGCTTGGAGCCTCCTTGCTCATTAGCTACACAAAAATTAACCCAACAATCCCTACTGAATGGATGACATTATGCATTGTGCTACAGCATAGAAATTCCATGCCCTGGGGTAGTAATAGCCTTCTCTGCCGGTAGACTGGTGATACAAAACAAAATCCATTCTGAATGTTATTCCCACCATTGCTAATGCAAAAAAAAAGGATATGTATTTCATAATGTTTGTCTTCTGTGGAAATATGAAAATTGTCTTTTACATTTGGAATGAAATCTTCTGGTAATTTTTGCATTGCCTCTGGATCTCATTTGGGTTCTCCTCCTTTTTGGGCATGTATTGTGAATCTAGTAGCGTGACCAACAAAATATTGTTGCGTTTAAAAAAGAATGGACTGGAGCTTATTCACCTCTCATTGTACACCCAAATAGATTTTCCTATCCTTATCTGACCACACAAAAAAAACTTGTTCCCTGCCTCCGAGCTAATTCTTGAATTTCATATCAAAAGGATCCTTATTTGTCAGGATCAAATACACCGGGAATTCTCCAGTTGAGAATGGGGGCAAGAAGAGAAGCAAGTAGCCATGTGTAATCAACACTAGGGAGATGGATAGATCAGAGAGATAACTAGTGAATAAAAGTGAGCTGAAAGGGTCCTTGAGGAAACAACTTGATTTAAAATAAACACAAGCTAATCTTTAGGTACATAACAAGACTGGCATGTAGCCATTGCAAATTAAAAAAACATTGACACATTAGAAGGAAACATACCATTAATTAAGAGGAAATAAATGCAAACATGAGTATCTAAAGGAAAGCCATTAAAAAACAAGAGAAATATCCTGAGAAGAGCTCATTTCTAATTTTCACAACCTTCATAATCTCGTTTCAAGACCAAACTTTCTTTGTGTTTTTTTCCCCTTTGATTTTACATCTAAATCAGTTCCTTTATATTTCAGAACAATGTATGGCAGAATTTTACTACTCGGATTTCTGACTATTACAGCTTTGGGACTGATTTTCTCCCTCCTCCACCTTATTCCCCTCTTCCCCTGAATAATAATAAAAGACCATTCTTCAAGGAGATAATGCATATGAACATGACTTAATTCTGTCGCTTGAATTTTAAAAAGTTTCCCAACAATAGTGTGTTTCATTGCAGAAAATTACAAATTGTTGAAGATCAAGAAAAAGCTCTGATATTCTGCTTGTTTTAAACATACAAGACAGTACAAAGGTAGGACATAGTACATAGAACAGTACAGTATTATGTGGGCACTTCGGCTCACAGGTTTGCACTGACATCATATAAACCTTCTCTGTATTCTTACATCCATGTGCTGATCCAAGAATCTCATAAATGTCCCTATTGTATCAGCTTGCATCACCACCCCCGCAGTATGCTCCAGGAACTTAACAGTCCCTGTGTAAAAAACTACCTTTGTCATCTCCCCTAAACTTCCCTTCACTTAGATTACATAGATGTCCACTGGTATGGGCCATTGCCATCCTGGGGGGAAAGAAAAGATACATTCTACCTATGCCTCTCATAACTTCATACACCTCTATCGAGACAAGAAAGATTCAGTGAAAATATTTTATATGTTGGCCCTACAATTTTTATTTATGAGAATGAAACCCATTCCTGGTTGGAAATAAGATGAGACATGGCATATATCTGTTTATTTAGGTTGAGAACTGCAGCTTCCTTTTTGTTCCATAAATGGCATCCAATGCATATCCTCATGGATGTTCTGCATGTCAATATTGCTGAGAGAGTTAGTGCACGAGCAGCTACTGGTCAACGTGAAGCTTGCAGAGTAGTCAGATTACAAAATCAGTTCAAGTGGAATGTCAATTGACCTCAGTGCTATTCTAAAGGTTGCTCTTAATGCCTTCTTAAACCAGCATTTCCGAATGCAACTGGTGAAGCATGAAGACCCTCCAACAGTCATGTTTAATGGCCTTTTTGGAGATTAGTTGCCAAATAATCTTCATTGACTGTTGGTACAGTACTGTGCAAATCTCTTAGGCACATATATATAGCTAAGTGTCAAAGACTTTTGCACAGTACTGTAGTAATGTTGTGTTTTGTGACTGTACTGGTGCCACAACAAAAATAAACAAATTTCACAACATATGGGAGTACAATAAGCCTGATTCTAATATGGGAGTTTCTTGTGGACTGAGAGTCGAAAGGGAGCAAGGAGTAGGGATTCATGGTTGGGAGGAGAGGGGAGGGAGTGGGAAGCTCCACAGAGCCTTTCTGTACTGATCAAGTTTGGAATTAAATGTCCTTACCAGGTGTCTCAGGGCTGGGTGTGTCTGCACCCTTGCCACGCCCTTCTCCTGGCACTCCTTCTCTGCCACCTGTCTCAATCCCCTCCCATGGCTCTCCCCCCTCACCAATTCCCAACATCCTTTGCTCCCACCAGGTTTACAAACTTGTTCTCTGCTTCATTTTGACAAATACAGTACCATGCAAAAGTCTTAGGCACCCTAGATATATACTGTATATGTGCCTAAAATTTTTTGCACAGTACTGCCGGAACCTACAAGAATTTTAAAATCTACAGGGAATAATGTGGCAAGAGCAATCTTGACTTTAATAAGTGTGTTCCAAACACAGGTAGTTAGATTGATTGGAGTACTGCATTACCGTGAGAATAAATTGAGGGTGCAGAACAGGGAAATCTATTGTGAGGATGAATTGTTGTTAGAATAACAAATCCCCTTTTGAAACTCATCGAGGAATAGTGTGTGAAGTGCCAACGCTTCATCAAGTGTATGCATTGAAATCTGCCAACTGCTTCAGTCACAATACCCCTTGTATTTAAGAGGTGTAGGTAGGCTTTAAGCAGAGTCAGCCTTACATGATATGGAGTCCCCTTTGGAGTCAGAGACTCACTGTGGCCAGGACTGGCAGCCTGGTGCAAGCATATTAATTAGCAGGCAGTGGGAGGTTGGCACATTGCCTGCCATAAAAGCAACAGGCATGGGTTAATACTGCATCGTGATCTCCCGGCACATTTATGGGGGCTATCGAATTCAGCTCCTGGGGGCTTTCTTGTTGAGTTGCCAGGTCAGCTGTTGCAACCCCTATACTTACAGCAACTCTCCCTGCAGCTTTGCTAGTTTGCATATCATTGAGAATTGTGTGTGTGTGTGTGTGTGTGTGTGTGTGTTTTGACATCGTCCGGGGAGAAGACTTTTTAGCTTACAAACACAAGCTCCATCCATCATGGTGAGGTAGGTAGTAATTGTCTATCTGGTTGATCAGGGCTCTTGGCTACAAATTAACTGGAGCACACTGTAACTGAGATGGTTTTATCAGAACAGCTGTGTGTATTTCCCTTAACTACAGTCATAGCCTGAAAGGAAAAATCCTCCTGAGCTTGCAATTAAAGTAGGAGCAAGGACGAACAGGCACTAAGAAACAGCAAACAGGTTTGCATTATGTGAAGATAAGCCATCACCCAATTAAAAGAAATTTTGCGTCTATATCAAACTATGGGGTTTTGAGTAGCTCACATCAAACCATGTTAAACACTTGGAAAATTGTTTTTCATATCCCATATCAAGGTTCGCATCAAATTAAAATGTGTAAATGAAAATGAAAGCTAATAGAGCAGAGTATTTAGCTTTGGGATTAAGGGAAAATATGAATATTAAAAAAAAATCAAGCCCAGTGAGAGACTGCATGTGAACCTCAATGCATAAAAGCAGGCCATTTGCCCATTACATTTCCTGGGCTCTTTGCAAGCAATTAATCCCAGTCTCATGCTCTTCACTTGAAGCATGCAGTCTTTTTTTTAAAAAGAGAAAAGTGCTTCCCATCTCCCACCAGTCATAATGAAAGCAACGTGGTTAATGTTCATATGCGGTGCTTACAGAAGTACTGGTAAAATCAGCTTAAAAGTAAAGTTACAAAAGGAGTATAGGTTTTCAGACCCACTTCGGCTGTGAGTTGACTGTAAATCTGTGTTCATGAGCTGTGCAAATTGGCATTGTATAGGATATTAAACTGGTAAACTTCAAATAAGTAAATGGCTGGTAACGGGACAAATGTTCCAATTCCTCCCCTTTCCTAGCTCAAATTGAAATTTGAATTGCACATGATCACAATCAGAACCAGAGGAGTCGACAACATGAGCTCACTTCCAAAACCCTAAAGGTAAACGTATAAGTGAATTATTATAGAAATAAGGCAAACAGGTTCAAACTTGCTGCACATTTCTAAACGTCAAAAACATAACCAGTAGAATTTACATTCTGTGAATGTCAGGAAGTGCCACAAGAATGATATCACAACCTCATCCCAATCCTCAATTTCTTCTGGTACCTAGCAGCAGAAGACTTGCTGCACTTCCCCTGTCTGATGCCCTATAAACCTGTACTGACCTAGGCTGACACAGGAACAAAATGTTGACGCACGTAAATGGAGAAGAACAACTGAATCATTTAGGTGTTAGATTTCACTCATTTTTGATGCCTTAAAGTGATAATGGGGCCAATGCACATTTAATTACCCTGCAAAAATCTTAAAGTTGGCCCAAACAAATGACAATTCAGTGGATTGCTTTTCCATGCATACACTAAACTAGCACCAGCACATTTTAAAATAGGATCTTCAATTTAGCAGAGTTGTTGGCACTTGTTGTCCTGACGAAGGGTCTCGGCCCAAAACGTCGACAGCGCTTCTCACTATAGATGTTGCCTGGCCTGCTGTGTTGTTTGAATTTTGTGTGTGTTGTTTGAATTTCCAGCATCTGCAGATTTCCTCGTGTTTGTTGGCACTTCACTGTGCTCTAATCACACAGAAACTTAACTACGAAGGCACAGTCACCACTGTGGTCACAGAGCAAAATCACATAATTATGATCTTCATGGAGGAGAAAGAGACTTCAAGGGAATTATGGGAGGACTCCATGTTTCACCTGAAGTAATACAGGGTGCCTACTTCAAGAGACCAAGGCCAACAGGGATGTCTTGTCTGCCAAGAACTCATGAGATTTACCAAAGTCCTGTTAGAACAGCTCAACAGTAGATGGCAACAGAAGAGAAAGGTAGCCAAGAGTGAGAATCACTGTCCCACGGAGCAATGCCAGAAAAAAAATCATGGTTTTAATAGATGAAGCTTAGTTCTGCACAATTGTACAGCCTGATATGTTGTTCTCTCACATAACTTAAATGCACGTAAGCACTCGTACATTCATTTACACAACACACTTTCTTATAACTATCAGTCCAATACTCTTCACCTACCAACATGTAAATTGAACCTTCAATGGGATTATAAAGATTAAAAAAAAATGAAATTCAGTTCCTTTATCTCCTCCTAAATGTCAAAGCATTTGGTCCAGCTGCAAAACATTTCACACAAGCAGTGTCCAAACCTGCTTGATTTCTTCAGTTATATTGCAAAGTAGGCAAAAGCATAATTACACGTGATAATGAGATTATATAGTAATTGACCAAAATTAATTAAACTTCCTATTCTTTTCACTTTAATTTTCCAGTCTAAGATATTTGTCAGCTAACTTAAATGATGAAAGCATATTGGATTGGTATTTTCTAGCAGTTTGATCATTTGAACTATTTTTGACCATATTTGCAATAAAGTTTCACTAAAAGAGTTATTAAAAATACTCAGTTTCTTGCAAATTAGGCAATAAACATAAACTGTGAATCACTGTGGACTAAATGTTCGGAGTAATGATAAACATATTTTTATTAACCATTCTAACAGCGTGACTTGCTCATCTTCACCTGCAATTCCATTCATGAAAGCTCACAGTTACTTTGTTCATCGTCTAATACCCATATTGCTCAGAAGACAATAAAGGAAATTGGGATTCAACACCACTCACTGCTTTCCCCATTCATGAAACATTGCCTGCCGTTGAAAGATCAAGGAAAGAAACAAGAAATCCATGGAGTGTGCTACTGTAAAATTAACAGGACATTTGGAGAAGTTAATGATTTCTTTTGCTGGTAGGCTGGGGCCTTCTTCTCACAAATTCCTTTCATTTCTCTACATATTTTTCTCTGGCCTGCAGCAGAATGCTTTAGATGCTACTTGGGCTTTGACTCTAGGAGTTGCCTCATGATCACAATGGGCAGTATTCATATCTGGCAAGTTTTTAGACCTTTGTCTCTATTGATCTGCTGCCAGAAGCTTTTTCACTCTTGCTAATAGTTCAAAATCAAATTGTATCACACAATGTTTTTATGCACCATGCAGAACAATTTCTATAAAATCAGTAATGAAACCTGGGGCCTTCATGCAAATCGCGTGAAGTTTGTTTTGTGATCCTCAGTGAATCTGACACATGTGGAAAAGCTGGCTTTAGACATGCTCAATTCACAAATTTTCACTGGTGTTGGGAAATTTCACTTACTGGATTCTCTTTCCACATTTTTCCCTGTTTACATCTCCTCACCCCAAATTCTGCACTTGCTTTTATCTCCACATCGCTCACACCACTTGCCCCTGAAAAAAATCAAACTACCTCTCACTTGATCTGACCCTCCCACTCAATCTTTCAATTTTCAAGCTGTCTGCTGCCACCCTTGAACAACTATTGAAACTATTTGCTTATCCCACACCCTAATGCAAATCCCAGAAACCTACTCTCACTTCAGATCTCGCGTGGCTAACTCCTCCATTGCTGCACCACTGCATGACACATATGATCTGTTCCCAGACTAAGTCTGGGCTTCAGCCATCATCTATGTTACTGTACATACCAGACAATTCCAGATAACATCATTGGGTTTTCCAAAACTCCTTTGTCTTTACTCTCACGAATCCAAAACAAAAAATATTGCGGCAATTAGATTCACTACCAGTAAACAAAGTTGAAGTGAAAAGCTGGAAAATTGTAATTACTTATTCACTATCATGGGTCTGAACCTGGTGCAGAGTGAAGGAATTAAATTGGTAACATTCAAGCTTGTCAGAAAACATTTTCTGCCTAACAGCTAAGAGAAATGTGGATGGGATTAATACAATTTACAAAGTTTTTATTTAACTATAGCTTATCCAGTGACATGGTTCATTCTTTGATTCCCTTTTTTTCTTGAATCACAGTCAAAAGAAAACACCAGGTCAAGAAATAGATAGGTGCATGCTAAACTGTATGCTGTACAGAGGTCCAACAGCCATTTTCTGGTAAAATGGCTGCATGCTTGGCTGCAGAGGCCTCTCCAGGTTTAACAATGGTGCGAATGTGTCTTAAAT
This sequence comes from Hypanus sabinus, assembly GCF_030144855.1. Taxonomy (NCBI): domain Eukaryota; kingdom Metazoa; phylum Chordata; class Chondrichthyes; order Myliobatiformes; family Dasyatidae; genus Hypanus; species Hypanus sabinus. The sequence continues at coordinate 73,900,364 of NC_082720.1, read as the reverse complement.
CCCCTGCTGGGTCTGGGTAATACAAAATATTGTGTGCCATGATGTCGTGAGCTACGGTCACCCAGTGGAGGAGGCACAGGAGGCATTGTGGGGGAGAACAGAGGCACGGTGGGCAGAGTTAAGATGTCACCAGAGGAAGGGTTTTTCAACCTCATCTGCAAAAACAGTTTAAATTCAGGAAAACCTGGAAGTTCTCTCTCCAGCACTCGTTGTTTGAACATGTACAAACTATTTTTCTTGTCATTATTCCCTAAACAATATGGTATAACAACTATCTACATAGAATTTACATTGTATTAGGTATTATAAATAATCTAGAGATTTTTTAAAAGTACAGGCAGTCCCCGGGTTGTGAAGGAGTTCCGTTCCTGAGTCCATCTTTAAGTCGGATTTGAAGTCAGAACAGGTACATCCGGTATTATTTAGTGTCAGATAGTAAAACGTTTTTCTCAGTATATAGTATATATTTTACCTTTCTATGCATATAAAACTTAAGAAACATAGTATTTTGATAATTAAACCACTGCGTTGCTTAGTAATAATTGTAGCTTTCACATGCTCCATTAAAATTGTTTCGATCGTTGACCGACTGTAGTCTGATGCTTTTCCAAAGACTGATGGCGTTTCACCTCTTTCTGATTGCTTTATTACTTCCACCTTATTTTCAATCGTGATCACTTTCGTAAACAGAAACATTGCGGATTCAGAGCTGTGCCAAGTCCTGATGTCCACCGCACTGAGACAGGTTAAATAAAGTCTGGGGTTCCGCTGGGTCCTAAGGACCACCGCACTGAGACAGGTTAAATGAGGGACTTGAGCATCTGCGATTTTTGCTATCCGCGGGGGGTCCCGGAACCAATCCCCTGTGGATAAGGAGGGCCGACTGTACCACTTGGGGACATGTGATTACATTATATTTTTCTGTGACGGTATGGGCATTGTAACTACATGTGCTGTGTGTGACTATGTGCACTGTACTTTGCAAATTGGCTGCAGAGAAACACTGTTTTGTTTAGCTGTATATATAAGTGTAAGGTTGAATGATAATTAAATTTGAACTTGAACATTTTAATTGAAAACCTGCCCTTGCACCATTCCATCTCATTAGAAGTCCATGCATTGCATTGCATTGTATCCTAGTTCCTCTGCATCAAATATGCAGAGAAATCAGAAGGAATCTAACTGACAACATGGAATTGCAATTGTCCATAATTTTCTGTTGAAAATTATTTTTCACTTAAAGTGCATTTCACATAAGAGCATGGCTATACTTTATTTATTGTTATTTAGATATACAGCACATTCCAGCTCAACAAGCCCACACTGCCCTAGTACATCTATGTGCCTAATTTATCTACTGACCCCAGTTTCTTTGGAATGTGGAAGGAAGCTGGAGCACTGGAGGAAACCCACATAGTCATAGGGTTTGTGCAAACTCTTTATAGATAGTGGCAGGATAGCATTACAATGTTCAGACTGACTTTTAACAGCTCTTTATGATGCTATTGCAATAAGCAATGGGACATCTTAGCAATTGTATGCCAAAGTTACAGAACAACTTTAAGTTCATGACCAAAGGACCTGAAAAAGCAAACAAACTTCAGAATCAGGTTTAATATCATTGACATATGTTGAGAAATTCGTGTGTGTGTGTGGCAGCAGTACATTCCAATAATAACTAAATTATATATATATGTATAAGTAAAATATGTAGTGCAGAAGAGGAAAAAAATGTAATGAGACACTGTTCATGGGTTCATTGTCCATTCATAAATCTGATGTTAGAGGGGAAGAAGCTATTCCTATATGATAGAGTAGGTGCCTTCAAGCTCCTGTACCCCTCACTGATGGTAGCAATGAGAGAAGGCCATGCCCTAGGTATTCAGGGTTCTTAATGATGGATGCCACTTTTTCCATGTTTTGCAACATATTATTATCCTACTTTACTTGAAATGCACAATAATCCAACTAATTTGCTTTAAAAAATGCTCGTGGTTCCACATCAACCATTCCCACAGCAAAGGAGATTACAATAATTGTTATTGTCCATCATTTCCTTGGTAATGACTCCTGTATATTTCTACACTGTAACCTTTGGACAAAATAGCACAGAGTCATATAATACAAATAAAACTCAACCTGTGGGCTGTCATGACTTTAAACTTTTCACTGCCAAAACTGAAATATTACAGGAGGCTGCTCCAGGAATGAAGCATGTATAATCAAAAGAAGCCCTTCAGAATATTACACTGCAGGGTTGAAGTTGTAATGGGTCCACATGATCAAAAGAGAAGGATGCAGCTAAAAGCTTGGATATTTAACACTTCATTCATCTTACGCAATTCCCCGTCTCTTTCATTTACCTACATAGGTTATGTTCAATTTATTGTTATCTTTCCTAGATACTTACAGCAGCTAATTTAGGTATGATTATTTGTGAAGGTAATAAAGAAAATGAAGGGACATTGTTATTTGCTTGGCTGATTTTCTATTACTTTACACTATTTTAGCCATTTTGATCCACTCTGCTGATAAATAGTCTTGCCCATTTTCACTAACCAGTTTATTAATACTTTATGAATTTGAAATGCAACAAATTGAATAGAAGCTGGCACCCTCACAATTTCTGCTACTACTCACTGAGCAATTTGTATTATGAAAATGCTACTATCAAAAGATCTATTAAAACATAGCTGCAAAAAAAATCGTAAACTGTAGAGTCCAATGGACACCCCTGCTGAAATTAAGTTCTAATCACCCCAAGAGATTCCAATTTATTTGACATCATAAAGGCATGTTTATCATTATTATTGTTATGAGCAGAGAGACAACATCTGCCGGAAGTAAATTCCTTGTACGTGCACAGGTACTTGGTGATTAAAGTCTGATTCGGATTCTGATGACGCAATATGCTAATTTGGTTCCTGTCGAACTTTTGAATGAGTGATTTCCTCAAACTGCATACAATTTAAAATTAGATAGTCGATGGTTAGATGGCTCAATCTTTATATTCCATTTCTTTGTCCTCCTACCCCAGTGTCCTGCAAACCATTGAGATGTGGCAGAAAAAGCCCAAGATTAGTGAAATTGCTTCAACGATCCGGTATCACAACCAGGAATTCTTCATGGCTAGTGATTTGACTTCCCATTTCAACTCTGCCATGTGAGTCTACGGCCTCCAATACTGTCAAGCTGGGTCTAGATGAAGATTAGAGGGAAAAAAATCATATTCTATTATTAATGTTCTCCAAATTGATGATTGTAACATGAATTTTCTAACAGAGTATCCTCTCCCATCTGTTTACCTCCCCACCCCCCACGTTTTCTCATCTCTGTCCCTTGTATGATATCTTCTGTTTCCCTTCCCCTGCCCTCATGACATACCCATCACCCACACATTCCTCTATCTGGTTCTCCAACACCTTCCCTTTACTCTCTGGAACTGTCCTGTAAGATTCTATTTAATTCAACGCATCCCTTCTTCTGTCTATTACCTCACAGCTTCTCACATCATTCCCACTTCCCCAACTAAACCCCCCCCCCCTGCACCTCCACCAACCTATCTACCTTCTCCCTCTAACCTGGATTAGCCTGAAAAGTCGACTGTCCATTTCCTTCCATAGATGCTGCCTGACCTGCTGAGTTCCACCTGCAAAATTTGTGTGTCACTCCAGATTTGCAGCATCAACAGTCTCGCTTGCGTCTTGGTTATTTCCGATAGCAATAATTAATAAGTAATTGATTCACACAAAAAAATGTCCAGTTTACTAGGGCTGGGGTAAAAGAGCCCAGTTTAGTTTATGTTAGATGTAGTCTGCATGGCGCTTGTGGAACTCCTAAATTCCTAAAAGTCTAAAACTAGGGCAATGTATGCACACCGCAGCGGAGATGTGTTCAAATGCCCAAAACACCGATTTGCTCACCAGAAAAGCCATGTGCCTTATTAAGTAGTATCACACAAACACTATAAAAAAAAACCTCTTTTCTTTCTAGCTCTGCATAACATCTCTAAGTTACAAGAGGTAACACTCTATGAAGCCTTCACCCTGAAGGGGCAATATGTGAAATTTAAAAATCAATCAGCTTCAACACGTTTGTACAGTCAGTGATGTTCTTGCCAGATTCCCCCCCCCCCCCCCCCACAACTGTGGCTGGATATTTGATTCTATTGTCTAAAGCTGAGAACAATTGCATTCATGTGTACTGAGTTCAGGAAACATTGATAGGGATGATGAACACAGAACTGAGTTTCACTGTCCAGTTTGATCACTATTTCTATTAACATTCTGTTGGCCTGAATATTGTGGCTGTAACAACAATGAAACTGTCAGTATTTTTAGTTGTTACATGGCCTCTGAAATTGACAATAACTTCTGATGTAAAGTACATGTGTTGTTAAACAATGAAACCCACAGGCTGGTGGAAGTGATTTGCTGCTCATTCACAGGGAGTGCTCGTTTGCACCCTTCAGTGGCAGTATAATCCCTTGAAGTCAGCATGCTAGCTTTTGAAGTCAGTGAGCGGGACGCAATTTGAGATATTCATTAATGTTCCTTTTATTTAAAGAAAACAGAAACATGATTCACTTCATTGCATGAGATGTGAATGTTTTTTTTAAAGCAAACTAACAATTACTCTTAAGCAATTACTCTGATCCATTCTGATGACAGATACACAGGCATTAAATCTCAAGATAATAAAATTCACTTGTGCAGAAGCTAGACTTCATGGAGTTGTTGTGATTAAGTGTCTCACCAAATCCTAAGTAGAGGAGTCCCAGGGATCTGACCATAACTTGTTTGGGGGGGGGGGGAATGGTGGGGGTAATGAACTTAATGAGCTTTCCCTCCAGAAAATCTCCTTCAAATCCCATGCCCAATTAACTTTCCATCCACTCCCCAGGGAGCATCACCCTCCCATTATACATAACCTTCATCAGCACCCCATTCCTTCTAGTAGTCCTTGTTAATCATGATCAGATTCTTGCTCGACTTCTCTGCCCACAATCCCTCATCATCTGGTCCACATCCAACTTCCAGCAGCCAGTCTCCACCATAATTTCCTGAAGGACTTCAATTGATCTCATGAGTTCAATGCTCCCCATTCCACTACTAGATCAGAACCCCTTCCATTCCTACCCACTCTCTGAAATTGGATCTATATTACCTATTCATTGCAAGAATACATCTCAAATCTCATCACTAAGCTCCCAAACAACACGCACAAAACGCTGGAGGAACTCGCATCTATGGAAAAGTGTAAACAGCTGACACTTCAGGCTGAGACTCTTCCTCAGGACTCGTGTTTGTGGTATGAAGCTCCAAGGCCTGGATCTCGATAACTCCAGTGCAATTGGATGCTTGATTTCCTTACTGGCAGATGCGAGTTAGTATAGTTTGGCAAAAAAAGTCTCCTCCACACTCATAGTCTTCACAGATGCAACACAGAGTTGTGCGTTGAGCCCCCTACTTTACTCATGTTAAACCTACAATTGTGAGGCTAAGTACAACTCCAATGTTGATGATAAGTTTGCTGACAACACCATTGATACTGGCCAAATCATAGGTGGCAATGCATCAGTTTATAGGAGGGAGATTGAATATTTGGTTGAATAGTGCCACAAAAACAACCTCTCACTTGACGACAGCAAAACCAAAGAGCTGATAATCAACTACAGGAGGAAGCTGGAAGTCCATGAGCCAGTTCTTATCAGGGGATCAGAGGTGGTGAGAGAGTCAGTAGCCTTAAATTCCTGAGCGTTACCATATCAGAGGATCTGTCCTGGGACCAGAACAGATAGTAAGTGACATTACAAAGAAGGCACAACTGCAGTTGTGCTTTTAGAAGTTGGCAAAAATACAACATGTCACCAAAAACTTTGACAACTTTTATAGATGAGCAGTGGAGAGTATCCTAACTGATTGCCTCAGGGCCTGTTACAGAAACACCAATAATGGAAAAGACTGCAGAAAGTGGTGGAAACAGCTCAGTCCATTGCAGGCAAAGCCCTTTTCACCACTGAGTTTATCTACATGGAGAACTGCCACAAGAAAGCAGCACTCATCTCCATAGACCCTCACTAACCTGATCTTGTACTCTTCTCTACAACCATTGGGCTGGAGAACACTTTGGTCCCACACCACCTCCTCTCCTAGGTAGCACTTGTTAGTCCCTCTCTTTCAGTCACATTTACATTCTCTCCCCAGGGTTAACCCTAAATCCCACAGTTTGAGTCTAATTTGTATTCTTTTAAATCAAACCTCATGAAGAGTTGCTTGGAAGTCAAGGAACCACATATGGAAAAGGTCTGCCTTCTGCTGTGAATGCAAAATGTATTGCATGCATCTCAATATTTGCTTGTGAATTTCAGTTCCATTGACTTCATTGCAACCAAATTTCAGAATGAGTGGCCAACACTTGTGTTTCTGCATTTCACATCAAGCACATAATTAAAGACAAACTACCATCCTTTGACATTAATTGATTTCCAATTGGATTGTCGCTTCATTAAATAAATCAAAATTTGTAGACAGGATTTCATGCTGACTGATGTTCACTGGGTTTTTGTTTTATAGATGAAGCTCTTTACTCCTGATAACTAGCCCAAGTTCCAAACAAACTGCAGATCATCAAAAGAAAATAATCCATGGACTGCACTACATATTGTCAGTGTATTTACAGATATCACTTAGGAAAAGCAACAGACTTCCAAAGTGTAATCGCCCTGATGCAAAAGGGAATTTTAAAAAATGATTAGTTTAACTTGTTTCGAATCAATAGCTGGGTCAAAGGTTTGCAAATTAGTTGTTTTTAATCATGCAGCGTGTAGAGAAATCCTTGTTGAAGCATAATCCTGCTCTGAACATAATCCAGCCAGGAAAATTAGTAATCTGCTTTTGTGGATTTCAGTATCATTATACTGGAATGATGCTACTAAAGTAATCCACTAAAAAGAGTTCTTCTGACTGAAATCTTTTAACACTGTTCCCAAACAGAATCTACAAGTGGAAGGCACTAATTTTCTTGGTAGCTAACTATGGCTGTTTAATTACCTCCAGTCTTGGATACAGCCCAGTGCATTACAGGCAAAACCCTCCACACCACTGAGTACATTTACATGGAGCACAGCCACAAGAAAGCAGCATTAACCATCATGGATCCCCACTTTCCACCCATGCTGTGTTCTCGTTACTATCATCAGGTACAGAAGCTATAGGTTCCACACCACCAGATTCAGGAACAGTTATTACCTCCGATTATCAGGCACTTGAACTGGCATGGGTAACTTCACTCACCTCTACTCTGAACTGATTCTACAACCTACAGACTCACTTTCAAAGACGCTCTATGATTCCTGTTCTCAGTATGTTGTTTTACTTCCATAACTTGATTTCTTTTGCAGATTGTCAGTCTTTGTGTTTTTATATTTTTTCAGAAGTTCTATTGTAATTCTTTACTTTCCTGTGAAGTGCCTGCAAGAAAATGAATCTCAAGGTAAGTATATGGTAACATATATGGACTTCGATAATAAACTTTTCTTCGACTTTGGACCATAAAATTCAATTTCACCATCATCTCAGTTATGACTCAGGTAGTTAAAAATGCTTCGACAGGTTTTCAGAAATGATAAACATGAAGTACAAAATACTAATGCCTGTGAGATAGTTGCAAGATCAAGAAGTTGGCTATTGCCAATTACATCTTCAGAACAACTAAAAAATAAATAAATCTGCTGCTTTAGTGTCCAGGTACCAGAAACTTCTCAGGGGAACAAAGTGTCTAATCCTACGTCAAAAACCAAACTTTACAGTTCTAAGATACCAAAGGATATGTTCTAAGATACTTGTGCAAAACTGAAATCAGCTCTGCTCTGAAGAATTTGAAGACTATATCTCATAATGCTCTGAACACATCATCAGTGATGCAAGCTGAGGCCATCGAGTGTTTTCAACATCAGACACCCTCATCCAGCCAAACCAACCGTAGCTGATCAAATCAGGGCTTGCTCTCTTCATCCATAGCCATCTTGAGGCTTACTCTGTTGCCTCGGTAATGTTGCCAATGGCTCTCTGCCTCTTTGTACCAGCAATACAAAATGCACTGAGGGCTCTGTGAAGAGGCTGCCCAGTGAAACCTGACAGCCCACTTCAACAGTCATGTACTTTACCTTCCATCCCTGCCTCTGATAGTCGCTGACCAGTTCCTGGTATCTGGTAAGCATTCTCTCATGGCCCCCCTCCAGATGCTCCTAAAATACATTATGTTTGCAATGTCTCCAGAATATTTTGAGAGAGCATTTCTCCAAAATAGGTAGAATTTTTTTTAATGTATCACCAAATTAACTACTTGCATGTTGAACCTCTTGGTGTGGAACAGAATCACCATGAAACTGTTATACTATTCAAAGCGAACACACCATATGACTGTGCTTTTCAAAAGAATCAGATGACGCACACACACAAACACACTTGCAATGAAAACAGTATATTTCTTGCTTGGAGATGCATAAGGCTCTTCCCATTTTCACGAACAAGAAATATTATATTTAGCTATTGTTCTTTATTTCCTTGCAGATTTTGGTGTTCACTCAACATTTGGACTGTTTAGTCCTCAGTCTGAACTCAAAGAAGACCCAATGGCATTGTCAGACTAACTTGGATTTGATACTTAACTTCCCAAAATTTACAATGGACACAATTTCACGACTGAGTGGTTCACCTCTGGTGGAGATTATTTTCAATATCAACCTATTTTGGTTCCACAAACTCTACTATAGTTTCAACTTCACTTTAATAATGAGCTTGCCTGCTAGGTGCCTCAGAACATAGATAAGCTTGTTTTGCTCAAAACAGCTTTCTTGCTGTTGAATGCCGCAGTCATTTTTTTTTTGACTCAACTACTTTGTTTCAAATATAGAAACAAAACTTGGCTGAACAAAGCTCGAGTATGTATCCAAACTACCCTGTGATATTGAGCAGTATTGTTTGGTAGTTCAGCAAAAAAAAAATGTCCAAATATGTTCCATGCTGAGTTTTGAATATTATTGCAAAACTTGTTCCCTGAGAGCTTCCTTAATTATTCCATCTAACTTTTCTGCTGTTCCATTTGAAGCTGAATGATGCAAAGGCACGAGAGCATGTCTGGCAGTGTTCCATTTCACAAAGTTTGCAAAGAAGATTAAAAACAAGAATCCCCATTAGAACTGAGATCTCATGTAAAGCACTTGCAATATTGAATGCAGTTCTGGTTGTCCTGTTTTAGGAAGAATATGGCAACTGTGGAAAGCTTGCAGACAACATTTGCCAAGATGTTGCTTGGATTAGAGAGTAAGATCTTATAAGAAAAGGATGAGACAAACCTGGATCATTCTCCAGACGATCAGAAGCTGAGAAGAGACCTGACAGTTTTTTTTAAAATAATGAGAGGAATAGATAGGGTAGACTCTCAATGCTTTCATCAGGGTAGAAATCTTAAATACTAGAGGAAATGCTCTTGAGATCAGAGAGAGGATGGCTGAAGGCAACAGGAGGGGCATTTTTTTTTAAAACATAGAGAATGGGTTCCCAGAGTAGTAGAGGAAGCAGGCAGTTTGCTGGAGTTTAAGTTGATTTTAGGTAGGCACATGACTTTGAAACAAATAGTGAGATATGGAGATACACAGGAAGACAATTTTAATTATAAATTGACATCAGGACCAGTACAACATTGTGGGCCAAAAGCTTGCCCAGAGTTTTACTGTTCTGAACACTTATGAAACAGTGATAAATAAATCCAAGTGTCTCACACTGAATCCTCTGGATTGACTGTCGTCCTGTTCCAGGAAAACGCCATTCTTTCTCTCACAAAACCCACATTTTCTATTTGAAGAGGAGTATGATTACAAAAGCTTATTAGGTAGCTTATTTCTAAAACTTTGGCAAATAGGGTATTGGCAGTGATTCAAAATTAAATGAAACCTGCAAACAAAATATTTGATAGGTTTATCACGTCTGGTTTGTAAATTCACCTACAAGTTGAGGTGTTCCCATGCAAAACATGAAGGTCAGATCATGTCTAACAAGCCTGATAGAGTTCTTTGAAGAGGTGACAAGGCATATTGATGAGGGTAGTGCAGTGGATGTGATCTACATGGATTTTAGTAAGGCATTTGACAAGGTTCCACATGGTAGGCTTATGCAGAAAGTCAGAAGGCATGGGATCCAGGGAAGTTTGGCCAGGTGGATTCAGAATTGGCTTGCCTGCAGAAAGCAGAGGGCCATGGTGGAGGGAGTACATTTGGATTGGAGAATTGTGACTAGTGGTGTTCCACAAGGATTGATTCTGGGACCTCTACTTTTGTGATTTTTATTAACGACCTGGATGTGGGGGTAGGAGGGTGGGTTGGCAAGTTTGCAGACAACACAAAGGTTGGTGGTGTTGTGGATAAAGTAGAGGATTGTTGAAGATTGCAGAGAGACATTCGAAGGATGCAGAAGTGGACTGAGAAGTGGCAGTTGGTTTTTAACCTGGAGAAGTGTGAGGTGGTACACTTTGGAAGGACAAACTCCAAGGCAGAGTACAAAGTAAATGGCAGGATACTTGGTAGTATGGAGGAGCAGAGGGATCTGGGGGTACATGTCCATAGATCCATGAAAGTTGCCTCACAGGTAGATAGGTTAGTTAAGAAAGCTTATGGGGTGTTAGCTTTCATAAGTTGAGGGATAGAGTTTAAGAGTCGCGAGGAGTACGGTGTCCAGTTCAGGTCACCTCACTATAGGAAGGATATGGAAGAATTGGAAAGGGTGCAGAGGAGATTTATCAGAATGCTGCCTGATTTAGAGAGCATGGATTATGATCAGAGATTAAGAGAGGTAACATTTTACTCTTTGGAGAGAAGGAGGATAAGAGGAGACACGATGGAGATATTAAGAAGAATAGATAGAGTGGACAGCCAGTGCCTCTTCCTCAGGGCATCACTGCTCAATACAAGAGGATATGGCTTGAAGGTAAGGGGTGGGAAATTCAAGGGGGATATGAGAGGAAGGTTTTTTACTCAGAGAGTGGTTGGTGCGTGGAATGCACAGTCTGAGTCAGTGGTGGAGGCAGATACACTAGTGAAGTTTAAGAGACTGCTAGACAGGTATATGGAGGAATTTAAGGTGGGGGGTGATATGGGAAGCAGGGTTAAGGGGTCGGCACAACATTGTGGGCTGAAGGGCCTGTATTGTGCTGTACTATTCTATGTTCTAAAACACCAGTCATTGTGTTCTGCCTAATGTTTTCTGTTCTCCCTTGCACAGTTTCTAATAGATTAATTTCCATCTTTGTTTATATGATGTTGCCATGGAAGGTTTTGCTAATTTTGGATCTGATATCACTAGAGGTCACTTTCATTAGATTAAAAGATGTGCTGAATGATTCTAAATACTATTCCAAAGTAAATTTGATCAATCTTTGAAGAAGATAAGGTTTCTCTTGTGCATTATAGTAATCTATCACATGTCTTGTGACTACACCTACACTGTTCCATGGTGCATGATGTGTAAGTTTCCAGCGACTTGTCGGATCCACATTTTCAGACATTGGAACTTCAGTGAAGGCTTATCTTTCTTCCTTCATTGATTGGATGCCTATTGCATCAACCTTTAAATCGAGGTACACTACTTCTCATTGTAGGAATATGAAGATGATCCTTCTATTGTGCATGCGTAATCTCCTGCTGACTTCTTTCAAAATCTACAGATTTTCTTCATCTGCAATCCTGGCAGGATCATCATTGTTACACAAGTAAAGATCTATTCTTTGCAACATATTATCCAGGGATATCAAAAAATCCTGGGGAAACTGTTAACCCCATAGGGTAGCCCTATCTGTGACTACACTATTTTGTGCACATCAGTAATCAGGAACAGCTGACCAACTTTGTCCATGTTCAGTTGTGCAATAGTATGGGAGAAGTCCAATTCAGTGAGCACTTCTGATTCTACTAATGCTGTGCATATGTCTTTAGAAGTAAATATGGTACATAATTTTTTAAAATTTTGGGCAACTTTGTAATCTTTGCAACAGGACTGGTTTGCCTGATATGACACTATTGGTATAGTTCATTCCAGTTTCCAAAGGAGAATTATGTTGTTTAATGTCCACCGGTTACTTTTTCAACCCAATCTTTTGAAGCAAATGAAATTGACCTCGTATACAAAAATATGGTTTGCAGTATTATGTAAGTAGACAGCATTATTGGCAAATCAGTTTATTATTGACATGTACCACAGTCTCAGTAAAAACACTGTTTTGCATTCCATTCATACAGATAACTTCAAAACATCACAACGTTGAGACAATACTAGAGAAAACTATATCAGAAATCAGAATGAAGTGATGCAGTTATTGGGAAAGTGCAGTGACCATAGATAATAAGGAGAAAGGTCATAACAAGGTAGATAGTGAGGTAAAAAATCCATTCTTATCAGAGGTTTCATAGTCATATCACAACAATATAGAAGCAGTCCTTGAGCCTGGTTGTACATACTTTCAGGCTTTTGTACAGTCTGCCCGATGAGATGGGACAAAAGAGAAAATGTCCAGGCCGGGTGGGGTCTTTGATTAAGTTGGCTACTTATTTCCAACAATACATTATGTCGTAAGACTTTTTAAACTCAGCCAATCTTTTCCCCATTAAGCTTGCCCTGTTTTGTAATTTACTACAATGAGTGTATGCAAGATTGTGTTACACTGAGTGCCCCTTTCACTCTCATGTCTGTTAAACCTCACCAGAATAGATTCATGTTTTGATAGTACTTTCCATCAACAACAAATAACAGAACTTGCTTGGAGATACTCTTTTTTTTACTCATTACCAAATAACCCGCAGCAGTATCAATTCACATGTCAATGCTCTGGTTGTTAATTAAAGCCCTTACTCTAAGTCTGCTGCTTCAACTATTTGTGACAATCCCAGTTCCTTCATGTCAGGATGAACTGTCAAACTCTGAAGTTCTGTTTTCTGCTATCACTTTGAATTGCTGCTCAAATTGATTTCCATGCTCATCAGATGCCCTTTGCAATGACAACGACAACTGACCAAACAGGTCTCACAAATTTGATTCTAAACCTTCGAATTTCTTTCCTTTAGACGTTGGTGCAGCTCCTCGGCTGTGGATTATTGCTTGTGTTTGATGAAACTCATTGTTCTCAGATATCACTTCCCTCAACATTGCAATTTGACATGCAAGTGCGAATGATAGATCCACCAGTAAAGGAGTCTAACTGAATGGGCTCCCTTATCAATCTACTTTCAAACTTCTTCATGGTCCAAAAGATGACCAGAAATTGCACTTTAATGATAAATTCTATTCACTCTGGTAGACCCACTCAGTATCTCATTCTGCTTCTAACTCTTTGACCCAAACATAGTTCTCAACTCTGGCCATTGAATGTAAGTTGGTGGTTTTCAAACTTCTGCACAACAGCATCAAAAAAGTTGTCCTTCCTGCATTGTGTGTAAAGATTTGTCAGTGTGCTCTATGCTTTCCCAATCTCAGTCATACAGATATCAAACTGTTCTGTTCTTACAATATCACCTTCTACCACCTCCAGGATATTGTTCACTTTAACAACAATGTCCATATGTTTGATACAACACTTCAAAGTTCAAAATAAATTATCAAAGAATGAATATGTCATTACATATGTATGATGTACTGTGTATGTTAATCAAAATGGCTTCTTCGTTTTGTTAAGAGTAGGAATGCTTCTTTCTATGATAAGTTCTTTCTCTCGCAGTTGTTTAGCTTTAGACTTGCTGTTATTGGGATTGTATTCATTTGTTGACCAATGGGGAATGTTATTTTGTCTTGTGGGTCTAGGAGCGGGGGTTTCGGAGTCTTTTCAAGGGAGTCGGGAAGAAGATGCCGATGAAGGTGGACGTGCGCTGCACTGCTCGGTCAAACACTCGGGTGGTCCCAGGTGTGAGGACGTGGAGGTCAGAGGAAAGTGACGAGGGGTCAAAGTGACGATGGTTCAGCTCCAATGATGTGCACTAAACTGATTGAACTTTGATAAGTTGGTTCCTTTTACTTTATTTTCTTTTCCTTCATATATATTGTATTGCATAGTACTCTTTTAGTTTCAGTAAAATCTTTAAAGTGTATTCCATGATGGAATCTGTTGTGAATTTGATATGGTGTGTGTGCGCGCGGCATAAACTTGATTCTCACAGCATCTGCGTGTACAGGAGGTAGGGTTGGTGAGTGGCTGTATCTCCTTTTCCCTTAGACATATACCAGCCTGTTGGGTAAGTGTTACATTTGTGGGGGCTCATCTGGGATTGGATTGTCAGGGGCTGTGGAATTGCACAGGCAGCAGTGCGGAGATGGACAGAGATCAGATTGTTAGCTGGTGCGAGTTGGAAGATGTACCAGTGCAATATACTTGTGTAGTAAGCGGAGTGGAAACGCAGACTGGTGGAGAAGATGCTGAAGATGGAAGCTGTTTTTTCTCGGGGTGAGTTTGATGTGGGCTGCTCCAAAAGCACTCGCCACACAGCGGAGGACACCCCATTCTGAAAGAGATCCCGGTGGCTGGCCCCAGCGGATGTTGAGGACGTGCGGCAGCACTTATGCAAGTTGAAGGAAGCTGGAATCATAGCTGAGTCCCGAAGTCCCTATGCGTCCCCAATAGTGGTAGCACTGAAGAAGAATGGGAGGGTGCGCATGAGCGTTGACTATAGGACTTTGAATCGGCGAACTGTCCCTGATCAATATACTGTCCCGAGGGTGGAGGACGCGTTGGACTGCCTGAGCCGAGCGGTTCAGTGTGCTGGAATTAAGACGTGGGTATTACCAGATCCTGATGAGTGATAAAGAAAAGACGGCCTTTATCAGACCGCTGGGGTTCTTTCAGTTCGAATGAATGCCCCAAGGCATATTGGGGGCCCCAGCTACCTTCCAGAGGCTCATGAAGAGAACTGTGGGGGATATGAATCTGCTGGAGGTGCTGATGTACCTGGACGATTTGATAGTGTTTGAATCGACTTTGGAGGAACATGAAGAGCAGCTGTTAAAGGTATTAAGCCGGCTTAAGGAGGAAGGACTGAAGCTTTCCCTGGACAAATGCCAGTTCTGCAAGTCGTCAGTCAGCTACATTGGCCATATCATTTTACAAGAGGGAGTGGCTACTGATCCAACCAAGATAGAGGCCGTGAACACCTGGCTGAGACCCCAGAAAGTGAGCGCTCTGCACTCATTTTTGGGGTTCTATGGGTATTACCACTGATCTGTGAAAGGATACGCTAAAATGTGTCACCCATTGACTCAGCTGTTGTGTAGCTATCCCCCGGTGGGGAAGGAATAGAAGGGGGACCGGAGGCAAGATGCTGGAGGATACTGGAACCTGGAGGAAACTATTGGCTCGAGATGGGATGATCGATATGAAGAGGTGCACCAATCTTTGAAAAGGGCGCTGACCCAGTCCCCGGTGTTGGCTTTTGCTGATCCCCAAAAGCCATATGTGCTGCCCACAGATGCCAGCCAAGAGAGTCTCGGGGCTATTCTGTACCAGGAGCATGGCAAAGCATTGAGACCAGTAGCCCTTGTCAGCCAAAGCTGGTCACCATGTGAGAGAAATTATTCCACTCACAAGTTGGAGTTCCTGGCGCTGAAGTGGGCGGTGGTGGACAAGTTGAGCGATCACCTGTGCGGAGGCAAGTTTGAGGTGAGAACGAATAACAATCCTCTCACTTATATTCTGACTTCGGCTAAACTGGATGCTACCAGACATCGGTGGCTGGCAGCCTTGTCTGTATATGATTTCAGCCTGAAGTACCGTCCAGGAAGCAGGAATGTCGATGCAGATGCTTTGTCACATCGGGAGCCGGGGGAACAGGAGAAGGACGAGGAGTGGGAGAGTGTCCCTGCCCCTGGAATGAAGGCTGTGTATCAGTTTGCTATCACGGTGAAGGCCGAGGGAAGAGGAAGGCTGGAGTGAGCCATGGACCATTTGGGGGTTTTTGACGACGCCATACCCCTAACTTACTGTGACCTGACCGCACTGCAGACTAAACAGTTGCCGGAATTGAGTCCAGGGGAAGTGGCAGCTGCTCAGCAAAATGACCCGGGTCTTGGCACTGTGTGGAGGACGGTGGAGAAGGGGGATGTGGCATTGGCTGGGAAGGCAAAACACCCGTCCGTGCCTCTGTTATTGAAGGAATGGCCTCGGTTAAAATTAAAGAACCAAGTCTTGTACTGGGTCACGGCGCCTCCGGACCAACCCCACCATTGGCAACTGGTCATGCCAGAGAAGTATCGGCAGGCTGTACTCCAGGCCTTACATGATGATTCCGGACACCTGGGGGTGGAAAAGACCTATGGATTACTCAAAGACCGGTTCTATTGGCCCCGGATGAGGGGGGAGGTCGAAGAATACTGTAGGAAATGCAGTCGTTGCATCCGGAGGAAGACCCTGCCAGCGTCGACGGCTCCACTGTCGCAGAGTGCGGGACCTCTGGACCTGTTGTGTATGGATTTCCTGTTGTTTGAGCCTGACACCAGCAACACCGCGAATGTCTTAGTCATCACCGATCATTACACTCGCTATGCTCAGGCATTTCCCACTAAGGATCAGAAGGTGACGACAGTGGCAAAGGTGTTATGGGAGAAGTATTTTGTTCATTATTTTATTCATCTTCCCGGCTGGATCCACAGTGATCAGGGGTGGGACTTTGAGAGCCGGCTTATCCATGAATTACTGACTATGCTTGGGGTTGAGAAATCCAGGACTACCCCTTATCACCCACAGGGTGATCCTCAGCCTGAGAGGTTCAACAGGACCCTGTTGGATATGCTCGGGACGCTGGAGAATGGGTAGAAAAATAAGTGGAGTTGTCATATTGCACAATTGGTTCACTGTTACAGTTGTATTCGTAATGATGCTGCAGGGTACTTGCCCTATTATCTGATGTTCGGGCGGGAAGCGAGGTTGCCCATTGACTTGTGTTTTGGTGCTGAAGTGGGTGAATTACTTATAGGGGAAGTCCTTTCTAAAGTATGTGTCCGATATGAGGAGGGAGTTGCAGAGGGCGTATGAGTTGGCCGAGGCGGCGGCTACCAAACAAAATCAGAGGAATAAGAGGAGATATAATCAAAAGGTTAAGTTTGCTCAATTATTGCAGGGCGACTGGGTCCTTTTACGGAATTTGGGACTCCCCGGTAAGCACAAGTTGGCAGATCGCTGGGCGACCATCCCCTGTGTGATAGAGAGCCAGATGCCGAATCTACCAGTTTACCGGGTGAAACCTGAGGATGGGAATGGGCCTGTCAAGGTACTCCATCGGAATCACCTGCTGCCCCTGGGTCAAGCAGTGCAGGTGGATAAAGAGCCAGAGTGGGAGGTTGCACCTAGTACAAGGACTCTGCGAGGGCGTGGAGCAAGGGAGGAGGCCACTGCTGAAGAGCCGGGACGAGTCCTTAACCCGGGAATGGATACCGATTCGAAAGATGACGACTCAGATGAGTGGCCCCTGTTCCCATTCGCTGGCGCTCAAGTACCAGAAGAGGAGGCTCCTGGCCCTTCTCATACTGAGTTGGGCAAGAGGAGGGAAGGTGTTGATGGTCAGATGGAGAGGCAGCCAGCGCTGGGGGGAGAGAGGGTGGAACCCGAACATGAGGGTTCTCAGGTGAGGGGGGAACCCCGTGGGGGAGGGGGTGAGGGTCTGACAGGTAGACCTGGAGTGTCCAAGGCAGAGGGTTCGCAGGTGAAGAGGGAGCCCAGTGAGGGGGAGGATGAGTGTCCAACAGGAGTGTCCCCCATGGGGTCTGAGGCGGAAGGGTCGGCAGAAGGGGTACAGAGATCTCAGAGAAGTAGGCGCTCCCCGGAGTGGTTGACATATGTGGTGCCAGGAGTACCAAGAGTGATTTCTACTGCTCTGGGGAGTTATGTCGCTGCTTTCTGCACCTGGGTTGGGTTTTGTGTGTTGCAAGAAGCATTGGGGAACTCTGGTAATGTCATGAGAGCATGACATTTGCTGGTGGAGGGAGAATGTACAATGTACTGTGTATGTTAATCAAAATGGCTTCTTTGTTTTGTTAAGGGTAGGAATGCTTTTTTGTATGACAAGTGCTCTCTCTCGCAGTTGTTTAGCTTTAGACTTGCTGATATCGGGATTGTATTCATTTGTTAACCAATGGGGACTGTTATTTTGTCTTGTGGGTCTGGGAGCGGGGGTTTCGCGGTCTTTTCAGGGGAGTCGGGAAGAAGACGCCGAGGAAGGTGGACGTGTGCTGCACTGCTCGGTCAACCACCGGTGTGGTCCCAGGTGCGAGGACGTGGAGGTCGGAGGAAAGTGACGAGGGGTCAAATGGTTCGATGTTTGAGCTCCAACGATGTGCACTAAACTGACTGAACTTTGATAAGTTGGCGCCTTTTACTTTATTTTCTTTTCCTTCATATATATTGTATTGCATAGTACTCTTTTAGTTTTAGTAAAATCTTTAAAGTGTATTCCATAATGGTATCTGGTGGGAGTTTGATATGGTGTGTGTGCGCGCGGATTAAACTTGATTCCCACAGCACCTGCGTGTACGGGAGGTGGGGTTGGTGAGAGGCTGTATCTCCTTTTCCCCTAGACATATACCGGCCTGTTGGGTAAGTGTTACACGTACTGCCCTGAAATTTATTTTCTTGCAGGCCTTCACAATGGAACAAATAAACATAACAGAATCAATGAAAACCTACAACCAATGTGACAAAAACAAACTGTGCAATTAAGAAGTAATAACATTGAATAAATAACACTGAAAACATGAGTTGTAGAGCTATTGAAAGTAAACTATAAGGTTGCAAAATCAGTTTACTGTTGAGGCGAGTGAAGTTACTCACACTGTTTCAGGAGCCTGGTAGTTGAAGGGTAATAACTGTTCCTGAACCTGTTGGTGTGGGACCCAAGGCCCCTGTACCTCATTTCCAATGGCAGCAGTGAGAAGAGAGGATGGCCTCAATGATAGATGCAATTTTCTTGTGGTTGCTAATTTCCTAATGGTTGCCAAATATGGTCATTATCAGTCAGGGCAGTCACGTTAATGCACTCTGATTCAACAGTAACTTGGCTAAAGTTAATACATGCACTAGTTTCGTGAAAAGTCTGCACAATTGTCCTTCCTCACTGCAAGCACCAATGACTGCGCAATTTTGTGGAAGTCCCTTTCATCTTCAACATATTCCACAACTTTCTACTTGCACCCAATTAAATTTCTTCTTGATACCAGATTGAAGTACACAGATGAGTGTAGATCCTTTTTCACATCAGCTTACAAATCTTGACCTGACCCGAAACTCCAATCAATGCTATTGCTTGATCTGCACACACATATTAGCATAATTAAATCGGATCAGGTTTTATGCAGCCTTAACAGGCTGTTCAATGTTCTGAGAATTAGAAATCCTGAACAATTTAAGTCGGACAAGTCTATTCAATTACTTCTGGTCACAAATTAACAAAATCACATTTGTAGAGTGTTTGTTTCCAGGGATTACAAATGCTCAAATTCTAATTAATGGAAACCAAAGCATGAAATGAAACAAAGAATTTTACCAGATTGTTCATTAATTTTGTGGAAGGTTTTACCAGCACTTCTGTAACATAAAATTCCTTGCAATATAATTTAAATTATCTGTACATTGCCAGCCTATAATGCAACTGTCATTGTGAGAAGCTTAAACAAATTCAAAGATAGCCTGAACAATGCTTTTATGTTTTCAGATTCTCTTGGTTGCAAAGCAACCCAGCATCAGGTTGTTTTCTTTCATGCTATTAATAACTCTGAAGAACAAATAAAAGTGTAATATTAAAATCCCTGCCATACCCAAAAAATACCTAACATATAATAAAACTGTTAAGCATCATGCAAAGCTTGCTCCACATTGATCAATGCTATTCATCATTTTATATTAACTTTTATAAGCAAAAGGTTACAGTTATTTAAAGCAATGCAAGCACGGTGTAAAGTTTCTCTGAGGTTTTTTTATATATAAGAAGGTGCATATAGAGATAAACAGGAGGATTCAGGACTGCATTTCCCAAAATGACTGTACCTGAAGCACATTTGTATTTATTTTAAGTAACAAATTTTCAGAACATCCATCAAGCTGTTGAAAACACAGTCTGGTTAAATGTTAATTGGGTTTTAAAGAAATGGATTGTCGGCTTGGAAGAAGAAAGAACAGCCATTTGGCATTCAAGATGAAATACTGCTTGTCAGGTTTAAAGTAAATAGTGCTACCATTTTTCACAAGAATATCAACATCACAGAGCTGCTCAAGAATACTTCCCTTTGACCTGGAAGTCCTTCACTGAGACCAGATGGAACTAAAGACTCCACTCATCCACCATAACATGCTGACGAGAAAACCAGTTTCCAAATTTCACTTCACTGAAAACAAAATATGTTGAGATACCGAGTCCATGGCAGGATGGAGATATCACATACTGCGTTAGTGCGGGTGGAATTAGAAATAGGAATGAAACAATCATTCTACTGGGTGTATTCTATAGGCCCCACAAAAACTACAGGGACACTGAGGGCTGGGTAATTAAACAAATTTTGGAAAGCTGCAAAAATTACAGGAATGTTTTCAATGATGACTTCATCTTCCCTTATATTGATTGGCACCTCTTTAGTGCTAAGGGTTTATATGAAGCAGAATTTATTAGGTGTGCCCAGGAAGGAATCCTGACATAGTATGTGGAAAGGCTGAAGAGAGGAGAGGCCACACTGGATCTAGTATTAGGTAATGAAACTGGTCAGGTGACAAACCTCTCAATGGGCCAACATTTTGAAGAAAGCATTCACAATTCCATGACAAGGACAAGATTAACAGCAGATGATATAGGAAAGTAGTTAACTGTGAGAGAGCTAAGTACAATTGTATTAGGCAAGAACTTACACTTCCATGAGCACAGCTTCTTCTGCAACGTTTTGAATAGGGCACATTTGTGTTTACAGGCTACTGTATAATCGTTATATATGTGAATTACTATAGACTGTAGTGCAATTAATACTTTAAAGTAAACTCCATTGCTCACAGCAACCAAAAAGCTCTTCACACCTCCACTGTATCCTGTACATTGTCTATGGCAAGAGGATGCAGATATCTGCAGTTGCATGGGTCAGAGAAATAGATGAGTGCACTGAAGTCTTGATTTGTGGAATCCTTAGATGTTCACTGACTAAGATATACAGGGACTTGGGTGGCGTGAACTTTAGCAATTTCATTCCTAATCGCTGTTCAGATCCACACCTTACAGCAACCCAAGATTCACCAGTAAGTTATAAGCTCTATAATTATTTCCACATATCTTCCAATAAGTTTGTTTATTTATAATGTTAGCAAACTCCTATCAAAGTCACAAGTCTGGTGCATGAAAAAGATACCTAGTGAATAATGGGTCTATTTTGCTGTCTCGTTTGCAAGTCTCAAAACCATGAACAAGGTTAGAAAAATGGAAACTGAAAAGAGAAAGAACAAAACTACAGAGGTTGGAAAGATGAAGCAAAAACAGAATATGATGGAAACAGTTAAAAGATCAGGCAGGGTGTGAAAAGAAAGAAAAACAGAATTAAGGTTTAAGATCAAAGACTCATTATCATTTGTGACCCCTTCAGTGTTTCCAGCATTTTCTGTTTTAAGATTGCCCCACGATGGGGAGAGACTTATTAACTTGCGAAGCAAAAGTCCTGTGCAGTTGCCCCTTGAGGCAATGTTCCACCATACACAAGGTCCAGTTGAACTGGACCCACACAGCCAACATGCATTAAGTCCTCTCCTTCATTCGCACCATCATGAGATACCTGATCAGACATTGTGAGGGGGTGGCTGCAGTGGAATTGGGTGCAGGATGGGGGTGGAGAGAGGATACAGGATGAGAACTTCTGCTAGATAGCAGCAACTGCTGGGACCTCAAGAATTAGGTTGGGTTATCAGGCCAGTGGAGGGCTTTCTGGTGCCTGTGGATGGAAGCTGGGTTTGCTGAGATGCTTTTCTGGAGGATGGTGACAGAGGAAGTGGTTCAAGGAAGAACATCAGATATCAAAGACGATTTAATTCCTGAAGGTTCTTAACTATGATTGAAATTAATCAGGGTAAGTCAGCTCAACAGACCTGCTTCTGCATGATCTGTTGGAATCAATCATTGGCAATACATGCACCAGAGACAATGAACTAAGCGGGCTCCAAGCATGTGCGGTACATCATTGGGTACTGCTTGAGATATTCAGTCACAGGTATGGGTAAGCTAATACATGCACGGAGCACTGGAGAAATTTGACACCCACCATACATCACACAGCAAATATCCAAATAAGTTCTCCCAGAAAAAAAAAATTCCATACTGTACAAAAGTATGAAAACCTCCAAAGGCTTTTTGGTTCCCCTAACAGTATTTATTTCAATTAAAATAATTAAACATCATCTCCCCAGTGATTGGTGTAGACTGTAACAAGTCCTAAATTATATAACAGAGTTTCAGAAACATTGAAATACCTATCAGGAAGGTGCTTTAGAACATTCTCGAAGCCAGGATAAACTCACTTGTGTTGTGCTTCTGCAGAATATATTCATGAGTTTAAAAGATAATGTGACTAATTCTTACTGCACAACTGAGAGTAAATCTGCTCTACATATTGCATGCTTTATGCAAGATGAATCAATATTTTGACAACCATGAGTTGTTGCCAAGAAAGCACAAATTAAATGCGTGTTACTGAGAGAGAAAAACATGGTTCAAGAGCACCAGAATTGATATCAGTAGTAATGGAATTTATCAGCTGAAAATTTCTGTCTAACCGTGCATCAAGAGCAAGACTTCCCTCCACAGAAGATCTCTTGAAACTTTATGAAACAGACAATTGTATTGAAAAGTTGCCAACTCAATGTCATTAGACTTTAAAACTGAATTTCATTCATTTTGATTCCCACATAATCTCTTTTGCTCAGTGACATCCGTTTCAATTCCTTTGAAGGGGAAATTACTATTGTTATTTACTTATACATGAGAAACAATTACATTCCATTGAATACAGCATAAGGCTGTATTCATTGAATACGGTTCAAGGCTGGATTTCAAATACGACGTGCTGAAAAAAAAGCTCCAACGTATGTTTCTGTCCATTTGTGCTCATAAGAATTTTTTCTCTTTACAAATACATAAACCTATTTAAGACCCAGATTAAAATAACTTGCTCCATTCTGCATTCAAATACTGATTACAGTTGATTCATTATTAGCATTTCACAATTGAGCGGCACCTTACCGCTTAATACAGTATTTATA
Source organism: Hypanus sabinus (assembly GCF_030144855.1). NCBI lineage: Eukaryota > Metazoa > Chordata > Chondrichthyes > Myliobatiformes > Dasyatidae > Hypanus > Hypanus sabinus. Next base: position 73,877,060 of record NC_082720.1, on the reverse strand, counting down.
TTAATGTTATTTTAAGGCCATCTTTATGTTCACAACGTGTGCTGAAAATTTATTTAATATTTCCAGAAAAACCAAATGAGGTACCTGTGATAAGGTGTATTTGTGGAACTCTGTCCGTGATTAAAGCACCAACAACAATGTTAATTAGCTCCAACTGAGCCTCATCACGCCTTTAACATTTAAGCATGAGTATTCTTGGAAATATAGCAAAGAGGTTTTCTAATCCACAGAATGATTTCCTCCCTATATAGCAAGAAAATATATGGTTGCAGTAGGAGGTGGAGCTGGTTGTATCTGACATTGGTGAATTCATAATCAACCAGCTTGGAGGCAGAGAGAGATTTTAGAGATTATATAATCATAGCTGCAGCACATTGCTAGTGTCTGGCATTAGTGACACTCGATGATGACAAAGTCCTATCAGTGTCAAGGTATAGGAGACATGATATCGACACACTCAGTAATTTGCATTAGTATATTAGCTTTCCACTTAGTTTTACTTTACATTTCCCACTTTAACCTCTATTTTTATTTCCATTCCTTGTTCCTAACAGGACAGCTGATCTGCATCATGTCTCATATTTACTGTACAAGAACACTCCTGTTCAACTTCAAAAGACCAAGTTATTCCCATCCTTAACTTTGCAGATCCATTCAATTACATCATGATGGATGTAAACACTTCCAGTTTAAGATGGCGCAGCTGAAGGCAAGTAACAACTTACTGGTGGTTAACAAAACAAGAAATACAACTAAATACTTTATTAATAACACTTCTCCTGTAATAAAAAGTTATGTTCAATGATCACCGCAAACAATAACGAGGTGAACAAAGGTGAGACTGAGTCAAGGGTTGGAGCATACAGGTATGAGGAGGAAGCATGATTGAGCAGAAGTTGGGGCAAGTTTGAGCCATATTTGAGACAAAGTTGGGGCGAGTGGAAAATCAGATTTCGGTCCATCCACCTAAACTGAGAGTGAGGTTTGAGCAATCTAAGTGCTGGTTCAATTTGGAAAGATCGGGTATGGGCTCAAACATGGTGGTGGGGTCTACAGTCAGAGGGTATCAATGCAAAACTGCCTGGGACCTAGAGTGAGGAACGATCTGATGTTCGAACAATTTGAACAGCAAGCTAGATGGATTGAAAGACAAGGTGTTGCCACCAGAGATGAGGGTTGGGCCAGTTCTGCTCGCTGCTCTGTGATGTTTACTCCACTCTTCACTGCACTGAGTCCCAGGGCCTACTCCAAGCTTCGCATCTGTGGGTTGCTCAATGTTTACACTGCTGTGTGATGAGCTATGGCTGAACTATACTGGATGACTGCTCTGGCCAGTCCAGGCTTTGTGTCTGAGGACTTGCTTTTGTTCTGAATGCTATTTGCTTACTTTTATTGTTTACATGATTTGTTTCTTTCCCTCTGCACATTATGTATTTGTCTTTCTTTTAAATGGGTTATTTTGGGTTTCTCGTTTTGTGGCTGCATGCTAGAAGATGAATCTCAAGGTTGTATGATGTATACATATTTTGATAATAAATATAATTTGAACTTTGATGTCTCATGTCATCTATTCCTTTATATTTGAGTTACTTCATACAATCTGGTAATAAGAATATATTATTACCTACACTGAAAGATTAAGAATTATCAAGTCATTGATTACCACTCTTTTACTCAAAAAATCCCTTCCATCTGGGATTTAAACTTGTGGAGATAAAACAGAATGCCTGTATTAGCTCAGGTAGCAGACTAATTAACATACAGCTTTGCAACACCAGCGATTAGTGATGGTGTATGGGGAGTGGGTAGGGTCAATTCTCTTCACTTTGTGTATGGAGCTTGTAACTTCTCCCTGTGATCATGTGGATTTTCTTTGGTTTCCTTCCATATTCCAAAGACGTACAACACAGATTCGGGTCAGTAAGTTGTGGGCATGTTACATTGGTGCCGGAACCATGGGAACACTTAAGGACTTGTGCCCAGCACAATTCTCATACTGTGTTGGTGGTTGACTCAACAATAGCACATTTCACTGTAACTTTCGATGCACAAGTGACAAAAAAGCTAATCTTTTGTCACCAATTATTAATCTGACAAAGACTTATAATATTGAGTCCCTGCTTAAAAGCACCATATATTTGGTCCACCTGACAGCCAAACCTTATTCTTATTTTACATTCAATACAGAATGTATAATATTCAGTTGGACAAGGATTCAAATAACCATCAGTGTCAGTTTTGGGAAGAAGGGCTTAGCAGGACTGACTACATCATAGAATATTGAGCTGAAGACCATCTCAGATGCCCTGGCTTAACCTTTCATATGATGAGGGATTTTTTTATTTCTTTGAACGGATTCCATGGTGTTTCTTTGTTTTGTGGCTGCTTGTGGAGAAGATGAATCCCTGAACAGTTTACTGCATACACACTTTGAACCTTTAATACTCAAAGTAAGGCCAAATGCATATACTTTCTTTCACATCTTTAGCAGATTCAAAGTTCTTCATATTAAATCAATAATAAACAATATTTCTTCAGAGTCTCATTTAGCAAGCAAATGAAGATGCCATTGCAAACAGGTTTGTGTGAGAAAGTGCATTTAGGTGAAAGTATTCAAACAACTTTGACTTATAGAGTCATGAAACACGGGAACAGACTCATCACCCCTTTGACGTTCCCTCTTCTCTCCTCTTCTATCAAACAGAAAGTACACAAGCTGGAAAGCACATATCATCAAGTTCAAGGACAGCTTTACTCAGCTGTTTTATGACTTCTGAGTGGGTCCTTATACGATAAGATAGACTCTTGACCTTACAGTCTACCTTGTTATGATCTTGTTCCTTATTTTTGACCTGCATGACACTTTTTTGGTGGCTGTTACATTTTATTTTGCGTTCTTTTGTTGATTTACCTTGCACCACTTCAACGCACTGTGCAATGAAGTAATCTATATGAAAAGTATTCAAAACAAGTTTTTCACTATACATCTGTACATGTTACAATACTATATTTCCAATTGTATCCACACCAATTATATAATAATTATGTGTACTAATCCCATTTCTAATCACTTGAACGGTGCCATGATTAAAAGTTGTGGAAATATTTGCATCCATCACCTTATGCTAATGGGACATTTTTTTTCCCCAAATCTTACTATCCTGTAGATATCATGCAACTTTTCTGTATACTTCAATCTGGCCACCTCTGCTTGAAGGAAGAATAAGCTCTAAATGTTCCATGTTGGTGAAGTTCCTCTGATTCTCCACAGTGTAAGCTACTTCTTCCTCAATATGGCAACCAGAACTGAATGTAGCTGCGGCCTAACAAATGATGTAATAGTTGCATCATAATCTCGCTGCTCTTATATTCTATTTCCTACTGCTAAAGTCATTTTAACTTACTTAGTTATTGGTGGTTTTGCATCTGGGGATCCTTGGGCATGTCCACCAAGGTCTCTCTGCTCCTCAGTACTACTTTTCATCCTTCTATTCATTGTGTGTACGTCTCTGCCATTTCCCCCCAGTTGTTCCAGTTCATTAATACTTTTCTGCAGCTGAAGCCTTGTTGCTTCACTTGCCCCACACTTCTAAACTTTGTGTCAGCTACAATCTAATTATTTACATGTCTTACATTCACATTGTTAATAAATGCATAAGCAAGCAGCAATGAAATTATTGAGCATTTGTATAGAGCAGGGGTCAGCAACCTTTACCTCTGAAAGAGCCACTTGGACCCGTTTCCCACAGAAAATAAAACACTGGGAGCCGCAAAACCCGTTTGACATTTAAAATGAAATAACACTGCATACAACGTTTTTTTTGCCTTTATGCTATGTATAAACAAACTATAATGTGTTGCATTTATGAAATTGATGAACTCCTGCAGAGAAAACGAAATTACATTTCTGCATGCAACAAAAACATTTTGAACTCCGAAAAAAAGACGTTGGGTTGAAGGTTACTTTTAAGTAAAATACTCAATGTCTATTTAAGTCCTTCTTGTATTTATGAAAAACGCCGAACTTAAATTTTCCGCCAGCAGCAAACCAAAAATAACGTCAGCCAGCTGTCAACCTGAAAAATAAAAGGACTATTTCAATGAACAACGAAAAAATATGAATATACGTAAAACAATAGGCAATTAAAATATTTATCATACTTGGTTAATTGGATTTCTGCTCCTGGACCTCAGCGCACAGCGTCTGCACATCAGGGCTGTATGACGTCACCTTCATCTTTACACAGGATCGCAAGCTGTCATCTGTGAGGCGTGCGCGGTTTGTTTTTAATAAAGTTCATGTTGGAGAACACCTGCTCACATACATATGTGGATCCAAAGATCGACAGGACTCCAAGCGCATACTTTTTAATGTTTACATAAATGTCGGGGAAAGCATTCTATGTTTCGAACACAAGTTTGTCCAGTTGGAGGAGGTTTTCAATATCACTCCTTTTGTGATTCTGAGCAAGAACGGCCTTCTGACGGGCAACATCTTCAAGGTCTGCTGTCAAGCGTCTAAACTTGGACACCCATATGTCTTCGTCGGCTATGTCGGCCAGTTCCATCTCAAGATCAGGTTTACTCACACCTGCCAATGCAGTCGTATTCAGTAGAGATGAATCGATGCTTAGGGAAGTGACCGGGAAGGATAATGTGTTTTTTTTTCCTCTCTGAACTCACAGAAGCGTTTCCCAAACGATGTTTGCATTGCGATAATTGCAGAATGTAAATACTCCGAATTTATCATGTCGTGACCTTGTTTGAACTCTCTCAAATTGGGGAAGTGAGACAAAGTGCCTTTCTGTCAATCTCTGGAAAGCACTGTCAACTTGCGCTCGAATGCCAAAACATCCTCCATCATGTGCAGGGCTGTGCGTCCTTTCCCCTGAAGAGCTGTGTTCAGCGTGTTCAGGTGCGCTGTCATGTCTACCATGAAGTGTAGCTTTTCCAGCCACTCTGGCTGTTCCAGCTCAGGAAAGGTGAGCCCTTTGCTGCCCAGGAAAGTTTTCACTTCTTCCAGACACGCGACAAAGCGTTTCAGCACCTCCCCTTTGGACAGCCACCAGACTTTGTTGTGCAGCAGGAGATCAGAATATGCGCTTTCCAGCTCGTCCAGCAACAAACGGAATTGACGGTGATTTAAACTTTTTGCCATTATTTTATTGACAATCTGAATGACAACATCCATTACTTCTGTGCATTCCGGAGGAAATGTTTGAGCGCACAGTGCCTCTTGGTGCAAGATGCAGTGAAAAGTCAGCAGCTTTCTGTCCAGCGACTTCTGCAGTAAAGCCACAAATCCCTTGGTGCGTTCCCGTCATATTCGGTGCCCTGACACCAGTAGCTACTGACACCAGATGGGTGGTCTTTATTCCTTTGGCTCTTAAACAATTCAAGACAGCCTCACAGATGTACTCCCCCCCTGTGTTTGGCCTTTTAGAGGTATCAACTCAATCATTTCTTCCTGTGGCCCGGCAGTTTACATACTGGCAGAACAGCGCTATTTGTTCAATATCACCTTTGTCTTTAGACTCGTCACAGGCAATCGAGTAGGCCACAGCTGAATTGATGTCTTTAATTTGCTGTCTTGTGATGTCTTCTGCCATTTTTATGGTTCTGTCTTTGACAGTCTTTGCAGAGAGGGGCATATCCCTGATTTTCTGCACAATTTCACTCTTGTTTTTAAAGTCCGTGAATAGATGTTCTGAAATCTTAATGAAAGATTCTTTTATATATTCACCATCTGTAAACTGCTTCCCGTGCCTGACTATTTCCTGAGCGGCAATGTAACTAGCGTATGTCGTTGATTTTCCAGACTTCATCCATTTCTGGAAATGATTTTTGCTCAGATCAACCTTCCGTATCAGTTCCGAAACGGCTTTTTTTCTCTCATCTCCATCCGGATATTTTTGAGCAAAGGCTGCGTGTTTATTCTGGAAATGCCTTGCGACATTTGACTTTTTGTTGTTTGCTAGTTTCTCATTGCATATTAAGCAATCTCATATGTAAACCAGTCTCGTCAACAGTGAAAGCAAATGAATCTGTCCACGTATCATTAAACGTTCTGTTTTCTTCAGTCACTTTTCTGTTTTTAGAATTCTCCATAGTTGGCTTACCTTGGATCGAAAAATTAAAGAAATCGCGCACTGACGGGTGTCAGGTATTGGCAGTGGTGACGTGTATTAATAGCGATAAAAACACGTTGTAGCGGTGTGCTCACGCAGTCAGTAAACTGCAGTCGAATAACTTTATTCGAACTAAACAGCCTTGCTTTTAAGCCTCCCTCAACCCAGCCCCCATGGGCGCGGATGCTGCAAAAGACGCGTACTCACAAACCCCCGTAGGCTATCTCCCTTAGCCTGAACGCTGGCTAATTGCGAGCCGTTTTGGATGTGCCAGGAAATGTGTCGCCACAAAGTCTTATTTAGATTGTACAAGATCACCATAATCTTCAAATTTAGAATTACATTTCAAAAGCTAACAAACTAACATAAAATACATTTTAATTAAATACTGGCCAATTATTTCCCAAAGCCACAGGGAGCCGCAGCACAGAGGTGAAAGAGCCACAAGTGGCTCCGGAGCCGCGGGTTACCGACCCCCGGTATAGAGTATACCACTAGTTAAGGATTACCAAATGTAAAAGGAACACCTCACGATCACCCACTGTCTCATTTTATCAAGCCAATTTTCAATCCAATTTGTCAAACTGCTTTAAACCCCATACAAGATCTAATTAAAATCCTGCCTGAAGTGCACATAGATTATATTAACTGCATTACTTTCATCCACAATTGGTCAACTCCTCAAAAAGCTTAAGCAAATTAAACACAGTATTTCCCTTAAAACTATACCATTTCAAACTATACTATTTCTATTCAATGGCTGCCTCATGCAGTTGACAACTTACAACATTTTTCCAATAAGTTGCCTATCACTGATGTTAGACTCACCAAACTGTAATTACCGAGTTTATCCCTGCTGCACACACTTTAAACCTCATTTTGGATCAGCTCTCAACACAGTTACCAGAAGTGAAGTGTTGGCAGCTAAAGCACTATGTCACCAATTCTAAACATTAATGTAAACAGGAATGAAATTGTTTCAAATGAAATGGCAATACATGTAATTTTCAAAATGAGAATCAGTCTGGAGATAATATTGAATTCAGTTGTTACTCTGGAAAGGGAGCTTCAAAAGGCAGACATGGCAATGCTCACAGCTTTATTCAGACTATCTGTCACTAATTATGGCCTTAGATTTTAAATGATTGTTTTCATTCAACCCTGCTCCTCCACCAGTACTCAGGTTACTAGGTGAGACACTAGTGGATAAATCTGCAGAACATGTGTTCAACCTTGGTCTTAACGAAATGGAATTTAAGGACTCCACTATCTGAAGGGAAGATGCTTAAAATGTTGTAATTTCATGTCTGGAAACTGAGCTCAAACCTGAATAAAACTGGTGGGTTAAAATGTTAAATGGGAAGCTAATTAATGGGAATAGCCACAGATTTTCAGCACTCCAAATTATAAAGCAGTCTGCAAACTTCCTTTGTGTTCCTCTAAAGCACAACTGTGCAAAACAAGATCAGTGCAGGTGACCTTTCCAAGAGGTATATCTGAGAGTTCAGTCACTGATCATAAGCAGCTCAAGCTGCTAAGTGACTATAAATCAAATCAGATTCACAGTGGGGAGCATCCAATTGCCAAGTTACTTACATTGGTAGAACAGGCAATTTTATAGACTGTGCATGATTGACTACTTGAGAGGGTTATTTGTATAACCACCCCAGTGCCTAATTACATCCTGACTTTAACTGGACTTGTGTGGTAACTCCATGGAGATGAAGAAGAACACTTTTCACTTATACATCTGGAATAATAGTTGATCCATAATTTCAGATGAATGCTTATGGCATGTAGCTCTCCTCAACCCTGGCTTCTCCTGACCCTTCCACTGTCTACACATAGCTGTTCGTCTAATGAATATGGATGAGCAGAAATTCTCTCCAGTGAACTGCAACATTTAGAGAAGGTGTGTCTTTATACAGCAGCAAAATTCTACACCCTACCAGTGACTCCAATCTTATTCTGGCTACTTTCAGATCTTTTGGCCTGTCTTGTATTATGGAAGCTGTGTTTGTCTTTGAGGTGAGCTTCAGATAATAAAACTGAGCCATCAAGAAGTTTATTGAATTATCCTTCAGTGCTATTGTCGAACACTGTCTCTATCTCAGTTTGTCTGGTGATTAAATTCTCACCTGTGGCTTTCCTATCTCTAGCATAACTACATCAACCCTATTTGGGCTGGTCTCTCACATTCTGCTCCACATAAGCTTGAGGAATCCAAAACTCTGCCATCGATCGCCTAATTCATTCAAGTCTTTTGGGCACTTTATTAGAGAAACTGTTTTAGTTGAGCAATAACCCCAGCAATGTCATTAAAGCAGAGAAGAATGGCAGCAGTGGAGAAATGAGGCTTAGTTGACAATGTTTTTTGGAAAGAAATTATATTGTTCCCTTGATAGTCACTTTGTGCCTGCTAAAACACTTACCTGTTTCACAGCTTTGTTCTCAGAAAAATACAACACATACCCATTCTCTCAAATGAATAAAGCTGAGTGCTTTAAACCAGCTTGGAAAATGTATGTAACACCTTCGGTCTGCATTGCATGGAAAGCATTGATGACAACTAGAGGAATGATTCTGGAGCATATTTGATACACAGTGGTCAAAGCAGTTAAGCACAAAGTGCTAATTGGCTCCATCAGGTTGGATTTACAGGGCAGCAAGTTGGCAGTTTAAATAAACAGCTTGACTGAGAAATCCAACCTAAAGCCTTACCCTATTAAATCGTGCTGTGTACTGCAAATTGGAACCCACTCCACAACTTTGTCATCCCTTCTTCCTCAATGTCTTCACGATTTCCCCCTTTCTAGCTGTTTGTCATACTTTTTCCACATCCTTCTCCCCCAGAGAGTTTCAAACATCTATTTCAGCTCTATATTTAGTTACAACCATCAGCTATATTTCACAAATTACAATGGCTAATGTCTCAGAGGATAAAATTATTAAAATATGAATCCAGCAATATTTTCACAGCAATTCCATTTGTATGCTCAGCCATTCAAACTTTGCCACATATAGAACCATCTTGCAATTGTGTACCAATTTCAGTCATCCCAAAGTGGTCCACAGCTGAAGTACTTTTAACATAACTGTAATAATGCAGCTTACTCATATGCACTGCAACCTTCCATAATATGGCAGTAAGTATAAATAATCAGTGTTTCTGTGAGAGCAAAGGAGTAATAATTATTGGCTTGGATACCTCAGGTAACTCTCTTGCTTTTTTACAAATCAGGATCTCGCAAGATCCTTCACCTCAGAGGCCAAACACGTTACCTTTATTATAAAGGCAGCTCCTCTGACTGTGCAGCTCTCTCAAACATTACTTTGGAACAATGCATTTTTAAATATTACATTATTCAAATCAAGGATCAACTTTATTTGCCACATACATTCACGTCTATTAGGAATTTGCTGTAGTATGTTGCAACAAAACACAACATTCAACAATTATACAGAAATAAGAATTATTTAAAAGCAAAGATGGAGGTTGAAGTACAGATATGGAACAAAATGTGTCCAAATATATGACCCCCAGCATGAATTAACAATGTAAACAGCATTACAAAAAGTGGTTTAAAGCATCTACAGGGAATGCTGTGATGGGGTCAATAGAGGAGGGATAGGTTGGGGGTTAATAGTGCAGGTTTAGGGTGGGGGTTAATTAGAATGCCAATCATATTAACTCTTAGGAAAGAAGCTTAAGATCGCATGAAGCATTTGTTTTAATAGCTCTATTGTGCTTTTCAGAAGGAAATGTTCTATCTTATCGATATGTTTACAGATCTTTATTGAAAGAATCTACACTTATGGCCATTTCTCCACACTACTGCGTACACGTTGATGTTTTCAGTCAATGGCCAGAGAAACAAATCACATCTGAAACATGATGTGAATTTTAATTACTGGGATTGCTGGATAATAGTTGCCGAGCTTTTCTTTAAAGTTACTAGAACGCTGATAAAAACATTTAAAGCAACTTAAAAGCATGAATTTTGAAAAGTTGACAGCTTACTTCTCTAAGGTATAACTTACTTATGCCTCTGTATCAGCTTGCCCTTGATGTGTGCGTCCTTGAGTCCGTCCCATATAGACCCACCCCACCACCACTCCTGACCAGCAAGAATTCAGAAAAGGTCATAGCCTAAATTAAAAACAACAATACCTTGGGAACAAGCAGCACTGCCAGCTGAAGTTTGAATACTGAGTGAAGAGATTTCAACATACGTCCACAATATCAAGTTCTGTATTATGTACCCGAGGCCTCAAATATGGTGTAAACATAACCATCTTCAATGAAGATGAATCCAACTATGGCGTTTAAAGAGGGATTACCCAGCTGTCTGGCACAGGGAAAACCATTGCCAGGGTTGCTCCCTAAAACACAGGGTCACTCCATCCACACAGAAGCAGTGGGGACATGATCTTCACAAGAAAACCACTTTAAGAGATATTTTGGAAGCATCACCAACCACTACCCCTGCCCTATCTCAACTTTACTGAAGTCTATTATTCCATCATTCTGGAAGATGTGCTAGCAATATTACACAAACTTAACGAGCACTGGAATCCCCATCACTTTTTAATGTTGTGTTATTCATTTAAACTTAAATTTCTTTATGGTGACATATAAGCCATTAGTCAAACCAATTGGTCTGTAAGAACAATGTTCAGTGAAGACCAACAGCACACAAGGCTATGTCATTGACCTGACACTTTTTTTCCTGCCTTGCATGCTACAGTGCTGCATCTCACCTCATAACTAATGGGAAGCTTCCCAACTTACAGTGAATATGGTCCAGTATTAAGGTCAGCCTCACCTCAAGAGCCAAACTGCATGATGCTTGCATCGACTCATGCACTGAAGTAGACAGGACAGTCTGAGATAATAAATATATCAACTTAGCCTTGACATGAGAACCCTTGGCCCCATTATACAGCAGTGTTTCTGATCCAGTGTTGCTGCTACTACTGACCAAAAGGTCATATCCCAGCACTAAATTCTACCAGTTTCTCCTGTTGTGTAACATCACCTCCTGACAATAAAAATCCGCAGGGAAATCCTCAAAACATATACTGATGACTTTTAGTATGATTTTCAATGTACCAACAAAAAATGGGTCAACTGCAGAAAATGGTGCTTGAAGATGAAGATCTCAAATCTGTTATAAAAATAAAGCTCTTCTAGGCAACAATGCTCCCTGCTTTACTATATGATTGACACCTGGTCACCCTACAGCAGGCACCTCGAGACATTGAAAGATGCCATCAACACCATCAATTGATTCATTGTTTATTTGTTTATTTTAATAATTTGCTTGCTTTTCCTTAGTATTTCCTATGAATGCCCACAAGAAAATGAATCTGTTTTGTATATGGTGACACATATGTATTAATAAATTTAATTTGAACTTTTGGAATGTTATCTCCACAAAATCTCTAAATCCATTGGAAAGATAAGTGAACCAATATCAGCCTCCTTTGGGGCAACACACACAGCACTCAAAGCTAAAATTATACTCCGGTGGCTCTGCAGGGCAGACCATGTCATTTGCAAAGTCCATTCAGAGCTTTGCCATAGGAAGCAATTGCAAACAACAAAGTAAATAGTTCGGGGATGTGCTTAAAGCATCCTTAAGGAAATGAGACTTAATCTATAACTCCTGAAAATTTCTAGTCCGTGACATCTCAAAGCAGAAAGAAATTTGGAATGGTACTGAGAACCTTGAAGGCAATATGTTAGATACACACAAAGGCTAACATAAACAGTGAAAAGCATGCATCTCTTCACAGGCTAGCCGATGCCCTGTTGTGTCAAACACTTTTCACTTCATTTTTAATTCCTTCATTAGCTCACAGTCAACTCGGTACCTACAGTACCTGAAAGTGAAAGCAAATTATCCATAAATCTGAGTGGTTTGGTAAGAGGTACACATACATAGGGTATAGAGTACTAAGGATAGTTTCAACCATTGTTTTCAACTATATACATCAGCACCAGTATAATCTTGGCATTCCTCATGCCTTCATTGTTTATTCCAAATTGTTCATTTACTCCAAACATATGTAATGAGCAGACATTCAATATTACCCCAGGGGAATATCATGTTTTGAAGGATGTTCTCCAAGCTTCATACTAGCAACAACAGTGGCACAGTATGACTCACTTTGTTAGTGATGAGTGAATTAATATGCAAAATACATCATAGATGTTTACATAAACTGCAGGAAGGTTTCTCAAATACTGTGCATCATCAGACACATGGCATTATTCCATGCAAAACTGCTGAGCTAGAAATTCAGCTTCATAGTACAATGTGATTCAGTGCTTCACAATAGGAGTTGAGCAAATAAAAATCATTCAGCATTACACCTAAATGCTACTTCCACTTTTTTGTTGAAGGCTCTGTGCGTGCAAAACTTATATCCATGTGGATGCTTCTTTTTGCAACTTCTAACATTTGCTTTGACACTTTATGCAAAAATATATTGCACACATGGAAGTCCTGTTGCAAGCAATAATGTCTAATAAAGGGGTTTCCTTATCTGGTCATTTGGCATGTTCAAGGTCTTGATTTTCTTCCAATGACCTCTGGTATATGTGTATTTCCTAGAAATCATGATTTGTCCTCCTCAAGGCTTTGTCACATCCACTGATCCACTTGTCCCTGGCTCTACTGGTCAATTCCTTAACTGATGATCCTACTCCCCCTACTTACCCTTTCCCAACATCAGTCTCCACTCCAACTTGTTCCACTCCAAAACCCTTCCTCTTTGCTCTGATTGATCTGCTGTTTTTCCAAATCACCTTTCTACTCATCTCACTGACTGGCTTTCCATCAATCTGTTCTCATCAACTTTCTAGCAACCCAGTGACATCTCCCTGCAAGCTCTTCCCAATCCCATTGCTCAATGCTTCCCAGCCAAAATCACTTTGACTATTCCTCCACTGCTATCCCATCTCCCCAGAGTTCTTTACACGTTTTCTGGGATCTGGACATCACTGTAGTTTATTGCATATCCTTACGCGTCTTTGAGAAAAGTGTGACAAAGATAACCGAGGCCATCTGGAGGGCAACCACATCGGATTAATGTGGAGTCACACAGAAAATAGATCAGCAAAGATGGCAGATATCTTTCTCTGAATAATACTAGTCTTATGCAATAAATCTAACAGATTGTATGGTCAATATTAATAGGAACGGTCATGATTGATTTTTTAAAATTCTGGATTATTAGCCAAATTTAAATTCATAATGTTGACATACTGAGGCTTGAATTTGGATCACTGGACTTTATTCCAGACCTCTATACAACTAATCTAGCAAGTAATCCTTCGTGCTGCCACCAGACTCTTGCTTTCAGTGTTTTCTCTCCCTCCTCCACTTATCTCTTCATATCCTTTTTCCTTGAGTCCCACTCTTCTGAATGGAGAGAGCCCACATAAGGAAGTCATTTTCATGGAATGCCATCTTTATAGAGAAGAACTTCTTGAGCCTATTATTGGATAGAATTTCATTCAGAGTGAAGAATATGTAAGTAGCACACCATGCAGAAAGACATTAATTTGTCTTTATGGATGTATTTTAATCTCTGGAGCATTATCCTTCACACAGTTATCACTTCACAATCTTGTTGATTATTTATATACCAATTGCACATTAAGAGGTTTATGCAGAAATGTGCTTTGTGCCTATCAACAGTATATGCTATGCTCAGTATAGCATTGTGTTGCAGCTTCCATTCTCTTCCTCATTCTCTTTCAGGAGGAGGCAGCTGGAATTGTCCTTCAACAATCTGATCATTCTTAATGCTTTCTGGACAGAGAGGTTGTGATGTCAATATTATCAGAGATCCTTTGTTCTTACTTAAAATTTACTTTCCAGGGAACAACACAACCTAGGAACACCTTGAAACTACAATCAACTAATCCATGTTTTCCGTTCCTCCTCCTTTGGGTTTCTGCTAAGCTCAACATAGTCAAAACAGCCAGTCTTCAAAATCTGAATGCATTAGTTTGGGCAATTTTTGCTATATTACAATGAAAAATTGAATTTTATAAGAGATGAAGTAGAAATTTACCATGCGATGTGGATCTATGCTTAATAAACAGTTGTCTCAAAAATCATCTGTGTCATTTGTTAGATGTTAAAGTATTGTTGTGAGTCTCTAACAAGCTGTTTTTAAAAGCTCATAAAAGTTGACAGCTCCATTTATAACATAACATTTATGGGCTTAACTTCACAACATGTTTGTTGTTATGCAAATAACTTTTTTGGGCAAATACATTTTCTCTACTAAATAGAATAGAATAATTTCAGAGCGAGCAAATTTATAGAATATGATCAAAAGGTTTTGGAATCTATCATACATATACCCGAGTGTGCTACATGAGTATTTAAAAATCAAATACCATGTTCCTCTACAAAATCCACAAGTTGACTATTTTCTGCGTACATCATAATATTTCAACTTGGTGAAGATCCGAATTTTCAAAGTTACTCATCCGGTATACTTTTTTATTAGCTTTGAATTCAAACTTCTGTGAAAATTAACACGTTTCCAGACCAAGTCCAGAGACGCTTCATTGATCACAGCTGCCCAATCAGTTCTATTACCATCAATAGCTGCCTTTGACTGCCTGCTGTTTAGCTGTTCATTATCCAATTTGCAACATCGTCTTTCAATGCTTTATCTTATCTTAAGTCTAACATGGAACCATATCAAATGAGTTCTGAAAATGAGGCTGTACATATATTTTATATTAATTCAATGAAATAACTCAATGAACTTGCATAAATCTGTTGCATTCACCTGTCTTTCATACAGCCACAATGACTTGGAAATAAAGTCTCCTTTCTTTTCACTTTCAAAGACATTTGGATTGATTCTTTGCTTTTAGTTGACATATTTGTCAATCTTATAAAGTTTATAAATTCCCAAATCATATTTGTGACCTTTAAAATTGGAATAACAGTAGCTATTTCCCAATCTCTGATGCTACCCATTTATTTAATGAACTGTGAAATATTTCATCGACATTTTCATTTACTTCTGTACTCATTTCCTAAAGCACTTATGGATGCATTCCATCTGGTTCTGTTGTCTTATGAATATTCAAACACTTACGTTTTTAATGACCATTTCATTACTAATCTGTCTTTTCCATCAGATACATCTCTGACTGGTCCATCTACAATAAACGAGGCAACATTCACTGCAATTAATCTTATACTGAAATGTGGAAACCTGCCAATCTTATTTCCTTTTTATGTCCTGTCATGCATATTTCAGACACAGGGTTATCTTTTTAAATATCTGACAAATATTGCTAATTTTTCCAAACCATTGATTTCTATTGTTTATTTTTATTCCAGATCACCCTGTTATGAAAACTACTTGCATTTTGTCAAATTTTAAGTGTTTAAGCCCAGATTTTGATATAAATCTACTTGAGCATTTGTTCACTCAGCCATTTTATCTTTTTAATGCCTCTGTTTATATGTGCTTATTCCTAGTTTCACCTTCCCTCATTCTTCTCCTTCCACAACACAGGGAATTTCAATTTCCAGAATAGAATGGATGCGTTAAAGCATCACTGATTGAATTAGCTGAAAGCTAAAGGACACAGATTTCAACCCGATCTTGGACAAGTAATGCGGAAACTGTCATTCTACACACCAAAATGATAATGTGGTTTTCCTCATATGCAACATTGGCAAGGATGATCAATGCATAATCCTTCTGAGGATATCCCATCTCATTGGGAACACACTATGATGCAGGACTCTGGCATTGACTGATTGCTTTCATTCTGAATAGAAATAACAACTCAAATATTGAGCATCAATGATGAGCCGAAGACCATGAGCAACAGCAGATTGTTATTTCTGACTTGGGGCAAGAGAAACAGAAACAGCTCACTGTAGATATAACTAAGGATTGAAGCAGTGGCAAATGAATCAAAGATCTGCAACCTTTTCACATCCAACATGACGGACAATCAATAATTAACTGGAGGTAGCTGTTTAATGACAGAAACCAGTGCATGAATGTGAAAGACTCACTTATCTCCATCTCCAACCAAAAAGTGTTGTGAATGGTCCATTATGTCCATTTTCCAAGGTCTTCACAGTCAAGTCCCAAATTTCAGCCAAAGCTATTCATTCACATGAAATTAATGAGTGAGTTTAATATAATAACGGCCACGTGTCCCAATAGCTTCCCAGCTGCACTGCAGAAGACTTCTGTGTCAGGATGAACAGCATCTCCTGTTAAGTTATTTCAGCGCAGCTAATAAATGTGAAAATAAATTTTCCAATAATATGGAAAATTGCCAGGGTTCACAATGTCCACATAATGCAAGATAAATCCAATTATTGCTTCATCAGCCCATTAAAAATAATGAACAAATCAAAGGAAGGTGTTGTGAAAATTACCATACTGACCAAGGACCCTTATACAGGGAAGCTCTGCCAGGTGGCTCCTGGTCAAAATGAGGATAGAAGAGTAAGGGGTGAAAATGACCTCCCTGGTTATTAAATTAGCATTTGAATATGGATGCATTCAAGAAGTCCTTGTAAAACTGACGTGATTAGGACCTGACCGGAGGAAATATCTGCTGGCTGGCACAGAATCATAGCATCACAAAGCACAAAAACAGCTCTATCAGTCTATCAAGTCATGTCAGCACCAAAGTGATTTCCGCTCATCTCACACAAACCTCAATTTATCTAGCACATCCCATCAACTCCCTGCAGATTCCACCACTCATCCACAAGCAAAGAGCAATTTACAGTGAACAATTAACCTAGCAAAATGCCTCGGAAGTATTGGGGAAAATACTGCAGCATTCAGTGGAAGTCCATTGATTTATTTCTAGCAAAGAGAGATGGTCGGCATCTCAATCACCTCAGCCCCAGAACACTGGTTGAGGAGATTCTTAGGCCAAATGTCGCTTTAAACGCTTTTGATGCTTGCTGGAGATTGCAAAATATACAGTTTAACTAACATCTCCACAGATAACAGAGTCAGTGCTGCCATGTAGTTAAAGCTGGATAACATTTATACTTGTACAGAATGCCAGACAATTACCATCTCTGATTAAAGAATGGCTGCCCACCTTCCCCACAACAACATTTACTGCATCTTGGGAGTTACTACTGGCCAGAAACTTATCTGGACCATCCACATGAATATCTTGATTATAAAGCCAGCTTAGGAACTGGCTATTCACTTTCTAAATGTCAGATGTTTCTCATTCATGTACAAGGTATGTCATGAGTTCAAGGAAATACTCCATACTTCAGTGTTTAAATGTAACTCTAGTGATGTTCACGAAGCATGAGATACTAGAGACAGAGAAGAGGTAGCCTGCTTGATGTATACTCCAACCAGAGGATTAAGCCTCCACAATGGGTCTTAGCATTGGCATTTGTAATAGAAATTGTAGCAACTCACTGCCTACTTCAGTGCAGAACCTCTCTCACCCATAAGGATAAGGGGAGCTTGAAGACAACGCTACTTATGGATTCCCTTAAAATATTATTATTTGTAAATATTTTGACTTGGTTATGGTTAAAAGATTCCAACTGCCTAACTTCTGCAGTCAGATGTCAGCAATTTATGAAGATCATCGCAACCACTTTCTCCAAACTGTTATGAATTATTTTTTAATCTTTACCTTGCTGAGGGCCCATATCCCATGAATGGATAAGATTGAAAAATACTTCCATCAAATGGTGTTTCAGAAGGCTTTTTCCCCACTATCACTTAACTCCTACAACTTGGAAGGACTTGCTTCTCATTCCACAAGGATCAAAATGAACCATACTCATTCATACCAAGAAAATGTGGTAAGAATAGTTTGCATGTCAATGGTTTTTGCAGTTCTGTTGCACTCTTATGAAGGCAGTACACATGAAAATATCTGGAAAAATTTAAGATAGGATCTACAATGACCAACTTTTTGTATGTCAGAAGGTTGTCATTTCCCATTACCTTTACATAGATGTGAAGTACATTGAGAAAAAATTGTGCAGGTCTAGACATTGACCAACTACCCAATTACAAGCCTGGCAGCTCTTACAGTACAATACTAAGAAACTCTTCAGAAAGCTGAGCTCACACTTAAGTCACTGCCATCATTCTGTAACTAACCTGCATTTCGTAATGCTCTTGGTAGGCAGTGCAGAACAGATCATTTCATAAGGAACAAATTGACAAGGAAATCTCATCCTTCAAAATACACCTCATGTTAGCTGATTAAAGTAGCCTCGGAGAAGCCAGCAGAGCCGACTGCCTGATTCTCTTGACTGTAGGAAAATGACAAATTTGATGGGCCAAGGCAGAAAAAAATAATAGAGGCTGGGCTGTTGCTTAACAAGGACCTGTCCATTGAACTTCTAATTAACTTCTTTCATTCACTGTAATGAGCAAAAACCTTTGATGATTAAGATAAAACCATCTTTTTGTCTTCTTCAGTTCTTTTAGCCATTTCTCCTTGGATATCTACCTTCCCCATGAAGCAAAGAACTGAAATAAATTTGATATCAAATCACAATCCTGATTCCTCCCACATTCCAAAGGTGTATGGTTAGGTTTAGTAAGTTGAGTGCATGCTATATTGGTGCTGGAAATGTGGCAACCCTTGCTGACTGACCAGCACAATCTTCACTGATTTGATTTAATACAATTAACACATTTCACTGTAGGTTTCAATGTAAAAGGGACACATAAAGCAAATTTTTAATCAAAATAGAAGCCACTTCCATTATCATTTTCATTGCAAACACAGACAATAGGTTTCAAATTAATTTCAAAATTGAATGAATACTGGAAAACATTTTTTTTCTAAAACATCAAATAATTTACAGATTAAATAAAATAATATAGAAATCGCTGTTAGATGTAATGTGATGAAGATGGTATATGGTCAGTATTGCAGACACAATGTATAGCAGAAAGTTCGGCAGAGCTCTAGTGTCAGCCATTTTCATAGGTATGTCAAAGTATACAGACCTTGAAATCCTAGAGGTGAGTGCTCACTGTTAGATATGTGGGTTATGATCAAAGAAAAAAAATGGCTGGGGTCACTTAGCACTTTATTGCAAGGGTGTTTATTAGGTGCGTCAAAAATCAAACTTACAAAATTAAGAAAAATAGCAAAAAGAAAACAGCCATTATTTACAAAGAGGTATCTACCTGAAAATACAATAATAGCTCCATATTATTTTTGTCCAGTGTGCTCTCCTTGCAGCCCTTATCTCTCTCCCCTACTGAGGGCGAAGAGCACCTTTATTTTAAAGCACTAGGACATATCATCTTTAATTACCAACAGAGTTAACTTAAGATGACACATGAATTTGAATATGATGCACCCTACAATGTAATTACAATCATATCACAGAATAAGCAGAGCTATCTGTTTCATTACTAAATCCCATTACTAAAGAAATTGAATATTCCACTGAGTACAGCAGGAAAGGCACCATAATGCTAACCCAAGTGCATCAGCTCGGTTTAGCACTCATTATGAGAATATACTGGGGAAGCCATTGAAATGCCTACACTCAATGCAGCGACAGCAGAAAGACAAGGCATTGTTTGTGTGTAAGGGGTGTGTTTACCGAGTGCTCTCCATCACACGCACAGTTTTCAGTATTACAGAGATAGTAACAGTTACTTGCAGCATGTCAGACTCAGGAAGGAAGTTCCAAAGTGCACGTTTAGTCCAACTGTTAAAGTCAATCCCTGATCTCAATGTATGCAATAGCCTGGTTCCTCTGAAATACTGCACACCGTTAAATCTCCACTCTGAAGTAAGCACAGATTTTCTCCTTTCTCCACACAAAGATGGGTAGTCCCACAACAACCTGGAGCTGGACAAATAAAGTAACTGTTTTGGTTCTCTGCAGCTTAGATGCTAGTCACTTGGGACACCTTCATATTTTTCTGGCTGATACATTAGTTTGGTACAGGACTGCACTCGCATGTAACCACTGTTGGGGGAAATAGAAAATGCAGCTGTCTTCATGAAGAATCTTGTACTATTTCAAACAGAATATCCCTAAACCCACAGCCACACACAGGGAAAAGAAATGCAGCTGAGGGCTGAGCGCAAACAGCTGCTGTTTATACCACTCAAGGGGCATGTCACTTGACAGAATTAAGGACAGATACTCAACAGAGAATTGGGATTTGTCTCACTTTTCTTCACTTCAAGGGAATTAAGGGCAATTGCACAGTTATTATCACTTGTTTCCCCCACAAGTATCCACAAGTACTCATCTATTAAGAGTACCTCCAATGTGGAGAAGGAAGCAAAGCCTATTTATACCCAAACAAAAAAACAAAAAAGCCTTCTTCCCCCAACTTCAACTACTTTTACTTTGCAGTTTAAAATATTATGAATATGACCATGGATGTGAAATATTTTCTATAGAACCTTTTTCATGAACTAAACTCCATCACCAACAATATTAAGAATAAATCAGAATCTGAATCAACATCACTGGTAAATGTCATAACATTTATTGCTTTGCGGCAGGACACATATTACATATGTAGTGCATATACAAATTAAGGTAATTTTCTTTGGGTTATCAATGGATGCATCATATTATCTGTCTTGCCCTCCCTCGACCCAGTCCTTTAGAAGAAAGGTAGGTTACGCCAATATAATTCTTCTAAAACAATTATTTCCCACTTCAATAAATAAAAGAAATCCCAAATAAACAATGAAGTCTCTATTCATTTACAGACTGGCAGAATGTTCATAAAATAGGCTCATATAACTGTTTTTATTGAGGCTACAAAGTAAGAAATAGATCCAAGTATTGATTTCTCAATAACATTAGCATCCCTCCCACTGCTACCTTCTCCAAGAAGGCCTTACTCTTATCTTCATTTCACATCTGGACATCTAATCCTCATTCCTAGCTGTGAAGCAAGCTGATATTCTCAAAAGCTTGTATTATAAGAAACAAGCCCCTTTCCCTCAAGACTACCATTTTCAGTGTTACTTTGCAGAGAAGTTTTACCTTAATCTCCTTTACTTATTTTCGATAAACATGTTCTGTTTCTATCTCCCTACTTAACATCCTTCCCTCAACTTGTGATCCTTTATCATTGTGTTATAGTGACCTAAATGACAGATTTTTTTCTGTGTTGATCATACTTCATTCCTTTATCCTGCCTCGCTACATTTGACATTGTTGGCAACGCTACATCTCTACAGCTTCATTCAAAATGGTGTCTTCACCTTTCAGCTTTTTAAAATCTATTTGACTGCAGTCAGCTTAAAATCATTACTTCTGTTACTTTGTCTGCAATGCCACCATCACAGCCATGATGTGATTAAAATTGACCTTTTGGATTCATCAACTCATTTGGTCACTGAGAGCATTGTGTTGAATGATGTCCGAGTCAAATGATGGCACCGAATTCTTGGGCAATATTGGCATACTGTCATGAACAGTTTCCATTTTTGGCTCAGTTTAACATTTTCTAAATGAACATAGGAAAACTGAAGCCCTCTATTAGCCCACCCATAAACTCAACTCCTTCTTCCTTAATTGAATCATTTATCTTATATTCATGTAATGCCATGAATTTGGCATCCTGTTCAACCACAAGCTCAATTTCAGGTCTTTTTCATCTTTCTTCATAAATGCTAGAGTTGAATACTCCATTGTTCTTCTTGGCTGCACACCCTCATTTTTCATGAACTCCAAGCACAGCATTTTTTAAATTCACTCATCCAAAAATTTTTGGCTTTCAATCCCACAAAAACTCTCCGTAAGTCATCCATCATCTTTCCTGACTTTGAATGTCTTCAGTCTACAATGTAGTAAAGTTTAATATCCTTTCTCTGCTTTGTGTTGTCTTTCTCTGTGATATTCTCCAGCCCTCAATTTATTCACTCTCTTCCCCACAATTTCCAAAAATCATGACAACTGCCAATTTACCTGAAAGATTATTAATAGAGAAACAGAGATAGTCCATTGGAATGCTTGAACCATTTTATGCAGTATGCTTAGTTCAGTATTGATCTGTGTACCAATTCCATTCACAAAATGATGCTCAATATCTTCTCAAAGCTTTTATTTGAACATTTTAATTGATCAATACTCATTGCCTTTTAGGGTTAAGGGTTTTCATAATTTTACTGGTCTTTGTCTAAAAAAGGCTGCCCGATTAAATAACAAACATTTTTAAAATAATTTTGTTATATTGTTCTGAATCTCCAATAATAGAAAATAACTTGGCTATGTCTGTAATATAATATTCCTTTATTGTTAACTCACACTTCTCAACACTTGAATCCAATCTAAGTGCAACATATCCCTCATGTTAACCTTATCTCATTCTTGTCACACGAGAGACTGCAGATACTGGAATGCGGAGATTGTTTGTTTCTCGTTCCGGT
The DNA here is from genome assembly GCF_030144855.1 of Hypanus sabinus. NCBI lineage: Eukaryota > Metazoa > Chordata > Chondrichthyes > Myliobatiformes > Dasyatidae > Hypanus > Hypanus sabinus. Next base: position 73,854,497 of record NC_082720.1, on the reverse strand, counting down.
CAATCTGTGTTGCAGCCCTTCTCACTGCTCTATTTGAAGTTATCTAATACCCTTCAATGAAGCACACTCTATGGATTACAGGTGCTGAATAGATCAAAACTGTTATCAGTTGGAAGTGCCCTTGATGATGTTAGGCGGAAACTAGCTATACACAGCTATGTAACTTCCCCACTTTCATTGGCAGGAGTTATTGCTTGGAGAATAGTCATTGAGACAACTTGTGGAAAGATGCCCAGGTAAATAAACACAGCAAGCTTCACACTTTTAGGATTGAAAGAGAGCGGTGAAAAGATGGAAAATTAGTCAGCCAAATCATCCGGGATCTGATCTCATATCAGTACTTACCTCCCATGGAGCCTGTCTGCAACACTAGATGTAGAGGGACAAACAAACTGACAGAGATCTAGCAAGGTGCAGAATGCACCAAGTGTAAAGGTGGGTGCCTGTTGGGAGGCTATGTTCTGATTTGTCATGATGTCATTGAATGGTAAAGCAGGTTTGAGGGGCTAGTTGCAATTAAGCAATTAAGATAAAAGACTTAAGATTAAGATTTGTAGCACCAGGAATTTCTTCAAAGTGGAGGCTTATGAGATTGAGGTGGTTCTGGACTTCTAGTTGTATCTGTCATTGGCAGCGTTCGGAATTGCAATTTGGCGCAGAAATCATGTAAAGGGCTTTATTTCAAGAAACATTATCAAGATCAAGATAACACAAAAACAAAAAAGAAAATTATGGAGTAATGATGAATGTCATGCAATTGATTCTGTGGTGCGAAAAGCCATATGTAATAATTAGGAGCATTAGTTTCGTGAGTGACTGACATAAGTTCTTTATCTAGTCAATGATCATGCGTACAGAAGCAATTACAGACCATTAATCTTTCCCCATGAAGCACCTCATTCTGCTTCATAAAGAAGCAAATGCTTATTGAAATAAAGTCACATATCTTGAGACTATAAAATAGGAAAGCTACACTGAGGTTGTGCCAGGATTGAGGCTACCAAATAATTAGATGTAAAATATTAAGCATCACCATGTTTTTAACTTATCACTGAGAGAAGAGATGCAATGCACGAAGTCTGAATTATTGCTCAATGCACAGTGACAGATTATTTTTGAGGACAGAATTGCATATTGCCCTCTTGCATTCTTTCCTTAACATCCACCAACAAAACAGATTAAGCCATGCAGTAAATCATCTTCACCTTATTTTACCAGTGTTAATACCCAGATTTGGTGCCTTCTGTACAAATTGCATGCTTTAGATACTCCTATAGCAAAACATAATGCACTCAATGAAAAGAATACCAAATAGTTTAAAAAGTTTGGAAGATATGCTTCAGTGAAGAACAATGTCAGTTGGATAAATAGAATAATTTTAAATTCCACAACAAAAGCAAAACATAAACCTTGCTTATCTGGTCATGGAAAAATAAACAATGGAGTATTATTTTGGCATTTTTGCATCGATGAAAACTTTAGAATATTTTATTCTGTGATGAAGTGCTACTCAAAACATGTACATAGTGTCCAGCTCATGTAATAGCTGACAGTGCATCAAGAACCCAGTCAGCGTCTAGAGTGGATCTCTCTTGGCCAACTTAAAACTGAGTCAGGCTTGTTAATTTTTCCCATTGGATCTTGGTTCTCTAGTTTGGACTGTGAGATTGTGGATTTCAGACCAGCTTATAAGTATTCCAATTATTACTATATTCTTATACAATTAATTTATATTCAACCCAGCAACTGAGACATTTGAAAATTCTGTTTAATTGGCTATCAAAGTAGTTCTTCATTCCACCATTATAGGTACATCATCCTGTTACTGAGCAGACATCATCTTCCTTTGTCCCATTAAGAACATTTCTTCACTGATTCTAGTGGAGGAGAAATTAATTCTATTTTCACTTTTAATTGTTAGTTCCCACTTCCTCAATAATGTGGTTCTCCACAAACTGCCACACTTTATTATCTTTACACATTCTTCCTATAAGGTTTTAATTAATTGCAGCAATTTCCATTGATCTGTGTACAGCACAACTGGTGATGTAGGACTAAAAATTGTTCAACAACTGACATGGAGCCTCCACATTCTATCAGGTTCTGAATCACAAAAAATGCCCTTTCCTCCACACCATTCTAGAGAGTGCAGGTTAATGGGGAAGATATGGAAGTAGCTGGTTGGAGATGGGGAATGATGAGAGATGACTCCTTGGAAACACGGAGAGAACCTGAAGGATATGCATGTGAGGTGCAAAGATTGAGGAAGGAAAAAAGTGGAAGCATCAGATTTGCATAGTGAAAGGATAATTGGGGGGAGAAGACAGGGGTAAGTTGGTATTTGAATGGAAGATAGCTTGAAGTATGCCTGCCAAGATCAGTAAACAGAAATGGAGGGAACACATGGAAGGCTGGCAAAGGAGGGAGATCAGACAGAATCACGAAATAAAATCTGACAAACTGGGAGTTGATAATGATGGGAGGAAACAGAAAGTACACCAACAAGCCATAGGAATATTGAGTGAGAATAGACAGATGTTTTTTTGATCACATTTTGGGATAATTGCTGAAGAAAGGAATATAAAACAGCAATCTACACTAAGGAATATCAATATCGTGGAGTTCCTGGTAGTGGCTCGAGCTGTGACAAGACTTAATACTGGAGATGGTGACAATATCATGAAGACAAGATGGTTGTACTAAGCTTCTCACATAACATTCAAACATGACATCTATATATAAAAAGATACATTAAGTCAATATGTCATTATGCGCAATAAGGAATTAAATTAGTAAATAACTGATTAACAAAGCTAAGCAATATATCAATAATAATAAAAAAGTAGTGTTAAGAATATATTGCACGTAATGACATATTGACTTAATGTATCTTTTTTTGTCAATCTTCAATAATAATAAAAAAATTAAAATGGACATCTATATACAAAAAGATCATGCTGCTGACATCAACCAATTCACATTCAACATAGCCCATGGTTATGCAAGTTATTTACATAGAGAATCCTGATCCAAATTCTGCAAATGATCAGTCCATGTTTAAGACACCTGAATACACCTAGCAACTGGTCTTCAAAGAATTGTGTGGTACATTAAATGTTTTACCGTGCCAGAGAATACATTGGCAAAAATCTTTCAACCAAGGTCTTGGACATAAAAAAAAACAACAACTGTAGAATCCAACAAACAGAAAAGTCACGTAAAAATAATGCTGAACTTGGGTTTCTGTGCCATGGTCGAAGGGAAGAAAGAAGAGAACATTTTGAAGACACTGGCCTAGAAAAGGTTTAACAATTATTTTAATTCAAAATAATACTTTAAAGCTGTTAAGCCAACTTTTTGCATGACCCTAACACCATCCACATAAATTTCCCAAGCTCACACTCTTCATTTGCAACCTTTGCAAAATCGTTGGATTTCCTTGTATAAAGCCACACCATGACATTTATCACAGAGACGTCCTCACATCTGCCTACATGTAGTCCTTAAGATGAAAACCCAACAGTTATAAATGTGACATTTCCACCATGTTTGGGAGACCAGAACCGAACACAACAAGCAACCAAACAACAACACTGTGGGCTGCCCACCCCCATTCATCCCTGTGTGTTGGCTGTTTATGCAAATGATGCATTTCACTGTATGTTTTCATTTGCATGTGATAAAAAAGTCAGAATCTGAACTCAACACTCAAGGGAGTATTAGTACCCAGTGAATAATTGCTTTAGTGATGGGAGGAGGAATGGGAAAGTGATAATTATGAGATAAGGGTGATATTAGAAACATCTGTCCGGCAAGAGAAGAATAATACCCACAGGAGACTAGATTTTGTGCATGATGGCCATAGACATCCCCCAGGACTTCAGCTTTGTCCCCTTGGCAGGAAGTTACATAGGAAGTCTTCTTTATAACATTTTGTTATCTCTGAATGCCTGAAGCTTTGGGAAACCTACAAAGTAGGTTAATAACAGTTCTGCCTGTGTATAGAAGTTGGAGGAAAAATAGAAGAAGTTTTCCTTTGCTGACCTTGGTGATTGGATGAATTTCCTCATCCGATGAGATGTGACATAGATTAGCAGCAGCCTGAATTTTTCTTGAGCTTGCTGACTGTGATCATGACCTTCAAAAGCACAACGTTTCAGACACCTGGCCATTCTATGCATAACTTGAGACTGTTACGTTTTTGACTGCTGAGGTTGAAAATCACATTAGAAATGAATTTAAGACAATGCATTGCTGTGAACGTCAGTTGGGAAGTTTTACAGTGCAAAAGAAAAGATGTTAAAGCAAATAAAAATCCAAGGAAAAATTCAGAAATCAAATATCCCAAAGCCAATGACACCCAAAAATGGGTGCATTATTATTCTGGTCTGAGTTAAGCCATTTCTCAACCATACAGAACTGTTTTTTTTAGAGCTCTGTAAAGAAATTTCTTAGTTATTGCACTTCAAGACAAATAGATTAGAGCAGGAGATTATACAAAGCAATTGGCATTATACATCCAAATTCATTTGCATTGTTTAATGTCACATAATATTTTGTTATGAGAGTCACATTGGTATTACCCAATTCTTATTTACCATTTCATTACATCTCAAAGTCTTATTTCTTTTGATTGATATCCAATAGGCTTTTGGATTATTGATTTGTTTTTCTGGAGAAGGACCACTTTATGCAATTGCCCAATTAAGGAACAGAAATAGGCTCCCTTATATGAGGTGTTTATAAGAATTGTGTCATGTGTAAAAAAGCTAAAACTACTTGTAATTATACAGCAAAGAAATCTTCTTGAATTTTCTACAATTATGCTAGGCTTTGGAGGGAAATAGCTCCTGGAAAAGATATTAAGATGTTCTTAAAGAATACATTTTGTGAATTCAGGGGTGACATGTTAGCGGAGCGTTTAGTGTAGTGCTGTACTGCACCAGCAACTCTGGTTCAATTCCTGCTACTGCCTCTGAGGAGTTTTTATGTCCTCCGCGTGATCACTGAGTGCTCCGGTTTCCTCCAACTTCCCAAAGGCATGTGGGTTGTTCGATGGAATTGGTCAGACAAGCATAATTGGGCAGTGTGGGCACATTGGGCCACAGGGCCAGTTACCATGCTACATATCTAAAGGAGTAAATGAATAACTGTCTTCTGCTAATGTTAACCCAACTGCAGCAGAGTTTCTTTCAAAGCAAACCGAAAAGAAACAAGCTTATGTTTCTTCTGTTTCCAATTATGATTGCCGGCTGTATGGTATTTTTAACATCATGTTGTCTAATTACCTGGTGACCCAAGTACTTGCTTGATATGAACTTCACCTGTCTTTTTCTTAGACAGCACCATTAATATCTTCACAGAGGCCACAATATAAGTGTTCCTTATTAGCAAGGCACTTGAAAGTTTATCTTTGCAAATACTGTTCTCATAAAACTCATCCTGACCCCCATGCTATAGTTTACATAATCTTCCTACTTGTGGCCATGCCCGTTCCCTGAGGCAGTGAGAGGCTGCTTTCACATCATCAAACACTGAAGCATCAGAGAGTTAATACAGTCTTACTGCAGTGAATGATCCAGCTGTCACACAAATCCCTGTTGATTTGTTTAGTACCTTTGCCCAAGTTACTAACTGTATGCTCCTCACAAAGAACATTTACCCAGTGGTTACTCGTATTTCTTGCACCGATTTGCTGCAGAAGCCTTTTTTTTTCACTCCCTGTCAATGCATTCTGCTGGGGAAAATATCATCCATGCTACAAAGAACCAAGTGATCAATGTCCATTGATAAATTTCAGGATAGCAATTCACAGATAGTTCTGGGGTCACTATGGATACAAGTCAGGTAACTGGAAATATCAACAAATCCATAAAACACACACAAAACACTGGAGGAACTCAGCAGGCCAGGCAGCATCTATGGAAAAGAGTAAACAGTCGACGTTTCGGGCCGAGACCCTCCTGCCTTGGCCCAGGATGGCAACTGTTTACTCATTTTCACAGATGTTGCCTGTCTGCTGAGCTCCTCCAGAATTTTGTGTGCGTTGTTTGGATTTCCAGCATCTACAGATCATTTCACAGAGCAAATCAACAGAATTTTTCATATTTTATCCAGTTAGGGAATAGTGAATTTTTGATTGGATCTGCTCTGTCAATAGAACCCACATGCATGGAGGCTGTTGGACTTATGCAGTGAGCTAAAATACATCCAACATTCATTTCGGCCGCACTGCACAGAAATGTACTAGGCACAGGTGTCCCCTGAACAATTAGGTCTCAAGTACACTTGCAGATCATTTGTGGAGATGTGACGTTTACACATAAACAAAGTGAACCAGAAATTGCAAAGAGCATTAATGCACTTGTTAAAACACTGCCATGTGGAAAGACTGTAGCAATCTGGTTTGTGCCTCTCGAGTCACAATATTCTATCACCAGTCAGTCCCCAATGTATACATGAGGAAAGGTGAGGGAGAATTTTAGACTTCCAAGCAGCAGAGATAACAGTTGAAAGGGATGAGTAGCAGATAATACTGACAGCTTATGGGAAAGATTAAGCAAGGAAGAAAAAGGGGATTAGGTTGAGGTGCAGACAGGAAAATCTTTTGGACAAGGGCCAGAAGGAAAATGAGTTTGGGTAGAAGTATGCGTGTTGATGTTGCTTCACGTGATGATTGGATTGGAGTTAAGACTGATTACAAAAGAGTTTATATTCCTCGGGGTTCTTAAATTTTTCACTTCAGTACTTTTCCCCATCATATCATATCTTGTAATGAGCACATGACCCCATTCCTCTCCTTCACAACCCAAAAATTTTCTTCCTGAATTCTTAGCCAATCATCTGCAACATTCTCTTGTAATGTGAAGCAATGAAAACACTTCTAATCAAGTACAAATAATGAAACCTGGAAAAACAAACACAAAGGTACAAGGTGTAGAACATTAAACTACAAGGCTTACAGCTTTAGCTTAAGCAGTATCTTTTTCAAGATGTGAATTATATTTTAAATTATCCAAGTTTAGTTCTGTGCATGTGCTAAGTGTGCAGTATAGGAGTGGATCTGCTTTATACAGCGATTTCAACATTGCAATCTATTAATTTTGATTAGCAGAGTAAAGGACACTCATCCACCTCCATAGTACACATTCAGTGCATGCATCTAGTGACCGTTTTCTACTCCTAAGGAAGGAAAACTACCGTGATCTTTGTCTCTGGTACAGATGACCCCTATATTCAAGGCACAAGTAACATCTGAAACAGCAAAATTATTCTCTTATATTGTTACTATTATGGTTTATATTAGCTATTTGTCTCTTTAATGCTGCAATGCCCTTGATAGTGTTTGATTTTCCCAAATATATACTCCATAGTCTATGTGCATTCTGCTCAAGTAGGAAGATGTTATTGAAAAGTTACTTTGGAAGCACCAGTGTTGTTTTTTCAGCTTTATTTGTTACAAGTGCTTACAACCCTACATTGGTGAGATAGGGGAGCACTTGGTCAAGCACCTCCATACTATCCACCACAAGCAGGACTTCAATTCCCATTCTGATGTGTCCTTCCACGTCCTCCTCTTGTGGCAAGGATGGAAGAGCAACACTTTATACTGTATTCAGCCTGGGTATCCTCCAACCTGATGCTATGAATATCGATTTCTCCTTCTAGTAAACAAAATCAACCCCCCCCCCTCCAATTCCTCTATTCCCTACTCTGGCCTTCTGGCCTTTTACTTCTTCTCATCTGCTTGTTACTTTCCCTTGGGTCTCCCCCCACCCATTTTCTTTCTCCCATTATTTACACCCCTCTGTCAGATTCGTTTTTCTCCAGCCCTTGACCTTTTCCACACACCTGGCTTCACCTACCACCTTCCAGCTAGCATCTCTCCCCATGCATCTCCCCCTCCCCTCTCTGTCCTGAAGAAGGGTCTTGGCCTGAAATGTTGACAGTTTATTCTTTTCCATAGATGCTACCTGGCCTGCTGAGTTCCTCCAGCAATTTGTGTGTGTTGCTTTGGATTTCCAGCATCTGCAGAGTTTCTCGTGTTTGTGATGTACAGTGAAATTCTTTGTTTCTGTTAATTCAGCAAGGATTCTGCTGGGCAGCCGACAACTGTATCTATGCTTCCATCGCCAACAACTCACCGACCATAACCACAGATCTTCGGAATTTGGAAGAATCTGGAGCACCCAAAGGTAACCTATGCGACCGCAGGAGATTGTATAAACTCCTTCGAGACAATGGTGGGAATCGAACCCCTATCTTATAGCTGGTATGCTAAAGTGTTATGCTAACTGCTATGCTAATGTGCTGACTACACTTGCAAGCACCTGTTTAAATCTGAGATCCATTAAGTTGGGGTAGGGGACAAAAACTCTTGAACCACCTTTTCACTTACCCTGGATGATGACCTCAGCAAAAAGTAGCAGGCCATCATCTCCTGTACTGTTACTAATCTCGTATTCCACCTCCCTCCCACCACAACCTTCCATCTGATTTCAACCGTTTACCTATCCATTTTCCTAATGGTTCCCGTTCCCATCTTATTTACTTACTAGAATCCAGCACTGGTATTCCTGTCTTTTTCCAACCAGCAGGTGACTCCCATCCTGACACTCACTCCACATTGCCCCATTTGTTGATTTTTCTTTACCCTCTCTCCTTTGTCTGCCACAGTCTTCTCACGCCAAACCCACTCATATGGCACTACCTACCCCTTCTCAACCCATCAATCACCTCAGAGTCCTTTCTTGCCTCATCATGTCTCCATTTATGCTGCCCACCTTGCCTCTCCATTCCCAATCCTTATGCAGGGTTTCAGCCTGAAAAGGTGACAATTACTTCTTTCTCACCATTGTGGCTTGACCTATCACATTGTTCATCACGGGCATGTTACATATTAATTTCTACAGGGGCACAATTGAGAGCATCCTGACTGGCTGCATCACTGCCTGGTATGGGAACTGTACCTCCCTTAATCGCCGGACTCTGCAGAGAGTGGTGCGGACAGCCCAGTACATCTGTAGTTGTGAACTTCCCATGATTCAGGACATTTTACATTTTACACACCTGTCCAAGGACAGGTGAGTAAAAAGGGCCCATAAGATAATTGGGGACCTAAGCCACCGTAACTACAATCTATTCCAGCTGCTACCATCCAGAAAGCGGTACTGTAGCATAAAAGCCAGGACCAACAGGCTCTGGGCCATCAGACTGATGAACTCAAGCTGATATAAGTGTACAGTACTCTATGTTGTATTGACTGTTCTATTTATTTTAAATTATTAAAAATTACTATGATTGCACATTGTACATTTAGATGGAGACATAACGTAAAGATTTTCACTCCTTATGTATGTGAAGGTTGTAAGAAATAAAGTCAATTCAATAATATGTCACAAAGCTATTGCTCCTGTAGCATCCATATCTGTTTCCAAATGAGCAATCCCTTCAATCCCATTCCCCTTCTTATTTTTTCTGTCGTGGCACATCTTATTCTCTCCACCTGCTCATTTGCTCCACTTAGATTTTTCTTATTTGCCTACTCCAAGGGTCAAATTACAGTAACCAATTAATCAATAAGCAACTCCTCTGGAAAACATGCAACTTTCAGACAGATACCCTCAGGTCGGGACCAAAACTGATCTTTGGAGCTATGAGGCATTATCTTCAGTCTGTTCACCTCTTTCCCACCTTCCCATGTAGTGGTAGGCCTGTGTGAATCTCTCTTCTTTATACTCAGATACAGGTCTCAATCAATGCCAATATCAAGGCCATACGTAAACTAGTTTTTAATGCAGTTTCTGATTTCCACGGTGAAAAGTGCCTCAGCCACAGAAGACCCTAAATGATCAGCACTTCATAGTAATTTAAACATCGATTTTCATTACCTCCCTCATATACATCATTCACACATGTTCCTATCTTATTTCTTCCTGCAGATCTCCAATCTAGTGAACAATCACTCATAACCCCTTATCCCTGTCAATTCAATGTTTGCACTCTTTCTAAATAACAAGCAGAGAACTGATTACACCAAGTCAATGCAAGAGAAAAAGCCACTTACACCTCATCTTCATTCTTTAGCCTCTTAGATAGTTACTAAACCATAATACTATAGCGTGTCTGCAATTTAGATTATTAGCTACAGAATTCTTTAACCCTTAACTTACTTAGCAAAGAGTTTCATCATGCTTTACAATGAAAACTTAATGATTTCTTTTTAAATCTAAAGAAGTTTAACAGGGTTAGTTGCTCAGCCCAACGGGATCAGAATGACAACTGGATTCACACAAAAGAAACTGGCTAAGCACTGTGCGATCAAATGCAATACTGATCCGAAGACCAAATGGTACTAGATTTATACCGATGTACAGATAAGTTTATGGTTGAAATATTCCCAATGCACACTGGCCTTAGGACAGATGTGTCAGGGAGCAGACGATCACCCACCTCTTTGTCCTTGTCTTGGTTCACACCAAGCAACTGTGTAACAGAGGACTCTCAGATCTGTGGGCTACTCCCAAGGATGCAAGTAGAGACAGTCGTGGATTGCTGCTGGAGAATCATTAGCTTGGTGAAAGATGCTCTGTCTGAAACTCGCTGCTCTTCCCGTGCTACGTAATTTCCATAAGGAAATTCTGCTGAGGAATGCACTGAAGCTTGGTGCAATCAATTCAAAGTCTTTGTGGGGAAGACCACATCCTGGGGTTCTTCTGCATCTGGTTATGGAAGGGCCGAGTCAGATGGGGAAACTTCTCAAACACTGAAGGATGCATCATCCCAGCAATGATATTATGGTTTGAAAAAATAAACCCTACTGAATGTATTGATCAAATGACAATAAGTCTGTAAATGAACTTTATTTTCTTTTTCTATATTTGTTTTGCTGAGTAAAGTACATTTTTGAAAAAAAAATACAAGGATATGGAGGAGGCCACTCAGTCCCACAATTCTGCTCTGGGATTGTTCATAAAATCGCAGTCAGCATGACTCTAACCTTAACCTTGTATCTCCATCTGCGAGAGATAACCTTTCACCTTGTATTTATTAAGTATCTGCCTGTCTCTGTCTTGAAAAATATTCAAAAACTGTGGCCTGCCTTCCTTCATGATACTCACAACCCTTTGAGAGGCTAAACACCCTCATCTCCATCTTAAATAGTGATCCCTAATTGTAGATGCCTCCAGCAGCTACACATATAGGCTGGAGGGATGTTTCTATATTATGTTAGTCTATGACTCAAAGTACTATCTGCACATTAGCCTTTTGTGAACAATGCACGAGATGCACCTATTTGTTTCTGCATCTCAAATATCTTTTAAGGGCCAGTTACTTTGCTGAAACTGCTCAGTATTTTATCTCACCACTTACAGATTGTTTTGTTATTTAAACTTCTTTTTTTCCTGCCTAAATGGACAATTTATATGTCAAAATAAAACATCTTTGTCATGATCCACCTTTGACCTTTGTTTCTGAGTTGACGTCAAATTACTTAGCTATGTCCTGTAAGCAGAATTCACATCACTGAGCATCCACAACTCAACAGAAAAGAATTTGGTATTCAAGTGCAACTGCCAGAGATGCCTAGATCAATGTAAAGAGATTATTATAAAAGCATAGGTATTAGAAATAGGCAAAGAATTAATATTGCTTCAAACTGTGCATTGCCATTCAGCATCATGCTGATCCTCCAGTACTTCACCAACTGATCTCCTTATCTCACAGCCTGGGAGAAAAGATCTGCTCATACAGCCTTTAATATACTATTTTGTCATGAATGCACTGTCTTCTGGCTGGAGAACACTAAAGATTCACAAACCTTTGGCTAAAGAAGTTCTTCTGCATCTTACTCTTTAATCCTTATAAGGAGACTACTATTCTTCAGTCAGAAATACAGGTCTCTCAGAACTGCCAAGTTAATACATCTCAGTAGATTATATACTGAATGTGATCATTTTTCTAAATACCGGAGAGTATCAGACCCTTCCCACTCAACTTTTCTTCTTCCCAAGAATCAATGTACGGAATTTATGTTGGACTAATACAAGCTAATTAGATCATTCTCTGGATGCACAGAGCACAATCACTGTTGCCGAAACCCTGCATGGTTGCAGCAAGGTATTGATACACTTGTCATGCAACACAGGTTCAGTTTGCACGCAGTGTGTTACCTTGGGGATGCAAAATAACTTGCAGTGCTTCTTGTGCCAAATGATAAATTATTGAAAGAATGAAGACTGTCTAGGTAACTGGTGAGTGGCAGAAACTGTCACATAATCCTAGTAAAATTCTACTAATCTTCTAAAGAACATTCGGTTGCTTACTTGCTTATTTTGTTGTTTTATCTCTTCAAATTGCAGTCAGATACTGCCGAAAGGCACAATTTTATTCAGCATCTCCTCTTTGGAGACATCATGCAGCTGCTGCCTGGTGGAATCCTAAGCAAAAGTAATGGGGCTCTGGGGTAGGACCACACTGGGGGATAAACTCTGCATACAAAGTCTCTTCTTGGGCTGTACGTGACCATCAGTCTGCAGAGCTTTGCAAAAGCAACAGGAGATTCCGAGCCTACTTGTGAAAGCACAGCACACAGCCACACAGACATTGAAACAGTGTTTTATTGTTATACCGATTCAGTCCATATATAGGAGATAGCCTTGTGGATGAGCTGACTGGGCCAAACATGCCAAATGATAAATTAGTATATGAGAGAGGACTGACTGGGTAATGAGTGACGGAGTCAGGGCAGGTTGTGGCCTACTTCAGAAGCAGACATTTATCACATTCACAACGCTGGACAAGAAACATTTAGTTCAGAACACTAGAAAAGCACAAGGAGGCGATGATCTTCTCTAACATTTTTTTTCTGCAGTGCTACAGAATTGATTGAAAATACTTTAGGTTGCAGTGTTGTCACTGTGGTATTCCACCTGCAAAAAATAGCATCTTTATTCGCTAGTGATAGTACATCTAAATAGATGTTTTCTCAGTAAAATAAACTGTACACCATAGGGGTCACATCTGAGTTGCAAGTCGTTGATTCACAACAAAAATTGATATCCTGCTTGTAGTCAGTAAGTTCCTAAAAAAAAATGCATTAGAGGACAGGAGGTGTGCAAGAAGGGAATTGATGTCATCACTCTGTGACAATTTTTATCCTGATGAATAACTGTCCAAAAGGTGGTTGTTTCCTTGATAGCAGAGTTTAAACGTATAGCTGTTTAACATGAAACTAAATCAGCAGGAAATGCCTTAATAAAGCTGAGCCATTTAAGCTAAGGTAGCAAATTAATGCATACCTGCTTTTTTGATCTCATTGGGCCAGGGAATAGAGTCCATGAAATCACCTGGGGCCACAAGTATCAGGTATTGCAAACACTTCACTGTTACCTTACGTTTCAGTTAGAACATTAAACAGAATAGTAGACAGTACAGGCCCTTTGGCCCACAATATTGTGCTGACTCCTTGACCTACCCTGAGATCAATTTAACACTTCCCTTCCAAACAGCCCTCCAGTTTGCTTTCATCCATATGCTTATCCAAGAACCTCCACCATACCTCTGGTGCACATTCCATGCACCTGCCACTCTCTTCTACTTACCAGCAGCTATCTCCTTCATGATCCTGACCACAGTTTACATACCAAAGACAGGTGTTAAACGGACACTCAAAGTACTGAATGCTGACATCAGCAAACAAGAAAAAGCCTACCTGAAGCCTTTCAAATTACTGTTGGGAACTTCAATCAAGCTTGCTTAAAGAAATCTGTACTCAGTTATCAAGATACGTACTGCAGCATCAAGGGGTCCCAACAAACTGGGCTTCTGCTATACTACGAATGCCTATCTTTACATCCCTGGAATACAGTTCAGGAAATCTGATCACTTGGCATTCCTCCTCCTACCTACATGCGGGCAGAGGCTGAAGAGCAAGGATCCAGAGATAAGGGCAACAGAGAGGTGGTTGTGGGAGGCTGAGGGGTGGCTATGGGATTGCTTCAAGTCAGTAGACTGGGCCGTGCTCAATGACTCCTCAGAGGAGCTGAATGAATACACCACAGTTTCATGGAATTTGTAAAAACAGTCATAGGTGAGTGTGGCCTCACAAAACCATTTAGAGTCTTCCCCAACCAGAAGCTCTGGATGAACTATGAGATCTGAAATCTGCTGAGAGCCATACCAGTGGCATTCAGGTCAGGTGCCCTCATAAGATACAAAAGGCCCAGGTACAATCTCCGGAAAGGCATCTCCTGTGCGAAGTGGCAATTCCGGACCAAACTTGAATCACTGAAGGATGCTTGACAGCAGTGGCAGGGCTTGAATACAACTATCTCTTGCAAAAAGTAAAACAAAGTGACAACTAAGCTTCCAGATGAGCTCAAAGCCTTCTATGCTTGATTTGACCATCAGAACTTTGAGGAACCTGCACAGACTCTCACAGACCCCAATGTCCCTGTGATTTTAGTTTCTGAGGTTAACATGAGCCCATCCTAATGCAGAGTGAACCCATGGAAAACACATGGCTCAGATGAAGTACCTGGCTGAATACTAAACACCTGTGCTGATCAACTGGCTGGACTATCAATTGGTATCTTTAACCTCTCACTTCATCAGACTGAGCTACCCTCCTGCTTCAAGCAGGCTTCAATTATACCAGTGCCCAAGAAGAACACTTCTTAAACTGCCTCGATCATCACCATCCAGTCACACTTACATCTACTGTGATGAGGTGCTTTGAGAGTTTGGTGATAAAACATATCAACTCCTGCATGAGAAGTGAACTGGTTGCATCACATAGGTCCACATAGATGCCATTTCATTGGCTCTTCACTCAACCCTAGAAAATCCAGCCGATGAGGATGCATACATCAGGATGTTCTTTATTGATGACAGTTCAGCATTTAATATGATTATCCCATTAAAACTAATCAATAAGCTTCAAGATCTTAGCCTCAGTACCTCTTCTTGTGCAATGTGATCCTTGATCTCCTCACTTGCAGTCCCCAGTCAGTCAGGATTAGCAAAAACATCTCCTCCATAATCTCCACCAACACAGGTGCACCATAACAAGGCTGTGTGCTCTACTCATTTTATACTTATGACTATGAGGCTGAGCACAACTCTAATGCCATGTTTAAGTTTGTTGATGACACCACAGTCACAGGCTGAATCAAAGGTGGAGATGAAGCAGCATTGTAGGAGGGAGTTCGAAAATCTGGCTGAGTGGTGCCACAACAAGACTAAGGAGCTGATGATTGACATCGGGAGGAGGAATCCAGAAGTCCATGAGCCAATCCTCATCAGGGGAAATTGGATGTGGAGAGGATCAGCAGTTTTAAATTCCTTGGTGTTACCATTTCAGAGGATCTGACCTGAGTCTAGAGCTTAACTGCCATTACAAAGAAAGTATGACAGTGCCTCTACATCCTTAGATGTTTGTGAAGAGTTGGCATAACTTCTAAAACATTGAAAAACTTCTACAGCTGTTTGGTAGAGAGTATAGAGTGGATATGGTCCAGTTCATCACAGGTAAAGCGTTCCCCACTATTGAACATATCTACATGAAGCATTGGCGTAATAAAGCATTAACGATCATCAAGAGCCCCCACCATCTAGGCCATGCTCTCTTCTTGCTGCTACCACCAGGAAGGTGGTACAGGAGCCTCAGGACCACACAACCAGATTCACGAACAATTATTACCTCTCATGCATCAGGTTATTGAAGCAGTGAGGATAATTTCATTCAAATTCACTCACCCCAAAACTGAAATGTCCCCACTAGCTCCGGATTCACCATCAAGAACTCTTCATATTATATTCTTGATATTTATTGCTTGTTTATATATTATAATGATTATATTTTTCTTTTGTATTTGCACAGCTTATTGCCTTTGTACATTTTTTTTCATCCTGTTAGGTGCATCCTTTCATTGATTCTATTGTTTTTCTTGGATTTACATTGTATGCCCACAAGAAAATGAATCTCAGGGTTGTATATTGTGACATATAGGTACACTGAAAATAATTTTATCTTGAAATTTGTACTCTGTATAAAAGACTTGCCTGTAATATCTCCCTTACACTTTCCTCCTATCACCTTAAAGTTATGTGCCCCTTGTATGAGCCATTTCTGCTCTGGCTGTCCATTCAATCTATGCCTCTTGTCTGTGTACCTTTATCAAGTAACCTCTCACCCTTCTTCTCTCCAAAGAGAAAAAAAAACAGCTTGCTCAGACTATCCTTATAAGATGTGCTCTCTCATCCAAAAATCCACTTCAAATTGTGTAAGTGTTTGAAATGTCCCATCTACTCTTTTCCATCCCTCTATGGCCATCACAAAGTGGCACAATCGATCGGGAAATACAATTAGTTTACATTTTTATACGCACACACTAATATTATCTATTCATATTTGTTGTGTTTTTAATGTGCTCCTTATGTTTTTTTTGCAGCAATACATAGAGGTACCAACTAGAGAAGGAGCAGTGTTGGATCTCCTGTTAAGGAATGAGATAGGTCAGGTGTTGGACGTATGTGTTGGGGAGCACTTCGGGTCCAGTGATCACAATAGCATTAGTTCCAATATTATTATGGAGAAGGATAGGACTGGACCGCGGGTTGAGATTTTTGATTGGAGAAAGGCTAACTTTGAGGTGATGTGAAAGGACTTAGGAGTGGATTGGGACAATTTGTTTTATGGGAAGGATGTAATAGAGAAATGGAGGTCATTTAAAGGTGAAATTTTGAGGGTACAGAATCTTTATGTTCCTGTTAGGTTGAAAGGAAAGGTTAAAAGTTTGAGAGCGCCATGGTTTTCAAGGGATATTGGAAACTTGGTTCAGAAAAAGAGGGAGATCTTTAATAAATATAGGCAGCATGGAGTAAATGAGGTGCTTGAGGAATATAAAGAATGTAAAAAGAATCTTAAGAAATTAGAAAAGCTAAAAGAAGATACTAGGTTGCTTTGGCAAGTAAGGTGAAAATAAATCCGAAGGGTTTCTACAGTTATATTAATAGCAAAAGGATAGTGAGGGATTAAATTGGTCTCTTAGAGAATCAGAGTGGACAGCTATATGTGGAGCCAAAAGAGATGGGGGAGATTCTGAACAATTTATTTTCTTCAGTATTCACTAAAGAGAAGGATATTGAATTGTGTAAGGTAAGGGAAACAAATAGGGAAGTTATGGAAACTATGACAATTAAAGAGGAGGAAGTACTGGCACTTTTAAGGAATATAAAAGTGGATAAATCTCTGGGTCCTGACAGGATATTCGCTAGGACCTTGAGGGAAGTTGGTGTAGAAATAGCAGGGACTCTGACAGAAATATTTCAAATGTCATTAGAAATGGGGATGGTGCCGGAGGATTGGTGTATTGCTCATGTGGTTCCATTGTTTAAAAAGGGTTCTAAGAGTAAACCTAGCAATTATAGGCCTGCCAGTTTGACATCAGTGGTGGGTAAATTAATGGAAAGTATTCTTAGAGATGGTATATATAATTATCTGGATAGACAGCATAGATTAGAAATAGTCAGCATGGATTTGTGAGTGGAAGGTCATGTTTGACAAATCTTATTGAATTTTTTGAAGAGGTTACGAGGAAAGTTGACAAGGGTAAAGCAGTGGATGTTGTCTGTATGGACTTCAGTAAGGCCTTTGGCAAGGTTCTGCACGGAAGGTTAGTTTGGAAGGTTCAATCGTTAGGTATTAATATTGAACTAGTAAAATGGATTCAACAGTGGCTAGATGGGAGATGCCAGAGAGTAGTGGTGGATAACTGTTTGTCAGGTTGGAGGCAGGTGACTAGTGGTGTGCCTCAGGGATCTGTATTGGGTCCAATGATGTTTGCTATATACATTAATGATCTGGAAGATGGGGTGGTAAATTGGATTAGTACGTATACAGATGATACTAAGGTAGGTGGCATTGTGGATAATGAAGTAGGTTTTCAAAGCTTGCAGAGAGATTTAGGCCATTTAGATGAGTGGGCTGAACAATGGCAGATGGAGTTTAATGCTGGTAAGTGTGAGGTGCTACATTTTGGTAGGATTAGTCCAAATAGGACATACATGGTGTTATGATCCCAGTGGGCTGGTTGAGAGAGAGATTGCATCATCCCAACCTGATTGACACCTGCGACCCTGTGAGGAAGTATAAAGGAGGGTCTGGGGGGGACGACAGTCCCTTCAGACGCACCAAGAAGACACGAAAGCGATCCCGTCGTAGCGGGAAGCCATTTTGAAGATTCCGGGCTGGAATCTGTGGCTGGAATCACAGGAAACTGCTTTTAACTAACATCGGAGGGGAGCCCTCTCCCCTGATTCAACGGATTTGCTTCATAAAGACCCGGGCAAGTTTTCCTTTTCTCACCAATCTCTCTCTCTCTGTCCAACACGTGAAACCCAGCGATTCCCAAAAGGCTGAAGCCTGCAGACTTCTGAGTGACTTTTATATTTCCAACAGACAATCTATTATCCCCTAGACAACAGTAGAGCTTATTTCTTAATGATGATTATTACTATACCCGCGCTTTAGATTGAGTATTGACGACGTATATTATCTGAATGTTTGTAATAACCTTACTTTTGTGCCCCTTTAAAAATAAAAATGTTTGAAAATAGTGCCATCAGACTTCAACGGACCTCTCTATCTTTGCTGGTAAGTGATCCAGTTACGGGATACGTAACAATGGTAAGTGGTAGGGCATTAAAGAATTCAGTAGAACAGAGTGATCTTGGAATAATGGTGCATAGTTCCCTGAAGGTGGAATCTCATGTGGATAGGGTGGTGAAGAAAGCTTTTGGTATGCTGGCCTTTATAAATCAGAGCATTGAGTATAGGAGTTGGGATGTAATGTTAAAATTGTACAAGGCATTGATGAGGCCGAATTTGGAGTATTGTGTACAGTTCTAGTCACCGAATTATAGGAAAGATATCAATAAAATAGAGAGAGTATGGAGAAGATTTACTAGAATGTTACCTGGGTTTCAGCACCTAAGTTACAAGGAAAGGCTGAACAAGTTAGGTCTTTATTCTTTGGAGCGTAGAAAGTTGAGGGGGGACTTGATAGAGGTATTTAAAATAAGGAGGGGGATAGATTGAGTTGACATAGATAGGCTTTTTCCATTGACAGTATGGGAGATTCAAAGAAGATGACATGAGTTGAGAGTTAGGGGGCAAAAGTTTAAGGGTAACACGTGGGGGAATTTCTTTACTCAGAGAGTGGTAGCTGTGTGGAACGAGCTTCCAGTAGAAGTGGTAGAGGCAGGTTCAGTATTGTCATTTAAAGTAAAATTGGATAGGTATATGGACAGGAAAGGAATGGAGGGTTATGGGCTGAGTGCGGGCCAGTGGGACTAGGCACGGACTCGAAGGGCCAAGATGGCCTGTTTCCGTGCTGTAATTGTTATATGGTTATATGCTTATTGGTTTTTTTTCAGACAGTATGCTGCATCAGACCTGGTGTTACAATCATATCATTCTCCTTTGCAATGGAAGGAGGATGCCCACTCCCAAGTCTCTACTGCCACTCCAAAGTAGGTTAACTAATTCAGGTTGACTACTTTTTCAAGAGCACAAAACAAGCTAGAAATTCACTTCCTTTCATATTTTGTAGAGTTAGTCTTGCCCCAATATCCATAACAGGGAAATTCATTTCCTGTGACCTCAGGTAGAACTTGCACTTGTCCTTTCAGGAAGGTTACTTCAGTGAAGACTTTCAGGTATTTTTGAGTTACTATTGGTCATGATTCTATACATGACCATTTTTTACAATTTCTAATGCCAGAAATCAAACAAATTGAAAATGCATTTTGTACACTTTTACTAAAGTAGATTGTCTCATTGTGAGAATTGCACATGATTACTGGGGGTTTTAAGAATGCATTGGAGGAGATCATATTGATAATTAGCTGGTGGTTATATAGGGACCTGATGCCTGAAGGAAATCCATCCATCAGCAGATTCCACATTTCCACACCAATAGATCAGACGTAGAACACTTGATCACTTTCTCCAGGCCAAAACCAAAATCTATCAATTTAAGCTCTTATATTGACATTTCACCCAGAATCTACTGCATTTTGTAGAAGGCTGTTTCAAATTTCTTCCATCCTCTGCATTCACACCCACAGAAGATCTCTACAAAGCCAACTGCCAGAAATAGTTTCCTTTCTGTAGGTTTTTGTTAATAGTTTTAAAGCAAAATAAATTATCTCTGATGTGTTAATTTAGACCTGAAAATAACCATTTCTCTCTTCACTGTGGTTGTTTGATCAGCTATCAGGACTTTCAAATCATATTCCTTCTCCTCTTAGCCTTTAGAATCAGCCACATTAGGCAAAACAAATGCTCTTTCCTCCAACATACCCCTCCTAGCATGAGCTCATGCATTGGATTCTCAGTGGAAATTTTAAAACTTCAAAAAAAAACTTTCACATCTCTCAAATATTTATTCAGCATGACTGAGTTCCATCGCAACATGACACAGTAGCATCATGGTTAACACAATGCTTTCCAGCACTGGCTGCAAAATTGGGATTTTATTTGCACGATCGTTTACAAGAAGCTTGTATGTTCTCTCCATGAATGCATGGGTTTCCTCTGGATACTCTGGTTTCCTCTCACATTCCAAAGATGTACAGTTAGGGTGAGAGAGTTGTTGCCGTGCTACTGGAAGCATGGTGACAATAGTGGGCAGCGCAGACTAACCTTTGAAGCTCTGATTTGATGCAAATGACACATTTTACTGTATGTTTTGAACATGTGACAAAATAAGGCTAATTTTTAAAGATGCTTAAAATTTTAACAGGTTCATTTATATTCTCTTTAAAATATCAACCAGCAATTTTATGAAACATGTAAGAATTATAAGTAAAACTAAACAAAACAAAAATATCACTGGTAAATACTAAAACAGAGAGGAGTGATTTTTAGAGATCAATGTCAAGGCAGCTAAAAGTGGAATCTTCAGAATTGCAACTGAATTGAAAGCCATTAATCAAAAGTGGCACTAAGATCAAAGAATAATTGGGTACGGAGCAGACAAAATTTATTTCAACAGCAAACAACACTTAAATAAAACAATTTTTAAAAATTTAGTGCAGGCTGAACGTTGAGATCAAATATCTAATTAACAATGTAAATTATGCATCAAACTGTTGCAATGAAGTCCTGCCCATAAAACTTCACTCCCAGTATAGAGATGAAACTTCTGTTCATTGATTCTAATCTGGATGCATAAACAAAACAGTTGCTTGAGGAGAAAGCCATGCATGCTCATAAGAGTTCATTTTAATCAAGCAAGGAGAATAGGATATGATCCTATTACCCTCGATGTGAGATAGATAAAATGAGTTTCAGATGCATGAAAAGATTTTCCTTGGATTGACAGTCAAACCAGCTGCACTGAAAATATAAGCCATTGCTTACTTGCTAACCTAACTAATGGATTTCTCTTTATGTAGTGAATATTCAGTGAGAAATTGATTTTCAGTTAAAATCTTCATTATTTCAGTATTTTACTTCAATAATCAGCTATAGCTAGTTCGCTTTATAACAGCTCTAAATGCACTGCCCAATTTCTAGCAGATGTGATAAACCACTATATGAAAACCGTTCTGTTGTTCTTCTGACAAAAGGGTTGTAAATGAATCAAATAATTCTTGGCAAAACTAGTATCAGACAATCCCACACACACTGCAAAAAGAAGATGAAGGAAGTTGCCAACAGTTTCAATTTCATCAGCAAACAGTTTGATATTTACTGTACACAAGAGGGTTGGTACACTGTCAGATTGAGATTAAAGACAGGTCAACACCGTGAGTGCTGCCACCCACCAGGCTGTCATTCCTCAAGAGCCTACTGTGGGAAGCACCACATTATGGAGAAAATTAAACAAACATTTTTCTTTCAAAAAAAAAATGCATTAAAGTGGGAAATTTTGAGGTACATTTTTGAGGCAATTTAAATAATGCCTAGAATTGCATAACAAGTCATTTAATGCATCCTGTCCATTTCATGGAGAGGATCAAATGCAATACTTTTGCTGTGGAATCTCTCTGGCTATTGATCTCTATGGGGAAATAACTCGAGGCTGAGACAGAAAATAGACAATAATGAACAAGCCATCATTACACCGACATCTGAATCTCCTTTCTGCAGTTGCTGACAAAATTAACACAACAACAACATAGTTTTAGTCAGTTACACACAATTTCCCTGGGCCCAATAGACTAAAGTTTTGCAAGTGACAAAAAGTGATTTATTAATGATGGAAGATTCAGCATTTAAGGTGAGATGGAGCTATTTTAGTTTACATATCGAAGTGAATATGGAAATGAGCACAATTTTCTTTTCATAAAGGAGTAAATGAATGGTGACTTCCTCCAAAAGGAATAACTTGAAGAGTCAAATGTTTGTACTTATATCCATAAAACGTGTTGAATCACCTATTTCTCTACTGTATTATTGTATACATAGCTCTTCAAACCCATGTCTGAGGAGATATTTTTATTTAAACAAAATAAAGAGGATTTAATCAACTTAATGTGAACTAGGACTGATTGATTTCACTCTTTCTCTCCACTGTTCCATGAAAGTATTTCTTCCACTTGCTCATCATGCACGAGACAGGCTGATTTTACACTTGCGGCCTCCAGACCTCCATAGTTTAAGCTAAATTACCTGGTTACATCCACATTATTCATGCTTATTAGTATTACACCACTTGTGAATTACAACACAATCCCAAAGGTTAGAGAAATTGTAGAAAAGACTGGTGGAGTTGCTGGATCCTGCAGATAATGTTCCATCACTAATCCACTGCCCAAAGCAAAGAAAGAATCCTCTTAATACCACAGCAGCTTCTACACAATGCCCTGCATCCTCAGCTCCATTGTTATTATCATCCCAATACAACCTCCAGATAGAAAGAGAAACACAGAGATAAGTGATATTTGCCTGTCATTTTTCAGCAGTCTTTCAGGCCCACAGTAAACTGAGGTCTGTGATGCGTTGAAAATGATGCTCAACAACTTTATGACTTATCAGAACTGTGCAGTGGAACACATTGATATGGGGTGTTCCTCAACTGTTACTGATTTTCCCCACATGTGGATGAGATCAAGTTTGACAGTTTAAAGTTATAGAGTACCACATCACAGATACAGGAGATTTGACCCAACTTGTCCATACCAAAATATTATTATGGCCAGTCCCATCAACCCATACCTGGACCTTAGGCCTTCATCTCCCTTCCATCCATGTGCTTATCCAAATTTCTCTTAAATGTTGAAATCGCATTTGCATCCACCCATTGGTTCTACAATCGCTCCAGGGTTATGGGGAAAAGGCAAGAAGGTGGTTTCCCTTATATGTTTCACTTTTCACCTTTAACCTATGACCTCTGATTCAAGTCTCACCCAATCTCAGTGGAAAAAGCCTGCCTGCACTTACCCGATCTATATCTCTCATAGTCCACAGCAGGCGCAGGATCGATGGCCTACTGTTGCAAAATGTATCAGCACACAACTCAACAGGCCTTCCACTAAGAGGGTCTTTTATTCAAATAGCTTACCTTTTCAAGGAAGAATCTGAGTAAGCTGCATAGCAAGGCTGAATGGAAATTGATTGTATATCAAACAAAAGCAATCCGTTTTGAGGCAGTAACCTTTCCTAGGTGAGGAACTGTTCTGTACATGTGAGCAAATACCATGTATTGAAACCTTATCAATACTCCAATTGTCATGTGGCCCTGTGTATACTTGTTGATTTGCAATAAAGCAGGGGAGTTGAGAAGGGCTGCAGTTCACAGCAAGATGTAGATGTAGAGAGGATTGGGGAAGATTAAAGGACAATGGTCTGGCATAGAGTCTGACAAGATTATTGGGGTAGTTTCAGGATAGAAGTATCGAAATTTACAATTTGAGTGAAAGACAATGGGGCATCAGCTATGTGGTGGGGAAAACCACTTAAAGAAACAAACGAAAGGTAATGTGTATCACCACTGACAGAACCAGCACTGTATAATTTCCAAAATTTTTCTCAGGAATTGCTGTTCAATGACATTTGGAGCTGCACAGTCGCCTCACGCTATTACAACATCACTGACCCAAGTTCAATTCCGCTGTTGTCTGTAAGGCGTTTGTGCTTGCTATCCCATTAATAAGACCATTTTTTAAAACAGTGTTGCTGACCATATGCGCTTCCTCCACGGCTTCCAGTTACCTCTCATATTCTAAACATGTATGGAGTAGTAGGTTAATTAGTCACATGGGTACAATTGGGCAGCATGTGCTTGTCGGGCCGGAAGGGGCTATTAAACTAAAAGGAGACTGAATATCTAATTAAAATTTTAAAAAAATCATGATTCAGTTAGCTTAGTCTTGTCAGATGCCATTTATCCTTTAAGAAACTTCAAAGCAAGCTTCATATTCCCATTGTCCACACTAGAAAACAAATCTCTCTGCATCCGTTCTCACAAAACTCATTGCTTATTAAATGCCATCCATCAATTTACCATTCAACCTTCTTTTCTCAAGTTTCTTCCATTCTGATATGAATTCCCTTGTTTTTTTTCTTTATTCTTTTAAATGTTCTCAACATCCTTTCAGGTGCCTTTATATCTTTATTATAATTTTGCAAGCAGAACTATGCTGCAACATTTTAAGTGTGGTCTCTGTATGGATTAATACAGGATTAGCATAACTTCCCTACCTTACAATGTTATTCCTCTTGAAGGGTCCCAACCCTTCTCATGCCATGGACCAAAACCATTCAGCCAGGGGTCTGTGGAGCCCAGACTGAGAACTTCTTCTCTGGAAATACACTCAAACACATGATTTGACTTATTTAAATGTTGCTGAGCTGTGATGCTACTTTTAACATGAAAAAGCAAATTACCAGAGGAACTCAATGGGTCTGTGCAGGCAAAGTGAATAACAGCACCTCCAGTTTCCTTGAGGTTTGTGAATTGAAGTAAGATTCACCATGTCACCTAAAACTTTGACAAACTTTTATAGATGCAGAGTGGAAAATATCCTGACTGGCTGCATTATGGCCTGGTATGGCAACATTAATGTCCAGGAAGGGAAAATGGTGGATACACCCCAGTCCAACATAGAAAACAGCTCTCTCTCCCTGCCATTGAGCATATTTACATGAAGCTCACCAATCTTCACTCACAACTTTGAACTGATACTGCAACGCACACACACACCTTTGACTTGGCTTTACTTTGACATCTTGGTTTGGGGCCCTGATGCAGGAATTTGACTGAAAACTTCAACATTTCCTTTGCTTCCATAGATGCTACTTGGCTTGCTGAGTTTCTGTAACAAATCTATTCTTGTTTTTTGCTCTGAATTTCAGCATCTGCAACTATGCACTACTTTCAGTGATAAGTGTATCTTTACCTCAAGATCCCTTTGTTGTGCTGTCCCACTTCAAGTTGCAGCTTCGAAGTACTGTGACTTATCTATTCTTCCTATCAAAATGTATTCCCTCACTTTTACCTTAAAAAAAATCCTTGTTTCCTCCCACAATGTTCCCTTTCCAGTATTATATTCTTCAGCACCAATCACATGGCCATGGAATGGCACCCGTACAAACAAACATTCAGCTTGTTTGCTTACTTCACATCAGTTCCTAAATAATATGTTTTCAAATGATAGTGGTTAGAGAATCACAACCTATGAACTTCTTTACAAATGATTTGCTTGCTTCTTGTTTCTTCTCCATCTCGAAACATAAATTGATTGATCCTAGAGTAGGTTAAAAGGTCGGCACAACATTGTGGGCCTGTACTGTGCTATATGTTCCGTTTATGTATGTTCTATGAATAAAACTTCATTTCTGTTCAATGCTTTTCCTATTTGTTAACATGCAAGTTTCTTCCATTGTTGCATTTATTAAATATAATTGGATGAATCTGGACACAGACATGGACCTCTTTTATAAATGGCTCTCAGAGAAGCTAGACAGGAAATCACCTCAAGACATCAAAGATTTGGAGATCACAGTAGTGCAGTGGATAGATCCACTGACTCATGGCTTCAGTGGCCTGGATTCAGTATTAATTCTGGGTACTGCCTGCATGGAGTTTGCACTTCCTCCTTATAACTATGTACATCTCCTCCAAGTCCTCCAGTTTCTCCCACATTCTAAAGGTGTGCAGGTTTGTGGGTTAATTAACTGCAAAAATGCCCTGTGAATACAGGAGGAAGGGAGGAAGGTAGAATGTGTGTGTGTGTGTGTGTGTGTGTGTGTGGGGGGGGGTGCTGGGTGTTGGAGGAGAATTGATGGGAATGTGGCAGGAATAAAACAGGAATGGTGTAAGATTAGTGTAAATTGGTATTTTATGTTTGGGTTTGACTTGGTGGGTTGAAGGTTTGGGTTCTGTGATATGTGACTCTATACAGTGACATTAGTAGGGATTCAGACAGGGTCGAAAATGATCTGCTGCAATAACTCAGCAGGTCAGGCAGCATCTGTGCAAGGAAATAGTTTGCTGATGTTTTGCACTGAGATGATTCATCAGGACTGAAAGAGTAGAGGGGAGATGACTCATATAATGAGGTGCAAGACAGGAGTGGGGCAAGAGCTGGCAAGTAGTCGGTAGATGGGTAGGATGTCTGGATATTACAGAAGACTTTCCATAAATTGCAACACTTTTTGAAACCTTCAAGTTTGACTGTAAAGCTTACATTTTATGGTGGACCCTTTGATGCATGATAAGTCCCCATTTGAAACTTTTCTGTAGGTCCTTTCCAGCAGGTGGAGCTGTAGAATATTCCTTGTTGGAAGACAACTCTCCAAATGCCATATTGCCATGATTCCAACCCTTCCCCAAATGGAGATTATTGCTGGATTAAATAGAATAAGGAATAAGGAAGATTTCACTTGGTGAGACATTGGGCCAAATCTGAACATGGTCAGGCAGCAGCAGAAGGAATAGCCTGGAAGATGGCTTGTCTTATGAGGAAAAAGATACAAGATGAGCTTGGGAAAAGGTCTTATTGTAACTATGAACTTCCAATTACAAAGAATTGGAAGGTCTGCATCATGACTGAAAACGAGAAAGAGCACAACTCAATATCCACGTCAGCATCTTCTGGCATTGGCAATGTATCAGTACCATTGTCTCGACAACCTCTCAACCTTCATCAGGAGCTCAAATGATTGTAACACAGAGCTGAAATTAAATCATGAAATTCATTCTTCCGGCTAATTTGGCACCTAATTTTATTTTAATTATCTTAAAGAATTTATATGTAGTACTTTCCCCCTATCAATCATTCCTAATGAGATAGTTTATATTTATTTGCTAGTCGTCATCCATGGGCACCTTGGTCCATACATATATGGAAGAGTTATAGATATTGCTATTTAATAAATATGTAAAGCAGACACTTCATTGAAAGAAAGCGGAATGAGAGTACTACCCATTGGTTGTATTCACCAAATAATATTTATTAAAATTACAGCCAATAGAACTAAATGATCCAAGCACATGGCCAATAAAGTTCTATAACCTACTTGGTCCTAATGACCAATGACCAGTTCATTTGACTAAGTATTTGACCACATTATGAAAATACCTACTATTTTCTGAGACTAAACAAGAGACAGCCTAGACTTTTATTTTCCAAGCAAAAGAAGTCCTTTTGAATAACTGAACCAAAATAACCAAAGTTCTTTTAATGATTGTGATAAAACTACATCATGAAATAAAATGTTTCATCTGACCGATCTTTACTGGCATTTAAATGCCACCTGAATGTTGTCCTTAATCCTGTCTGTTCACATACTCCTTTACTGCAACAAGCAGCAATCCAGCTAGTATTTGTTTACAAGGTTTCTGCATCACAACTTTTCCAGGCAAAAAAGTTTTTTCCTCCTCTGCCCTGCAACCCATCTTTCACTTCTTAAACTCCACTTCCTCTTGCAAAACCTCAGACACTGGAAGCAGTTTGTCAGTACAGCAGATAGCCCTTCCACGCAACAGAATATATCAGCTGTTACTGGCATAATGAACAAAGTGAATTTCTGTATAGAATTTTTTTGGATAAACATTGACATTGAGATGAAGTAAAATAAAAACCCGACAAGACTCACTTTGAACTTCAATATAAAGTGATCAGTGACTCTGGGAAAGTTGTTCCTGCTTGTTTAGAATGGATTCTGGCATATATCAGAGAATTGAATGTTCTTGCCCTCTCTGCTGATTGTATTTGGATTCACATTGCAGTCGGTTTTAACTGGGATAGCGTTTCTGTTCACTGTTATGATGATAAAACTATCCCAGTGACAGCAGAGTTAGGGAGTGGGAAGGGGCCAGATAATAGAATAAATACTCGCTCGGAACCAAGCACCAATTTATCTATTGATTTAATATTTGTCAACCAGAAGTGGTTATTTAAATACCATCCATCACATGCAAAGCTGCCACATCCTCATTTCAATAATAAACTTGCCAATTTCAGGTCAATTGCATCAACTCAGAAAAACAGCTGAGCATTGATTTATGTAAACTAGGCTGACTAACCACTGGCGGGAAATAGATTAGCACAATAAAAGCTCAAATAATTGGATTTATTTCTGAAGCGGGAACAGCTTGGTACTCAGAAGCACAACTAACTTGGCATTTCAGTCTATGCAGATTACAATAACGATCTAGAAAAAAAGAGTGTATGAATTATGAATATTGTCAATCTGAACACATACACTACTAGATCAAAGAATTCAAATTCAGCCTGACATTGATGATACAAGGTGCACAAGATAGAAAATATATCTGCATATTTACACAAGGACAAAGAATAAATACTTTGCACAGGATTACAATGAATGTCCTCAAGCTGGGGTACCTGGTAACATAGATACACCAATTTCTGACAGAAACATTTACCAACTGTTCAAAAGAGCACAAAACCCTAGAGAATAGGAGTCATCCCATAAGAGCAGGGGTTCCCAACCTTTCTAAAGCAATGGATCCCTACCATTAACCGAGGGGTCTGCGGACCTCCAACTTGGAACCCCCTGCATAAGAGGAAGACAATAAAAATCCAACCAGACAGAAGTGCAAAGCAGCGCACGTGGATTCATTAGTACATATGGTCACTGGTGATTTTCAGGTTATCCTGACAAACGGCGAGTGCAGTATCAAGGGCAATTCCATACAGACAATGCAGCATTAGAGCTATTTGCCCAGATAAAGTTCATATCGCCTGTTAGTTGTGGACCTCACATACACTGCAAGTCTAAATGTCAGAAGTATCCCATTGTCATATCTTAATATGATTGACTGGGTTGGGGAGATAACATCGCAGAGGAGTCTACAGTGGCTGGCATTTTTTTCTGGGATGGTTGGATTTGAGTTTTTTGGTATCAAATCTGTTGCTCAAAACAGGACATGCAATCATTTCTAGTCAGTCAGAATTTGTATTACAATGCAAACCACAAAAAGCAGGCAGATCGAGTTCAGCAGAGCTGAAAGTGAATAAAGCTAACAATGTGATTCAGTTCCTCAACACTCCAGCTTCAAAAGTAATCTTAACAGAACAGTCAACATTCTGATGAGTTTGTGTCACCATGCATTGGACTGGTTTCGTTTTCACTTGAACTGAAACTGCTCTTGAATATTAGATTTTGTTCCAATTTGTTCCAGGAAATCATCAAGAGCACTTGCACCTTGTCAGTAAAAGTTTGCATACGTCAAAAACTGGTTTAATTGTTTTGGCTGCTGGCTTATGCTGACATGAAATGCGTTTCTCATTGGTTTCCTAAACAATCTGCAACTTCAGTTATGCTGGCAGCAAGATCAGAGCCAGAAACAGCTGGCACCCTTCAGATGGGCATCAAATATTAAGGTGTCACTTTCCCTATAGTGCATATTCAGTTGTATCTTCAAGTAGGAACCTAGAAGGCATAATTGCAGAAGTCACCCAGTTAATCTGGAAGTGACAAAGTCAACTTACTCCATGTCACTATTTCCAAAGAAAAACTCTGACCAGTCAGCATATCTTTCACCAGAAGAATTGAATAAAAGCATGATTCAGAAACACTCCAGGCAAACTGCTATTCAATAGACAATAGGTGCAGGAGTAGGCCATTCAGCCCTTCTAGCCAGCACCACCATTCACTGTGATCATGGCTGATCATACACAATCAGTACCCCGTTCCTGCCCTCTCCCCACATCCCTTGACCCCGCTATCTATAAGAGTTCTATCTAACTCTCTCTTGAATGAATCCAGAGACTTGGCCTCCACTGCCTTCTGGGGCAGAGCATTCCACATATCCACCACTCTCTGGGTGAAAAAGTTTTTCCACATCTCAGTTCTAAATGGCCTACCCCTTGTTCTTAAACTGTGGCCTCTAGTTCTGGACTCACCCATAAGCAGGAACAAGCTTCCTGCCTCCAGCGTGTCCAATCCCTTAATAATCTTAAATATCTCAATCAGATCCCCTCTCATCCTTCTAAATTCCAGTGTATACAAGCCCAGTCACTCCAATCTTTCAACATATGACAGTCCCGCTGTTCTGGGAATTAACCTTATGAACCTACACTGCACTCCCTCAATAGCAAGAATGTCCTTCCTCAAATTTGGAGACCTTGTAGCTGCTAGAAGAATTACCACAGACTGGGCTCAGATCTTCAGCTAAGCACAAGGGGTGTAACATAATAATAGCAAGTTAGTAAATATTGTTGCCAATGCTGAGAAATGTGACGTAGTACTTAAAATAAGATTTGAGTATTCCATGTAACTAATAATTTGTTATACTCTGGAAAAAAGACAAAAAATTGTTTATAATGGCAATTAATAGAAGATAAGAATCTTATGTGACCCATGTACAATTTTAACTGATCATTTGTACATATCTACAACAGTAACAATATTTTAATTTGAAAGTGTTACATGGAGAAACAGCGCACATTATTTGCTGAATATATATATATATATATATACTCTGATAAACTCCCCATTAGAAGTTTATATGTTTTATTATTTTTCAAAATTGAATCGCAAGGGATTAATTTGGCTTTTTTGACACTGATCAACAGAAAGGACTCCTTCGTGACAAACTGCTCTAAATTTATTACAATTATTAAACACTAAATAATTGATTACATAATTACTCAGCCCCTTCAAGTCAGTATTTAGTAGATGTACCTTTGGCAGGAATTACAGCCTTGAGTCTGTGAGGATAGGTCTCTATCAACTTTGCACATCTGGAAACTGCAATTCTTCCCTATTCTTCTTTACAAAACTGTTCAAATTGTCAGATTGCTTGGAGATCATGAGTGAACAGCCCTTTTCAAGTCCAGCCACAAATTCTCAATTGGATTGAGGTCTGGACTCTGACATGGCCACTCCAGGACATTAAATTTGTTGTTTTTAAGCCATTCTTGTGTAGTTTTGGCTTTATACTTGGGGTCATTGTTTGCTGGATAACAAATCTTCTCCCAAGTTGCAATTCTCTTGCAGACTGCATCAGGTTTTCCTCCAGGATTTCCTTGTATTTTGCTGCATTAATTTTATCCTCTGCCTTCACAAGCCTTCCAGGGCTTCCTGCAGTGAAGCATCCCCACAGCATGCTTCACGGTAGAGATGGTGTGTTTTTGACAATGTGCATTGTTTAGTCTGATGGCCAAAAAGCTCAATTTTGGTTTAATCAGATGATAGAACCTTCTTCCAGCTGAATTCAGAGTCTCCCCCATGCCTTCTGGCAAATTCCAGCCAAGATTTCATGTGAGTTTTTTTCAACAGTGACTTTCTCTTTGCCACTCTCCCATAAAGCTGTCACTGGTGAAGCACCAGTTGTATGCAATATCTCCCATTTCAGCCACTGAATCTTGTAACTCCTACACAGTTGTCATAGGTTTCTTGGTGGCCTTCCATGGATTTACCAAGGGTAAATCATGCTTGACTAATCTATTGGAGTTTTTCGAGGATGTAACCAGGAAGTTAGACGGGGGAGATCCAGTGGATGTAGTGTACCTCGATTTTCAGAAGGCATTTGATAAGGTC
Organism: Hypanus sabinus; assembly: GCF_030144855.1. NCBI lineage: Eukaryota > Metazoa > Chordata > Chondrichthyes > Myliobatiformes > Dasyatidae > Hypanus > Hypanus sabinus. The sequence continues at coordinate 73,822,468 of NC_082720.1, read as the reverse complement.
CCACATAGGAGATTGGTGGGTAAAATCAAAGCTCATGGCATTGGGGGGAAGATATTGACATGGATAGAAAACTGGTTGGCAGATAGCAAAGGGTAGCGGTGAATGGGTGTTTCTCGGAATGGCAGGTGGTGACTAGTGGGGTGCCACAGGGCTTGGTATTGGGACCACAGCTGTTTACAATTTACGTCAACGATTTAGATGAAGGCATTGAGAATAACATCAGCAAGTTTGCTGATGATATTAAGCTGGGTGGCAGTGTGACATGTGATGAGGATGTTGGGAGAATTCAGGGTGACTTGGATAGGCTGGGTGAGTGGGCAGATACTTGGCAGATAACGTTTAATGTGAATAAGTGTGAGGTTATCCACTTTGGGAGTAAGAACAGGAAGGCAGATTATTATCTGAACGGTGTAAAGTTAGGTAAGGGAGAAATACAAAGAGATCTAGGAGTCTTTGTTCATCAGTCACTGAAGGTGAATGAGCAAGAGCAGCAGGCAGTGAAGAAGGCAAATGGAATGTTGGCCTTTAGTACAAAGGGAATTGAGTACAAGAGCAAGGAAATCCTCTTGCATTTGTACAGGGCCCTGGTGAGACCACACCTGAAGTATTGTGTACAGTTTTGGTCTCCAGGGTTAAGGAAAGACATCCTGGCTGTAGAGGAAGTGCAGCGAAGATTCACAAGGTTAATTCCTGGGATGTCAGGACTGTCTTACGCAGAGAGGTTAGAGAGACTGGGCTTGTACATGCTGGAATTAAGGAGATTGAGAGGGGATCTGATTGCAACATATAAGATTATTAAGTGATTGGACAAGATAGAGTCAGGAAATATGTTCCAGGTGCTGGGAGAATCCTGTACCAGAGGGCATGGTTTGAGAATAAGGGGTAGGTCATTTAGGACAGAGTTAAGGAAAATCATCTTCTCCCAGAGAGTTGTGGGGATCTGGAATGCACTGCCTCGGAAGGCAGTGGAGGCCAATTCTCTGGATGCTTTCAAGAAGGAGCTAGATAGGTATCTTATGGATAGGGGAATCAAGGGATATGGGGACAAGGCAGGAACCGGGTATTGATAGTAAAATGATCAGCCAGGATCTCAAAATGGCGGTGCAGGTTGGAAGGGCCGAATGATCTACTTCTGCACCTATTGTCTATTGTCCTCATGCGTCCCCTTCTTGCACAGTCACTCTGTTTTTCAGGACAGCCTGCTCTAGGGAGCTTTACAGCTGTGCTATATTCTTTCCATTTTTTGATGATTGACTTAACTGTATTCCAAAGGATATTCAGAGCCTTGGAAATGTTTTTGTAAGCATCTCCTGACTTGTGCTTTTCAATAACGTTTTCTCAGTGTTGCTTAGAGAGTTTTTTGTCCTCATGGTGTAGATTTTGCCAGGATATGGACTCACCAGCAGTTGGACTTTCCAGATAGGTGTGTACTTTTACAAAAATCAATTGAAATACCTTGACTGCACACAGGTGATCGCCATTTAACTAATTATGTGACTTCTCAAACCAATTGGCTGCATCAGTGGTGGTTGGGTGTGTCATATGAAATCGGTGGATGCTCATGAGATCAATTCTTTTGTGTTTTATATTTGTAATTAATTTAGATTACTCTGTAGAGAACTGTTTTCGCTTTGACACAAAAGAGTCTTTTTCTGTTGATCAATGTCAAAAAAATGTCACATTAAATCCATTGTGTTTCAATGCTATAAAACAATAAAATATAAAAAATTCCCAAGGGTTGAATACTTTTTACAGGCACTGCATCTGTAGCACTGTGCAAATGTCTTAAGTATATATATATGCTGTACAGTTCAGTTGCCTTAGACTTTTGCACAGCACTGTATTTGTCAATGTGGAGTGGAGAGTGAGGTTGTAAATCTGGCAGGAACAAAGCATATTGAAAATGGTGACGGTGGAGCACCCTATGTGATAGATGACAAAGAAGGAGTCCCAAGGGAGTGGGTGGGTTGGGTGGTACCCAGTGCAGACACCAGGTCAGGTCATTTGATTCCAAACAATTGGTTTATTGATCATTAGATACTTTATAAATCCCAAGGGAAATTACAGAATCACAGTAGCATTACACGTGCACAGTAGTACAAATATTAGAAAACAAGTAAGAAAGAATAAAAAATAAGTCACCTCAAACAGAAGGGAGTCATTACTTCCCCAGCTATAGTTGACTCATTATACCCTAATGGCCAAGTGCAAGAATGGTCTCATATCGCACACTTTGGAGCAGCACAGTTGTCTTAGTCTTTTACTTAAAGTGAGCCATCGCTCTCTGTTCTACTGCAGCCTCCAATGTGTCCCGTTGACTCCTGCAACAGAACCAGCCTTTCTAATCAGTTTAGTGAGGCTGTTGGCGTCACCCATCTTGATGCAATTTCCCCCACACGCCACTGCACTGAAGATTGTACTGTGATTACAGACTGGCAGAGCATAAGAAGGAGAGGCCTGCATACTCCAAAGGATATCCGTCTCATCAGGAAGCAGAGGCAACTCTGACCCTCTTGCACACAGTCTCCAGTCAAGTCTGTCATCCAGGTGCACCCCCATGTGCTTGTAGGGCCTCACCACTTCCTCACCATCAACAGTAACAGGGAGCAGTGCAGGCTAAAGTCCATCACCAACTCCTTTGTCCTGCTGATGTTGAGTTACAGATGATTCAGCTTGCTCCATTTGACAAAGTCCTCCTCAGATCCCTGTATTCATCCTCCCGTCCTCCTTTTATACACCCAAGTATTACTGAGTCAGAGAATTTCTGCAGATGACATGACTGGGTGTTGTATCTGAAGTATGAGATATGCAGGGTAAATAGGAAGGGAGCCAATTCAGTCCCATGGGAGCCCAGTGCTGCTTACAGCCATGTCTAAAACACAGCTCTGAAGCTGTAGAGGATGTCTCTCTCATGCTTCCTGCTCCTTCCCCTCTCCCTAATCATAATTCCCCTCTCCCTGTCCCCTTCCATATTAGAGACCCACATTAGAATCAGGTTTATCATCACTCACATGTCATGAAGTTTGTTATTTTTGTGGCAGCAGTATGGTGCAATACATATAGTTATTATATAGTCATATAGTTATAGTTATGTGCAAAAGTCTTATGATATATAAAAATATAACATCCTTTAATTAACACAGCTTCTGCTTCCAGAACTATGGGTTCTCCTCAGTTTAGAGTTCCATTTTTGAGAACAGTCTGCAAAATAAACCGCTTGCGTATTGTATCTATGGCCACAAACCGAGTTCCAACACATCAGTCTGTGGGAGGTGTGTCCTGTCAAAGGACAAAGTAGTCTGAAGAAGCATTTAAAATCTTGTTTTATTGTTTTTAATAATAAAGCTGATATTAACAAATTTATCTGAAACCTACCTTGGTGTGCCTCATGAAATGTTTCACAAAATAGACATCAATGCATTGAATTGCATCCTGAATTCAGTGGCCAATTTGAGGTACACCTACTCGTTAATGCAAATACAGTATCTAATCAGCCAAACATGTGGCAGCAACTCAATGCATAACAGCATGTAGACATCATTAAGAGGTTCAGTTGTTCTTCAGACCAAACATCAGAATGGGGAAGAAATGTGATCTAAGTGACTTTGACCATGAATGATTTTTGGTGCCAGACGGGGTGGTTTGAGTATCTCAGAATCTGCTGATCTCCTGTGATTTTCATGTAGAACAGTCTATAGAGTTGACAGAGAATGGTGCGAAAGAGAAAAAAATCCCACAGCAGTAGCTCTGTGGGCAAAATACCTTGTTAATGAGAGAGCTCAAAGGAGGATGGCCAGACTGTTTCAAGTTGATGAGAAGGCAACAGCAACTCAAATAACCATGCATTACAAGTTGTGTGCAGAAGAGCATCTCTGAAAGCACAACACATCAAACCATGAAGTGGATGAACTGCAGTAACCACAACCATACAGAAATACACTATGACCACTGTATGAGGCATCTCCAATATCTCACAAAGTGGCCATTGAGTATACTCTTCTTGGGGATGATGTGGCAACATCCTAACTAACGTCAAGGACGGATGCTTGCAGTACTATATACGGTCACTGGAAGCTTCTATAAGTCAGGTTCTTGTAACATCGGTAAGACCCACAATCTTATCTTGAGTAAAGGCCAGACAAACACATGGATTTGACTAATTTCTGACAGCATCTCAGATTACAACTCCCACTCTGCATGTGTTACCTTTGCAACATCAGTTTTGTTGCAACTGCTTCACAACAAAAGCTCTCAGTGCTATTGGAGCAGATTTAATGAGGAGCAACTCGTTGCTTGTTCTTCTGTTTAATTGAGAGAATTTTTATAGTACATTCTAAGATAGCTTTGCAAACATGGATGGCTTAAAAGGTGGAGGACACTCTTTTTGGTGCCCCAAACTTGTAGGTTTCACTGCCAGTCAGAGACCTTCTCGATCCATGTCAAAACTAACTGCGGCACCATCTGGTGGTAGAAGTTAATATTTTAGTCTGTTTTCTTTCCAGTCATGACAACCTTATCAGTCACGGGAAACAAAATCAGACGAGTGAGCAAAAGATGACTGAAGTATTCAAATCTCACTAACTATACATGGTGAGAAATTAGGAAACTATTTAGCTTGTATTCTGGATTTCAAGTCATAAAATATGATACTGAAATTCACTAACAATTAACCTTTAATGGAAATTTAATTTTGTTTCATGTTTCAAGATGCCAATGCAGTAGAGTGTTGCAGATATATTAAGCAAGCTATACATATAATGTGTATGCACACATCACACATCTGTGGTTCTCAGCTACTAGGCCATCAGCCCTGTATCCTCTAAGCTTCACTGACTCCTGTCATAGATAATTAGTTTTAAAATTTTCACCTTGAGAGCTCCCAGTATTTCTTTCCTCTCCACCTCAGCAGTTTAGCTTTTCCTTTCTAAATCTTTTTATTAATATTAACAATATGGACAGAATACAAATGATATATTGATAAAGAAATTACCAACATACAAATTCCATTACATATGAAAAAAAACATACATAATAGTTACAATATAAATTAGTTTACCAAGACATAAGCCATAAAATATATGTATGAACATGGTAAGTCTAAATATTTCATAATATATGATATAAAGAAAACTGAAAAAAGAAAGAAAAAAAATAAAAAATATATATAATGCAAAACTAGCTAATCTAATCTAATAACTAATATAGAAGAAAAAAGAAGCAAAAAAAAGAGAGAGAGAAAAAAAAGGGGGCTGTTTATAATATCTCACAAAAATAAGTATTCATCCATGCCATCACTTCCGGTCCTCTGAACGTACGTAAGCTAAAAGCTGGGAAATCAAATGAACTTGGCACAGGGTCATATTACATCATATGAAAATGTTGAATAAATGGTCTCCATAACTTTTCAAATCTAATAGAAGTCTCAAAAGTACCACTTCTAATTTTTTCTAAATTTAAACATAACATAGTTTGAGAGAACCAATTAAATACAGTGGGAGGATTAATTTCCTTCCAATCCAACAATATAGATCTTCTAGCCATCAGAGTTAGAAATGCAATCATTCGACGGGCAGAAGAAGATAAATGCAGTGTGTCTAACATTGGTAAACCAAAAATTGCGGTAATAGGATGAGGTTGTAAATCAATATTCAAAACCGCAGAAAGTTTAGCTTTTCCATTGCTGAATGCATCCTGAACCCAGCTTGTTTCTAGCTTCCCATTTCACTTGTCATCCCCTCAGTTGCTGTAATGTGACACAACGCATCTTCCTCCGCCGGTATTTCAGCTGAGTCAGCTATTACTGCACCTCCTCTGGCTCCTTTTAAACTTACGGCCCATATGCTTTCTTAACACTTCTGACACATTTCCATTCATGCTAACAACTCAATCCATGTCATTAGACATAAAAAGGAAGTTGTTCTTATTATAGAAACTTGAGCTGACAAAGGCGCATATTTATGATTTTGAAACAATAATCGGCTTCAATACTGATGTAGAGTGGCAGTGAGCATTTTTCCAAAAGGATTGTTTTTCCAGGCACAAAGTACGTATCTTGTCTTGCAGTGTTACAACGAGCATTTGCAGTATTCAAAGCACACTGACCATTGCAAGGCTGTAGAGAGGCAGTTTCAATAGCTCAGTTCAGCCCGTTAAATTTCAGTTCAAAACTTGCAACATTATATTTTATACACTCATTCTTAAACTCAATGCATGGTGAAACTTTTATATGCTTGCAATCCCCCTGCTCTACTCACTTTACACTTATGACTGGGTGACTAAGCACAACTGCAATGCCATATTCAAGTTTTCTGATGGCACCACTGTCACTGGCAGAATCAAATGTGGTACCAAATCAATATGCAGGAAGGAGAATGAGAATCTGTCTGAGCACTGCCATAACAACAACTTCTTACTCAGATTCAGCAAGACCAAGAAACTAGTTATTGACTTTAAGAGGAGGAACCTGGAAATCCATGAGCCAGTCCCCATCAAAGGATTAGAGTTGGGGAAGGTCAGCAACTTTAAATTCCTTAGTGTTATTATTTCAGAGGTCCTGTCCTGAGCCCAGCACACAAGTGCAATTATGAAGAAAGCACTGCAGCACCTCCACTTTCTTAGAAGTTCTTGAAAACTCAGCATAATATCCAAAACTTTGACAAACTTCTATAGATGTACAGTGGAGAGTATATTGACTAACTGCATCACAACCTGGCATGGAAATATCAATGTTCTTGATGGGAAAAATCCCACAAAAAGTAGTCAATATAGCCCATTCAGTCACAAGTACAGCCCTCCCCTCCACTGAGCTCATCTACGTGCAGCAGTGTCGCAGGAAAGCAGTATCCATCATCAGGAACACCTCTACCTGGGACATGCTCCCTTCTCAGTGCTGCCATCAGGAAGAAAGTACAGGAGCCTTAGGATTCACACCACCAAGTTCAAGAACAGTTCGTACCCCTCAACCATCAACAAAGGGGATAACTCCACTTACCCTATCATTGAAACGTTCCTGCAACTCATGGACTCACCTTTAGGGACTCTTCATCTCATGTTCTTGATATTTATTGTTTATTTACTTATTTATTATAATTGTTAGTTTTTCTTTTGTATTTGCATTTTGTTGCCTTTTCCATATTTTATTTGTTGTCCATCCTGTTGGGTGCAGTCTTTTATTGGATTTACTGTGTATGCCCGCAAGGAAATTAATTTCATATTTGTATATGGTGACGTACATGTACATTGATAATAAATCTACTTAGAACTTTGAAAAATGAAAAATAATCTTTGAAACTATAAGGTAAACATTATTAAGAAAAGCGAGGAGTCATTTTTGTGTATGTACCTAAGATACTCAGAAAATAAAACATCCATTTGAAAATGTGTGAAAATACAATTCTTCATTGCCTAAACCTAGGATTCCAAGAAGTTCACATTTGGTAGTTTTACACAGAGCATATTTGATAATGAACATCCTATTCAAAAGGCAAACTTAAACCTCTCCGTAATATCAAATTATGAAAAAGTAACATGAGAAATAATATTATGTTACGAACCCCATAACTGGGTCACTTACCAGCAAAGATAGAGAGGTCTGTTGAAGTCTGATGGTATTATTTTTAAAAGTATTTATTGATAAAGGGGCACAAAAATAAGATTAATGCAAACATACGGATAATATACGTCGTCAATACTAAATCTAAAAGCGCGGGTATCATAATAACCAATAAGAAATAGTTCTATTGTTGTCTAGGGGGTAATGTATTGTCCGATGGAAATATAAAAGTCACCGTTAGTTCGTTCAAGGTGCAGCGTTTTGGGTTTAGGAGAGAAACGGTTTAAACTTGCCTGGGTCTTTTATGATGCCAATTCTTTGAGTCGGGGAGTTGGTTTCCCCGTTGTTCGCTAAAAGCCGTTTTCCGTGTTACAAGCCACCAGTCCCAGGCAACGGAACTGAACGCACGTGGCCTCCTTCGAATGGCTTCCCGCTCTCACGGGAGTGCTAGCGTTTCTTCTGGTGCGTCTGAGGGGCTGTTCCGACAGACCCTCTTTTATCCTGACTCGCAATCCCTCCCTCAACCAGCCCACTTTGCCTGAGGGCGTTCACGTAGCATAGTCTCCAATCCACAAATTCGCCTTCCGGAGACAATGGCCATGTCCCGTAGCTTTACATTGCCGGGGGAACGAGACATTCCATATGTCTCTCTCTCATTTACAGGGCCCCCTGACCCAACCCAACAGTGATCTTGCGATTCTCACAAAGGAGGGGGCTGCAGGCATAACAATTATCAGATACTTATTGGAAAGGAGTATCTAAGACATCTAAACTTGGATGGACAAGATGGGCAATGCAGCAAAAACAAACATATTTGGTATTGTGTTGAAATGGTCCTATTTTTTATAGTATTTGCAATCATGGTAGGAAACAGTGGAATCAGTGAGAGAGCAGACAGAATAAGCACACTAAATTAAACCAGGAAAATGCAAGATGATAGGGAACACTCATCTCATAATCTGCATAGAAAGGGAGGTGTAAATTTCAGAATCCTCTACCCGACCAAAGCAAATGCCAACAACCTATTGCAAATATATGGAAGTATGATTCATCGTAAATGCAAAACTTCTTCTCCTAAATGTTTAAAAGTCATATTGAGCTTGATCAATACAGAGTTGTTGGCAAGAAAGCTATTATTTAAGAGTAATTTTACAGGAGGAGAAAATGCAGAGCGGAAGAAAGAAATGGAGAGAAAAATAAATAGTTGTTAGACTCAGCAAGTGCTTTACAAGTAATTATGTAGTTTCAGAGTAATTTCAAGCTTGTAATATAGGAAAAACAGATGATAATTTATGTACATTGAGATCCCACAAGAATTAAAGTGACAATTACCAGCTGATCTATTCTAATGATGTTGATTAAGCCATGAATATTGGCTGGAATTTCATCGGAAGGAAAACAGCCCTGTTCCTCTCTGGTATCTTTATCCTCCTGGGGGTCAGAGAGCTTTGGCTTCACTTCCAGTGGACTGCACTTCTAACAGAACAGTGCTTCTGCAACAAGTACATAGCAGAGGCACAGAACAGAACCATAGATAGATACAGGAGAAGTTATTCAAGATTCTGTAGCCATTCCAGCCATAAAATCCTAATTCCACTTCACTCTCTGGGAATATACTTGCACATTATGACACATTAAATGTTCTTATTGTGGTTAGAAGATCAGTCGAGGTTTATTACCTCCACACCCCTTTTGTGAATTAAGTTCAAGATCCTCATTACCTGATTATTTTTCTCTCCACGGATCCTGCTATCCAACACTGTTTATCGCAGGGTCCTTATTCATAATTCCTGTTTTGGAGAAGATATTCCCACATTTAGCCTTATCTAAGTTCCTAACTTAGTTGCTTTTTCCTGTCAGCTTCTGAAATAAAAACAGAAAACTCAACGGGAGATGTAACATTTGTGGAAAGGGAATCAGTTCAGATTCTGTGTCTGCAAGCCTTCGTCAGAAGAATTGGACAAAACCCGAAACATTAAGCTTCTCTTTTCAAAGATGCTGCTTGATTTGCTGAATTCTATATGGCATTTTCTATTTTCATTTCAAAATTCCAATACTTCTCATTTAAAAAAAATTCATATCAATTTCTACTGTTCTGAACAGACTAAACATTTCTTCATCTCAACCAAACTTTTCCAATCCTAAGAGCATTGTGAGTGAACACTACAGATACTGGAATTCTAAAAACACAAAATACTTGAAATACTATTTTTATTTAAAATCTCCTCATAATTTTTTTTATATGATCTACCTAGTGTTTGCAAATCTTAAAAGGTGATATCTGGGACTTCCTTTATGATGTGATCTTGTTTGGGCTTAAATAATGTTTTCAGTGATGAAGCATGACATCTCTATTCAATATTCTGTTCTTTAGTTGATAGTATCTTGTGTGCCCTCTCAATCACTATCTACCTAGTTTACGACTTTTATGGTTTGTGATTATGTATTGAGTTTCTTTCGGTATATCATCTACATCCCCCCCCCCCTCACACTATTCTCTTCATATTGATGTGTCTGTCAAAAGCATCTTAAATCAGCGAACTGCCTGTTTCTATTACTACCTTTGGTAACCCATTCCAGGCACCTAACAGTCTCTGCATAAAATACTTGTCCCTCATGTTGCATTTAAACCTTACCCCCATCCCCTACTCTATAGCTATCCTCTGGTGTTCCACCCTAAGGAAAAGATTCTGATTATCTATGCTTTCATAATTTTATAAAACTCAATCAGATCTCCTCTCAGCCTCTGACACTCCAAAGGGAATCCAAGTTTGCCCAACCTTTTCTTGCAGCTCATACTCTCTAAGCTCGATTGCATGCTGGGAAACCTCTTGTGCACCCTTTCCACTGTCTGCACATCCTTCCCATAATGAGGCAAACAGAAATGCACAAAGTCTAAATGAAATGTTATATTGTTGCAGTATGTCTTCCTTACTCTTATACGCAACACCCCTATCAAAGAAGGAAAATATCCTATATGTTTTCTTTATCATCTTATCCACTTTCAGTGAACTATGGTCCTGGACCCCAAGTTTACTTTGTACCTCAAAGCTATTAAGGAGACAACCATCAACTGTATCCCCCTTCCTTTCATTTGACCTCTCAAAGTGCAACACTTTGCACCTGCACAGATTGAACTCCTTTTGCCAAATCTCTGCTTTGGGTAATGAGGGTGGAAGATCATTGCAATAACTTGCCTTCATATTCCCATCGAAATTCCTGCAGAATTAATGTTTGTTCATTCCCACTGTCACTGTACTGGAGAGTCACTTTGCTCTTAAATTTGCCAGTGAGGAATACACCTTAAACCTGCTTTGGAGTAACCAGGAGGCTTGAGAGCAAGTTATCTCGGGGGTGCCAATAGCAGCTATTAGCATAGGCTAGGTAGGTGGGCAAGAGAATTTAGCGGAAAGGGAGTCCTGCGGAGTAACATGCAAATACAAACATGCACTTCCTTCATGAATGTTAATAGAAAAGTAACAGATGTACTCATTAGCATACCATACAACTGATTATGATGCCAGATAACTTCAAACACAGTGATAAAAACTTCCATGCAACTGTTTGGTACAGGGAATAATCTGCACCCTACAGAAAGCACTTGTTTCAGAGGTGAACAGCATTTCAAAGACACTCTGACACAGAGCATGTGGGAATGTTCAAATGACAATGTGAATTTTGTACTTAATAGTTTTAAACACAAATAGTTCCTCAAGACAATTAGATGGATGGAGGCCAAAAAAAATCTGTGTTGCATTGAAAATTCCCACTACAGGCAAGTAAAATTTTTATTAAGCCTATAAAACTCACGTGATACAATCTGCAGATTCACTGCAGCAAGTTTATTATTCCCTATATACTATGAACTGGAGCCTGTAGCAGTTGTTCTCTTGACAGGAAATACTTCCTTTATATAAGTTTCAGTAAAGAAGCAGCACAAGCTGCAGAGCACAATAGGTATCAGGAAACATTTACTTCTGATTGTGTACAACTCATGCACAGCTTAATGACAGCCTCCATATCTGTACATAACAGATTGCTGTTACTTTGCCAGCAGAGTGCAGCCAAGGAGAAGGGGGCTAATTTTGCCCATGGCCAAGTATTTCAGATAAGTTCTAGGAATCAAATGGAACTAACAAGAGTCTTGTTAAGAGAGAGAGAGAAAAAAAAAATCCAATTAATTTCAGTGCACCAGTCAAAGCCAGAGAAGAGGAAGGCAACCAAAAGATTCATTATGAAAAATGCATCCTGATGGACCACAAATCCGTTTTGGTCTTTAAAACTTGTAAACTTGTGAGAAAGGATGTCAGTTTTAATGGCATGCTCCATTTGTAATATAGGAAATCAGATATGGATGTAATTGCTTTCTTTCAGATTGTTGCATGTGTGCTCATACCAAGAACTAAGGTCTACCTTCACCACTAATTCAGCACGTGTGTAGTACATGCTACCGTTCATATGGCGGGGGTCAAAGCAATGTACTTTCCTCTTGTACTTACATGTTGAACAGGCTGCAACTACAAATGACCTATCTGAGTACAGAGAAGATTGGCAGTAGGAACTGAAAGAGGCGAGATTACGTCAGCCATAAATGATGGAATGGAGTGCTTAGACATAATGGCTTGTTCCTATGCTGTAGGCAGATGGAGGAGTAGAAACTCTTGCAAAAATGGCTGCAGAGAGTTGCTGTTTGCCCATGATTGAGGTAGGATTGTTCTGGGAGTCTTCACCTATTGATATTATTTTTATATCAAACACTGTTCATGTCAGCATGAGACCAGCCTGCAGATCTTAGATCTGATCTATTTATTACAAGGTAGTTCAGCTATGACATGGTTCCTACAGTACTGAACAGATATGAAACCCTGTACTGAATTTAACCAGAGTGTCTTCCTATTTTTAGTTACAACTAATCCTGCTTCTTGAGTGCTCATCACTGAACAAGCTCACCCATTTGATGAGAATGATAGAGATCATGGCAGAACAAGATCTGTTGGTGAAAACCCACAGCACTACACAAGATTGCTGGTTTTGAGCTGACAGATCTGCTTGGAATCTATCCCATTTAATACAATGGCAATGCTCCACAAAGGTGATTCCAGTGTCAACAATCTTCATTTGCACAGGAACACTTAATCTAGCAGTAGGAGTAAACTACCCGGCACATCAAAGCCGCCCTTGCCATTCCATATCATAATCAGAGATATTCCTCAGATTCCCAGTACTGTTCAGTGGTCATTCCTACCAATATTGTCTTGGATGGACAGATTGGTATCAGGCAGACTGGTGATGGTGAGGAGCAATATATTCTTCCTTCGTTAAATCACCAGCTACAGACTGATAACAAGAGTCATGTCTCACTGGGACATCACTGAAATTTGTGAGAGATCACACAAAACAATAACTCTATACACATGTAATCTCTAGTTAGTACCTTCAAAACCATTTATTTTACTGATACAGCTGGGAACTAAATAGTCACAAGTTGTCAGGGTCTCTCTTCGACCAATCCGAAATATTTATCAGGAGTGCTGCAAATGCAGCATTTTCAATGATCCCTCTCCTCCATTCAACAATCCCTTTGATCCCTTACAATCATAAGAACAGGTGCAGAATTAGGATATTTTGCCCATTGAGTCTGCTCTGCCTTTCAATCATGACTGATCCTTTTTTACTTTCGTCAGCCCCATTCTCCAGCTTAAATACACCCAACGACCTGGCCTCCACAGCTGCTAATAAATTCCACAATCACCACCATCTAGCTAAAGAAATTTCTCCTCATCTCTGTTTTAAATGAATGCCTCTCTATCCCGAGGCTGTGCCATCTTGTCTTAGACTCCCCCATCATGGGAAACATCCCTTCTGCATCTGCTGTGCCTAGGTCTTTCAACATTTGGAAGGTTTCAAGGAGATCCCCCCTCATCCTTCTAAGCTCCCCCTAGTACTGAACCAGAGCCATCAAATGTTCCTCATCTGATAACTCTTTCTTTCTTGGAATTATCCTTGTGAACCTCCTCTGGACCCTCTCCAATGCTAGCACATCTTTTCTTAGATGAGGAGCCCAAGACTGTTCACAACATTCAAGGTGAGGCCTCACCAGTGCCTTGTAAAACTCAGCATCACATCCCTGCTCTTGTATTCTAGACCTCTTGAAATGAATTATAACATTGCATTTGCTTTCCTTACCATCAACTCTAGCTGCAAGTTATCCTTTAGGTTGTTATGCACAAGAACTCCCAAGTCCCTTTGCATCTCAGATTTTTGGATTTTCTCCTTGTTTAGAAAATAGTCCGCACATTTATTTCTACTACCCAAGTGTATGGCCATGCATTTCCAACATTGTATTTCATTTGCCACTCTCTTGCCCATTCTCCTAATCTGTCTAAGTCCTTCTGCAGCCTACCTGTTTCCTCAACACTACCTGCCCCTCCACCAATCTTCATATCATCTGCAAACTCAGCAACAAAGCCATCTATTCCATCATTTAAATCATTGATATACAGCATAAAAAGAAGAAGTCACAACAACAACCTCTGCGGAACACTGCTAGTCACTGGCATTCAAACAGAAAAGTATCCTTTTATTCCCACTCGCTGCCTCCTACCATCAACCAATGCTCTAACATGCCAGTAATTTTTCTGTAACGCTGTGGGCCTCCCAACTGGTAAACAGCCTCATGTGTGGCACTTGGTCAAAGGCTTTCTGAAAGTCCAAATATACAACATCCACTGCATCCCTTTATTTATCCTACTTGTAATCTCCTCAAAGAATTCCAACAGGTTCATCAGGCAGTATTTCCACTTAAGGAAAGGATACTGACTTTATCCTATCTTGTCCTGTATCACCAGGTACTCCATAACCTCATCCTTAACAATTGACTCCAACATTTCCCCAGCCATTGAGGTCAAGCTAACTGGTCTATAATTTCCTTTCTGCTGCCTTCCTCTGTTCTTAAAGATTGGAGTGACATTTGCAATTTTCTACTGCTCTGGTACCATGCCAGAGTCCAATGATTTTTGAAAGATCATTACTAATGCACCCACAATCTCTACCGCTACCTCTTTCACAAACCTAGGGTACAGTTCATCTCGTCTGGGTGACTTATGTACCTTAGGTCTTTCAGCTTTTTGAGCACCTGCTCCCTTATAATAGTAACTGCACTCACCACTCTTCTGCCACACCTTACAACAACTGGCACGCTGCTAGTATCTTCCACAGTGAAGATTGATGCAAAATACTCAATTAGTTTGCCTGCCATCTCCTTGGCCCATTAAATTTCTCTGGCCATATTGTCTAGCAGTCTTATGTCCACTTTGTTATTTATCTATTTATTTGTTTACATACTTGAAATGGCTTTTAATATCCACTTTGATATTGCTTGCCAGCTTGCTTTCAAATTGCATCTTTTCTCTACTAATAATTCTTTTAGTTGCTCTTTGTAGGGATTGAAAAGCTTCCCAATCCTGTCTTCCCAGTAATTTTTGCTTTGTTGTATGCCCTCTCTTTTGTTTTTACATTAGCGTTGACTTCCCTTGTCAGCCACGGATGTACTATGTTACCATTTGAATATTTCATTGTTACAGGCAAGAGGCATTATAGCTTTAGGACAAGAATTGTAAGGATGGGACTACATTACACCCTGTCACCACCACCCTGTCTCATCAACACACCCTGTTTACTTTTTAACTTGCTTCATAAATGTATTTTATTATTTGTTAATTTATTTCTGGTAATATTACTTCACATTGTGAGGAGTTCTATGTTCTGCGTGATGCACCTTGGTCCAGAGGAACATTTTTCATTTGGCATATACATGTATACAGCTGAATGTCAATAAGCTTGAACTTGAAATGATTTTGTGTGAACATTACATAACAAAATCAAGTGATGTGGATCTGCAGTTGCTGAACTAGGATCAAAACAGTGGTTATGCATGCAAAGATCCTGTGAGTCAAATGTGTTTGTCTTTATGTCAGTCAAGTGGTTTCCCAATGTAGATAAGGAGAAGTGCAGTGGATGTCAAGAGGAACACTTCGAGGTTAATATGCAGCAAGCTTTAAAAAAAAATGATATCCACACTGAGAAACTCTGAAAAATCAAGCTACTGCCAGGATTTGTACTTAGAAGTATTATCTCACAAATGTAAGTTGGAACACTGTTGTGAATAAACAATAAAACACAAGAGATTCCGCAAATACAAAACATACAAGACGCTGAAGGAACTCAGCAGGTTAAGCAGCATCTGGGGGGGGGGGGGGGGTAAGGGGGGGGGTGGGTTCAGGATAAATAGTTAATATTTTGGACCAAACAGTCTATGCTGCCAGACTTACTGAGTTCCTCCTGCATTTTGTAAGTGTTTCTGTGAAAAAATAGAAGCAATTGAACATTTGAATAATTTGTACAAATATAATCTCAGTCACAATTGACTGCCTCCTCTTATTTTTGTAATTTGTTCCTGCTGATTCTCAATCTCCTTGACTGCCTGTGATATCCTGTACTGCATCCTATACTGGTCCAGCATAAAACTTAGGCCAACACTTACAAGTCTGACTCAGTCTTATTCTTATTTATAAGGCACTGGTGAGTACTCACCTTGAGTACTGTGAACAATTTTGGGGTCCTCATCTTAGAAAAGACGTGACAGCATTGGAGAGGGTCCAAATGAGTCTCCCAAGGACGATTCTGAGAATGAAATGATTATCATATGACGAACATTTAATATCTCTGGGTCTGTACTTGCTGGAATTTAGAAGGGTGGGGGGTGGTGATCTCATTGAAACCTTTTGAATGTTGAAGAGTCTAGTAAGAGCACATGTGTTTCCCATGGTGGGGGAAGTCTAGGACAAGAGACCACAGCCTCAGGATAGAAGGGCATCCATTTAAAAGAGATGCTGAGAAAGTTC